>NC_134735.1:0-300000 GCF_049634645.1 Pelodiscus sinensis
ACAGTCCAGGGAGCACGGGGGCAAGGTGAGGTAGCAAGACCACTGGGGCAACAATGTGGCCATCAGAGCTGCACCACAAGTGGTCTGGGCGCAAGGTGCACCCTGCCAGTCTCTACTCTTGCTTTTCTGATTCTGGGGCTTGGTTTCGCAGGAGGGCCAGTTCTGAAAGAGACGGCGTAGGAGCTGGCGATGGTAGAAGAGAAGGGAAAAACAGCAGGTAGAGGAGCAGATTCCGCTACATTCCAGACAGTACAAACTGCATAGCCTGCTACTAAAATTCTGCTAGAATTATAAAAGCAAAAAACCATCTGTGTAAAGCACGAAGTTAAGATTATTCAAGGGACTTAAATTATTCTTTCATTAAAACAACAATATTGTACACACAACCATGTTAGAAATACATATATCAAAATTAAGACACACACAAGACAAATCTGGACAGAACACAGAACACAAACTTATTATGTCATGACACAGAACTATGTTTTTTTTTTCTTCAGTTAATCTTCAGCTGATATTAGCACTTCTTGATGATCTAAAAGACAAAGAAAACATTTCTACCCCCGTTGGGGTGGCCCATTATAACTTAAAATACTGCCTAAGATCTGCTAGGGGAACTAGTTACAGCTAGTTCCTTACCACTTCCATGGGCGAGTGAGCTGTAACTTTCTGAGAACAAGAGAGCTTCATCGGTACTCGTGACCTTCCACTCTCTTGAATTACCTCTGAGTTGCTAGCCTTCCTTATCAGTGGCATGCCTCAGTTTCCCTCTTGTACTGCAGACCAGGCTTTTTTTACTGCCACAGAAACTCTTAGAACAAGGTGCTTGCTAGTTACTATTCCAGCAAGCAAAAAGGTTTTCCTTTCCTGAAAAGAATCACATGCAATGTTACAGACTTACTTATGGGGGACAGTGCTCCCCCCCTTCCAGAACAGACAGGCAGTTTGCAGACACACACAACCTTGGATCTGAAAGCAAGCCAAAAGTGCTATCAGCTCAGCCTTGAACAGAAACACTGTGAAGTTTCTGGGCTTGGATTTTTTAAAACAATAATTAGGTTCCTTGGAAGACACATTTAACCCTTAGGGTGCAGGTTTTACAAATTTACAACGTATAGATTCTGTTCTTTTATGTGGTTAACCCATTAAGTTTCAGTAGAATTCCTTATTTTCTCTTTAATAGATTTAACAAAGTGTCTGTAGCCAAATGTTTAACTTGACTGTTTCATTGCTAAGATGATTAAAAGAGGCTGCAAGAAAAGAGTCATTTCTTAAAGCAGGTTTGTTTGTTTGTTTTTTTCCCTCCCCCTTAGGATTTGGAGGAACACTTTCTTTAAACTGTTAAACTTATTTTAAACTTTGTGTTTTGCTTTGGATCGGGCAAGTTTGTTACAGGAGCCCGTGTTTTCAAAGGGAAGAGCTAATTCCTTTCAGTTATTTTTCATGTTTCCTCTCTACCTGTGTATGCGTTATAAAGAGGGATAGAGGGGTGATGTTGTGCCAGATTTTCCCCCCAAGCTTGGTTGATATGGGTGTGCCAACTGAGAATTTTCTTTTCTTTTTTTTCCCCACTTCTTATGCATTATTTTGGCACAGAGGTGCTGCAGCAACTTTTAAGTTACCTATCTTACTGCAGGGCGGATTTTTGCTTTTCTGAGCTTCACTTTTATCCATCAGGGCTTTAATTTTTCTTCTTTTCAAATTTGTTAAATGCTTACAGGTCCTTGGACCATTATGCATGTACAAGTAATATACAGGGGTGCCTTTTGGCAGTGTGTGTGGGGGTGCTTAGACTAACCCCCACCTAAACTAACTTTACACATTCCAAAGAAAGAGTCTGCCGGGTCTAGAGTGTCAGACCTTAGCAACTCATGAACTAAGGGGAGTCGTCACTCCCTCACATATCCGCTGAGTCTCGAGGTTCAACTGACCCCCCCCTTGAGTTCAGAGCTCCCTCGTGCGAGAGCCCTGGTGCAGCTGGGATCAGCTCAAGTCTCAGACCTATGCAGCGGCATTCATTCTTCACTCATTACATTCATACTCATTTTTCACACACATTTTTTTTCTCCTTTTTCACATTTTTCCTACAGTTTCCACATTTAGATGCATCTTTATTTATTGTCCAGTTCCCATGGGTTTCTATTAAGTGACGCTGCCCTAAGACACCCGGCACTTAATATCAGACTTCATTAGGATCCTATACCAGAAGGCACTTATCATAAAGGCACTGGAATTCCTGTAGACTGACCTACCCTCATTTTCTGCGCGCGCTTAATTCTGTAAGACACCGAACCAAAGTCTGCCTGCTTACACCATATTCTGCGAGTCACCGAATCAGAATCCGCCTGCTCGCTCTGCGAGTCACCGAATCAGAATTCGCCTGCTTGTTCTGCAAGTTACCGAAACAGGATTCGCCTGCTTGCTCTGCGAGTCACTGAATCAGGATCCGCCTGCTCGCTCTGCGAGTCACCGAATCAAGAATTCACCTGCTCGCACTGGTCCCCTTTTTGTTGCGAGGCACTGGACTCAAGGTCCACCTGGCTCGCAGGGGTTTCCGGCACCTGCCCCAGCCCGGCAGAACACCACGTCCTGGCGCCTGGAGACAGCCTGGCGGAATGGGGCACTATGGCCTGGGGTTAGCCTCAGAGGTCAGTACTACGCCCACAAATAACAGAGAGAGACAACAAATCTTCCCCACAGTTCCTTGTGCTGAGAGAGAGTAATGGCACCACACCAGCTTTTAGCGTCCGAACACAGAGGGTCCAGCGCATGGCTGTCTCACTAGAGACACTGGTGTGCCCTTTTGGAACTGTGACACATAAGACAGGCCTAATAGACAAAGACAGACACAGACAGACAAAAATGTTAGCCACTTCACAAAATTGAATTTCGTAGCTCCCCTTACCCTGATGGCCGGCCGTCACTCCAAATCCCAAGCCCTCACCAGGAGATTTCGTAACAGGTATCTCCTTACCTTCTGTTGAGAGCTCTGAGAGGTTTGGAAGTGGAGTGCCGGTCCATCCATACAGGCAAGTGGCACGTTAGGAATCTCGGTGGAACCTCCAAATTGTCGAAGCAAAAACACGCTCCTCTGTGTTTAGGCAGCTAACAAACAGCTTTATTAATTAATAAAGCACAGCATGAGCCAAACGTGGTCACAGCAGAGCCGGGCCCAGTAAGGCTGCTAATACAATCAATCCTAGTATCTTTATACCCTTAGCCAAACAGTCTGACGTCAGGGCATCCAATTACAGAAATCCTCAATTAAATTTGGAAAAAACAAAGCCTTATCAACAAGATGGCGGACAGGTACGAGGGAGTACATCTCCTGTCCCAACCAGCCCAATTAACACATACCAATAGCCCATCCTGTAGGCCTCTTCTCACGGGGTGACAGAAAGTTCACTCTGGTCTACGTGCTTGAGAGAAAAGCTGAAATGGTTTCTGATATACAAGATGGCTTCTAGCTAAATATGAAAATAGCTTCTACAGCTTCTATAACCACGACCTGGGTACAGATTACGGACGCAACCCGACAAGATTGGTGCTATGTCATAGTCACCCCCAAACTCGTGTACCCGGTCCTATTGGGGCGAGACTGGGCGGGCTTCCGGAAGGCGCTGAATACATGGGGGGAAGAGGAGATCTCCGGAGGGGCAGAAGCATGCTGGGGCTCCAACGAGACGGTGACCCGGACACGGGCTCCGGGGGGGGCCAGGCGTTAGAACTCTTTGACGGAGACTTCCTCCAGGAACAACGGGAGGACCCCTCCCTACGACACGCTTGGACCTCGGCCCAAGAACCATCGGAAGAGGGGGCGCCCTGGACCGGAGGTCCAACCGGACCACACTTTGAGGTATGCGCCGACTGGTTGTACCGAGTGGAGGAAGGTAGGGAGGGGCTACCGGAAGTGAGGCAGTTGTTAGTACCAAGACGGTACCGGCCGCGGCTTATGGAGCTTGCCCACGCCAATCCCTGGGCAGGACACCTAGGGTCCGAAAAAACGGTACAGCGCCTGCTGCGCCGGTTTTATTGGCCCGGAGTATTCCAGGAGGTGCAGGAGTTTTGCGCCTCATGCCCCGAATGCCAGAAAGTGGGGCCCCGAGGAGTACCCAAGGTGCCCCTGGTGTCCCTACCAGTGGTGGGGATACCCTTCTCACAGGTGGCCATGGACATAGTGGGGCCATTTGAGAAGTCTCGCACGGGCTACCAGTACATCTTAGTGCTGTTGGACTACACAACGCGATACCCGGAGGCGGTACCTCTTCGTAATGTACACGCGGTGACATTGGCCGCCAAGCTGATGAAGATTTTTTCCCGCGTTGGGCTACCCGAGGAAATCCTAACGGACCAAGGGACTAACTTTACCTCGAAATTAATGAACGAGTTGTGTAAATTGTTACGTATTGGGCGGTTGAAAACGGCAGTCTACCACCCGCAGACGGACGGGTTGATAGAGCATTTTAACAGGACCTTGAAAGAAATGTTACGGAAATTTGTGGAGCAGGAGCTGAGGGACTGGGACACTCTGTTGCCCGCCCTGTTGTTCACGGTGCGGGAGGTCACGCAAGCTTCCACAGGATTTTCTCCATTCGAGTTAGTGTTCGGGAGACACCCCCGAGGGATACTAGACATTATACAGGAAAATTGGGAGGAACAAGGGACCCGAGTAAAAGGGTCCATGCAGTACATACTAGACCTACGGAAAAGATTGCACAGGTTGGGGGAGTTCGCAAAGGCTAACCTGGAACATGCGCAAGAGGTACAGGTCCGATACTATAACTGGGGGTCCCGGTTGAGGGTTTTTGAACCTGGACAGCGAGTACTGGTGTTACTCCCCACCCCGGGCTCAAAATTAGTGGCAAGGTGGCAAGGGCCCTTCGAAATTTTGGAAAGGGTGGGGGAGGTGGATTATAAGGTAAAGCTGCCCGGTAGGCGAAGAGATACCCGGGTGTATCATGTAAATCTCTTAAAAGCCTGGAAACAACGGGAGGCCCTCCTAGTTAGCCCCATACCCCCCGACCCGGAATTGGGCCCAGGGGAGGGGCCCGAAACCCCCCCCCCCGTGGCTTCCAAATAGGGGACGAGCTCACCGAAAACCAATGAGAGGACCTCAAGACGCTACTCCATACCTTCGCGGACGTCTTAACAGAAAAACCGGGGCGGACGGCTCTTATCCACCACCACATTGAAACAGAGCCCCAGAAGAAAATACGTGACCAGGTACGTCCCGTGCCCTGGCAGATGTGGGAGACAGAACGGAAAGAATTACAGAAAATGCTCCGATGGGGGGTGGTAGAGGAGTCCTTCAGTGAATGGCGCAACCCTATAGTGCTCGTCCCGAAGCCAGACGGGTCTACACGTTTTTGCATTGACTTCCGCAAGGTTAACGCTCTTTCGCGGTTCGATGCCTACCCCATGCCACAGGTGGACGAGCTGTTAGACCGGTTTGGGGGAGCCCGGTATCTATCTATCCTCGATCTGACCCGCCGGTATTGGCAGATCCCCCTCTCACCGACTTCCCAGGAGAAAACGGCCTTTTCAACCCCTTTTGGTTTGAACCACTTTACCCAGATGCCATTTGGCCTCCACGGGGCCGCTGCCACATTTCAACGCCTCATGGATCGGGTACTAAGGGAACAAGGCCGGTGGGCAGCCACCTATATTGATGATATAGTCGTATACAGCCAAACCTGGGAAGAACACTTACAGCACGTAGAAGCCGTCCTCCGAGCCCTTCGAGAGGCCGAGCTTACCGCAAACCCCCGAAAGTGTCGATTTGGGGAGAAGGAGGTAGCATACTTGGGCTACATCGTAGGCCGGGGGCGATTACGCCCACTGGTGGAAAAAGTAGAGGCCCTTCGGAACCATCGTACACCGACAACCAAAAAACAGGTGCACCAGTTTCTGGGACTGGCGGGGTATTACCGCCGATTTGTACCAAACTTTGCAACTATAGCCGCACCTTTAACGGACCTAACCCAAGTCACGATGCCCCAAAAAGTGTGTTGGATGCCAGAATGCGAAAGATCGTTCCAGGGGTTGAAGGAGAGTCTTAGCCGGGCTCCCGTGTTAGCCCAACCCGATTTTAACCGTACTTTTACTGTCCAAACAGATGCCTCGGGGACGGGGATCGGAGTGGTCCTGTCCCAGGGGGACGGACAAGAAGAGCACCCGGTCATTTACATCAGCCGGAAATTATTTCCCCGCGAACGCCAATATTCGACCATCGAGAAGGAGGCGCTAGCCGTAAAATGGGCGCTAGATATGTTAAGGTATTATCTCCTAGGAGACTGGTTCCGCGTAATCACCGACCACGCCCCCCTGCGTTGGCTACAGACCATGAAGGACTCTAACGCCTGAGTGATGCGATGGTATCTGGCCCTGCAGCCCTACGCTTTCGAGGTGGCACACCAACCCGGCTCGCAACATCAAAACGCGGACTTCTACTCCCGGCAGTATGAGAACCAACAAGGGGAAGAAGGAAGTAAGTTAAAAGGGGGTGTGTGTGACGGGACGCGCCCACCCGACACAGGGAGCAACCCCGGCAGGCCCTGCTTAGCCGGCGGCTGCAGGAAAGCTGGCGGTGTCCCGGCTGTTTAGCCGCTGCCCAGCGGGCGCTGGCCGATGACGTTATGCTCGGCGCCCGCAAGAAGCGGCTGGGACACCAGGGTGGTTGCCGCGGCAACGCGGGGCCAGGCTGACGCCAGAGGCAGGGCTTCTGGGGCACGGCCAGGGTTGCCAACCTGGCACGAATATAAAAAGGCGCCGGCACCGGACCAGAGGAGGGGGGAGCGGCAGGAGCAAGGAGCGGCAGGAGCAAGGAGCAGCAGGCGCCCGCTCGCCAGGACCCCAGCACATAGTAAGAGACGCGACACCCCCCGCGCGGTGGATGGCAGGACCCCGCCGAGAGGGGCGAGGAAGGAGGTGGCCCAGGGCAGAGCCCGGAGATGGCTGGTGTGCTGGCGAGTTACGGTTTTAAACCCCGCCAGCCGGACCGGATCTAGTGGGATCCGAGTCCTTAGGGCCCTGGGCTGGAGCCCGTGAGAGGGGGTGGGCCCAGGCCCCCCTTCCCCGCCCTTCCCCCCAGAAGGGCTGGGATAGATAAAAGGGAGCGTTCCGGGGAGAAAGCCACGGGGGCATAGTCACGCTGGTACGGACGACGCGCGTGGAGCGTCACACCTACATAGAAAACTTGTAGAAAACTGAGTATATTGCTCCACCCCTCCCCCATCTAACTCACCTGGCCAGTGAAGTTAAGGGCAGCAACTAGTTGATAACAGCAAGAGGGGGGGGGGGCGAGGGGGGAGAGAGAGAGAGAGAGAGAGAGAGAGAGTGTGTGTGTGCGCGCGCATGAGTGACATGTCATATTGATTATTCTATGTGTGATCAATGTGAAAGTAGAAAGAATCATATGTAAGAGAAAGATGAATTGTGCTGTAATAATTGAATAAGTTGAAGGAATTCTGTTTGTCTTTTAAGAAGAAGAAGAAAAGTATGTTAATGTTGATTGTAGGTATGCAGATCAAGGTGCTAGCCAGATGGGCCTAAGTTTAACAGGAAAAGGAACATTAGGTGTTAGGAAGAAAGCAATTCCAGATAATCAGGGAGATATGGACAGGAGATTGCTGTGTGCTTGATATTGAAATGAAGATACTTAACCACACTACTAATGTGAAGTTTTGCCCCTCTTTTGATCCTGTTAATTTGGCCTTTTGACTGTATAAATCAAGGGGTTTGAACCTTGTTTGAGGCTCACATTTTCTGGATGCATTTTAGCAGAGCTTTGCTGAAATAAACAGAGCGGTCTGACAAATCTGTGAGTCCTGTCTGACTTTGACATCAATAAATATGGCATGTTGCCTTATCCCTCTGAAAAAGATCCCGAGTACTTCTTTTAAGTACAACACTGTGACTTTTGTAGCTCCTGTTTTCAAGTTTTTCCACCACAAGCCAGAGGGCCTTTTCTCAGGGACCCGTGCCACGCTCGCAAGCGTCTGTGCGGCCCTCCCTCGATACTTACCTTGAGCCAATTGCTATTTGCTCTTCTTCCACAGATCGCTGTCTGGTTTCCATCTGCCGGCAGGGTATCGGCGGGTGGCTCCTTTCGGTCTCTGCCACCAGGTGGCCAGCCTCTCATCTACCCCAAGTCTACAGGGACCGAAAGAGAGACAGAGAACGCTTAGGCGCTAGGCCACTCCAGGTGTGTGGAAAGGACAGACACATGCGTCACCTGGCTACTTCTCACTGGAGCCCAGTGTTGCCTCTAACATTTCCCCTCCAGGAGCAGACTGAGTTTGTCTCATGCTCCAAGATCGAGGTCACGTGCCCTTCTTCGGATGCCTGCCACCCACGCGAAGACATGTCTCGTCTGTGTTTTTAAAACATTCTGGAAGAAAGAGTACTAACACAAGTGAGAATTAACACGGTGCGTGACTGTAAATATTTGTTTGATATGAAGTCAAATAAAAGGAAAATTAATACTGCAACATTTTCAGTGGCCAACCTCCTCTCCTCTCCCCTCCCCTCCCTCCTCCAGCTGGCCTAGATGATCTCTGCGGGTCCGTTATGGTAAAACCCGCCCTGGGACCCTGTGCTGAGGTGACAAGTTCTTCACAAGATACTGGGTATATAAACATTCCTCCTTTAACATACACATGTATGTTTGCAGACTCCAGCCACATGAGCTGATCTTAGCTCACATGACCACTAAATACAGGCTACATCTACACTGGCATGATTTTCCGAAAATGCTTTTAACAGAAAAGTTTTCCGTTAAAAGCATTTTCGGAAAATCGCATCAAGATTGGCAGGACGCTTTTCCGCAAAAGCACTTTTTGCGGCAAAGCGTCCGTGGCCAATCTAGATGCGCTTTTCCGCAAAAAAGCCCCGATCGCCATTTTCGCGATTGGGGCTTTTTTGCGGAAAAGAAATCTCTGCTGTCTACACTGGCCCTTTTGCGCAGAAGTCTTTCGGAAAAAGACTTTTGCCCGAATGGGAGCAGCATAGTATTTCCGCAAAAGCACTGACAATCTTACATGAGATCGTCAGTGCTTTTGCAGAAATTCAAGCGGACAGTGTAGACAGCTGGCAATTTTTTCCACAAAAGCAGATGATTTTGCGGAAAAACTTGCCAGTCTAGACACAGCCACAGTGTTTTGGTCATTCTTAGGAACTAAGATTCCTAATTTCCTTTTAGCAGCTATTCCCTAGTGTTCGATTGCGCTATAGTTGTCGTTCGGTACAGAGGAGAGGAGGAACAAGGTTAGCACACTTTCCTAGTTGAAAATCCAAGGAGAAGAAAGGGGAGAATTGCAAATCAAGACTCTCTTAAGGTGTCTGAAAGCTACTTTGGTCTGGGCCGGTACTCAGTGGTACCAAGGCAGACTTTTCTGTGGCTCGGTTGTCTAATGCCACACTAAAACAAGTCTACCACGCCGAACGAAAGAGCAGACAATTACATGAAAGGGAAAAAAGGTGGCTTGGCAGAGAATTTGCTTCCGGACAAAAACAAGAGACTGCGGTAGTTAAAGAACGGGAGGCATACCTGTGCATAAACCAATTCACCAGAAACCTTCTGAACAACCAGTTCAGTCACATGTCCTTTCAGGGACAAGCACCTTAATGACGGTCGCCCTGACATTTTATTTTGCAGACGATTCTACTTGTGGAAGGGCTGCTGGAGTGAAACTTGAGGCCCAAGCAGGAGGAAAGTTTCATTTTCTAGTACCAAGTAGAAAACCAATAATAGAACAAAAAGGCTAAAAGATGCCTAATGAACTAAAGACTATGTGGTTGAAGTTTTGATTTTCAGTCTTTCCTCCAACTGCAGTTGCTCTTTCATTTTTCGTGAACAAACCCTAAACAGATACTACCTTATAAGGACACAGAAATCCAAGGTAACCTGTTCTCCCAACTCTCGCTTTCAGACGGGGAGGAGAACCTTATTGGGGGGGAAGGCACACACTAGTAGGGTGCCAGATGGTTTCAGCAAAAAAAAAAAAAAAAAGCGCCAGGAAAATTTTTGTTGAGGAAAAAAACCCAACCAAACAAAAAAACCCCACCAGGAACATTTTTGTTGAGCAAAATCCAGTTGTGACCCCTTTAATTAGTCAGCCAATCTCCCCACCCCCGGCTTATTTCTGCTGGGCGCCGAGCCAGGAAAAGCAGAAAAGACTGGACATTTTGTATTTTCTAAATGTATTTACCGGACAAAAAGTGCAAATACCGGGCTGTCTGGTTCAATACTAGACACCTGGCAACCCTACACACAAGTGTGAAGAAAAAAAAAACCCCAACCCCCACCATCCTCATTAACACATGCCCCAACTGAGAAGGAGGAAGAGGCTCCCCACATTCCCCTCACACACCGGAGCTTGTGAGGAGGGGAGAAGGGGGGGGCAGGCTAGCAGATTTTGTCTGCTCCAATCTGGAGGGGAGCTAGAGCGTTAGTGTGGGAACCTTGAGGCTCGAGGGCCAGACTCACGTGAGCTGGGGTATTAGGTTCCTAAGCCCTGTTTTAAGAACAAAACCTCTTACTCTTAAAAATCGATCCCCATATCTCTGGTTGGAGCAGCTTCATGCAGGTCCTCCTGGATGGAAAACTGCAGCAAACTGTATGAACAGAAACAAACAGAAGCCCCAACAGCAGCTGGAGGTGGGGCGAGGCTGCCCCAGCAGGGACACAACTGGGCAGCCGTCCACCACCAGATCAGGAAAACAACCGCGCCATTCCCCTTCCAGCAGGAAGGCGAGTGCTGCTGCAAGGCTCCGCAAAGGAGGTGGGTGGCAGAGGGTTTTTTGTGCGCATCTTTAGCGGCAACTCCCCTGGTGCCCCCTTCTCTAGTCCAGCCAGGCCTAAAATGCTCATTGCTTAGAAGGTGGGTGGGGAACCTAAGGCCTGGGTGCTTGGGGTTCCTCCACCGTTGCCCCCCTCCCCTCCCCTCCCCTCCCCTCTCCGTGGGGCTGGAGCGCACAAACCGACTAGGCTGGGCCCTGCAATGCTCTGGCCGGCCAGGGGGATGTTTCTCTGCTCAGTTGGGGACCAGGCAGGGAGGCTTTTCTCTTTTGTGTGTTTGTCTCTCACTGGTTCACCCCCAACTGATTTTGGCCCCCGACTCCTCAAAGATCCTCCCGTGAATTCTCAGCCCGTCCACCCCCCTCTCCCCACACGCTCCCGCCCACGATGGTCTGGGCCCTCTGCAGGAGGCACAGCCGGGCACTGGGCAGCAAGGGCCAGGAGCATCCCCCTCGCTACAGGTCCCCTCCTCCCTCCACAGCGCTCCCCGCCAAAATGCCCCCTGCCCCTGGGAGACACGCCCGAGCCCCGGGCACAGGGGGAGATTCAGCGGGCACCCGGCCCCCCCCCAGGCAGCGAGCAGCGGGGCCCGGAGAGAAGCTGGCGGCGGCAGAGCTGGGAGCGAGGAGGAGAGGGAGGAGGGGGAGGCTCCCCCCGCAGTGCTTTCCCGCCCGCCTCGTCCGCGCGAGCGCCCCGGCAGTTGCCCGTCCAGCCAGCGCCGCCCGCCCCTGCGCTCTCCCGCGCCCTGGCCCCTTCCCCCTCCTAGTGCCAAGCACACCCCGGCCCCTCCCCCTCCCTCCTGCCCCCCCAGTGCCAAGCACCCGCCAGCCCCTCCCCCTCCTGCCCTGTCAGTGCCAAGCACCCCCTGGCCCCTCCCCCTCCCTGCTGCCCCCTCAGTGCCAAGCACCCCCAGCCCCTCCCCCCCTCCTGCCCTGTCAGTGCCAAGCACCCCCCCAGCCCCTCCCCCTCCCTGCTGCCCCCTCAGTGGCAACCACCTCGTGGCCCCTCCCCCTCCTGCGCTGTCAGTGCCAAGTACCCCCCGACTCCTCCCACTCCTGCCCTGTCAGTGCCAAGCACCCCCAACCCCTCCCACTCCTGCCCTGTCAGTGCCAAGCACCCGCCGGCCCCTCCCCCTCTCCACTGCCCCCCCAGTGCCAAGCACCCTCCAGCCCCTCTCCCTCCCCACTGCCAAGCACCCCCGGCCCCTCCCCCCTCCTGCCCTGTCAGTGCCAACACCCCCCGGCCCCTCCCACTCCTGCCCTGTCAGTGCCAAGCACCCCCCGACCCCTCCCACTCCTGCCCTGTCAGTGCCAAGCACCCCCCGGCCCCTCCCTCTCCCTGCTGCCCCCCAGTGCCAACCACCCCCTGGCCCCTCCCCCTCCTGCCCTGTCAGTGCCAAGCACCCCCCGGCCCCTCCCCCTCCCTGCTGCCGCCCCAGTGCCAAGCACCCCCGGCCCTCCCCCTCCTGTCCTGTCAGTGCCAAGCACCCCCTGGCCCCTCCCCCTCCCCGGTGCCCCCCGCCCCAGTGCCAACCACCCCCGATGAGTAACTCTTTCTTCTCCTTCGAGTGGTCCCCGTGGGTGCTCCACTCTGGGGGTACGTCTACACTACAGCGCTAGTTCGAACTAACTTAGTTCGAATTAGTTAATTCGAACTAAGCTAATTCGAACTAACGCATCTAGAACTAAAAACTAATTCGAACTAGCATTTTGCTAGTTCGAACTAGCGCGTCCACACTGATTGGACGCAGGGGGGCATTTAAGGGCAGCTGAAACCGGTTCTGGCAGGGCATCAGGTCAGCAGTTGCTTTGTGTGGCTGCTGTCTGAGGCTATCTGAGGCTCGTGCTTAAAGGGACCCCCCCTGGACAGCCGGTTCTCAGCTTTTCCTGCTTGCTTGCCAACCTCGCCGAGGGACAGCAAAGCGTCGGTCTCTGTGCCCGTCTGTGTCGGTGCTTCCCTTCGGGGGGGACCGCCGCAGGTGGCAACATGGAGCCACGGCTCGCCCTGCACCTTCTGGTGCACGTTCTGGACTTGCTGCTGCAAGCCTGCCAGCAATGGCTCGAGGCTGCCTGGCACCACCTGGGGAATGTCAGCCCCCTGCCTCTCCGCCTGGCTGCCCTGGGGGCCGTGGAGGAGCCGCGGCGGCGCCCCGGCACCGGCGTGCCCCGCCGCGTCTAGCGTCTGGACACCAGCAACGACTGGTGGGACCACATCGTCCTGGAGCGCTGGGATGACCGACAGTGGACCCAGAACTTTAGGATGGGGAGGGACACCTTCCTGGAGCTCTGCGAGTGGCTCGCCCCTGCCCTGCAAAGAAGGGACACTCACATGAGACCCGCCATCCCCCTCCAGAAGTGGGTGGCCATCGCCCTATGGAAGCTCTCCACGCCGGACAGCTACCGATCCGTCGGGAACCAGTTTGGCATGGGGAGATCCACCGTCGGAGCGGTGCTCATGCAGGTACGGCGCTCGTCGGCCACCTAGCCGGGGGGGAGGGGGGCTGCGAGGAGGGGATGGGCCGCCCCAGGGACAAAGGGGGGGGCGGGAGGAGGCGAAAGCGCCCCGCACCGGAGGGGTCGGGCTGTCCCGGCCGTACTACACGCTGCCAGGGGGGTTGCTTCCGGGAGTGGGGCGCGGAGCACTGCCAGGACACGCACGCTCCCAGCCACCCGGGCGCCCCACTGATTGGCGCTTTGCTGTGTCTCTCTCCGCAGGTGGTCAAGGCCATCAACCGGGTGCTGCTCCGCAGGGTGGTCCGCCTCGCCGACCCGGACGCCGTCATCCGGGGATTCGGCGCCCTGGGCTTCCCCAACTGCGGGGGGGCCATCGACGGGACGCACATCCCCATCCGTGCCCCGGAACACCAGGCGTCCCGGTACGTCAACAGAAAGGGGTACTTCTCCGTCATCCTGCAGGCCGTGTGTGACCACCGGGGACAGTTCACGGACATCAATGTGGGCTGGTCCGGCAAAGCACACGATGCACGGGTGTACCGGAACTCCTCCATGTGCCAGCGGCTGCAGGACGGGACCTTCTTCCCCGACTGCCACATCAGGGTTGGGGACGTGGACATGCCCGTCTGCCTGGTGGGGGATGCCGCCTACCCACTGCAACCATGGCTGATGAAGCCCTACACGGGGCACCTCAATCCCTCCCGCCAGGCCTTCAATAACAGGCTGACCAGGGCCCGCATCGTGGTGGAGGGGGCCTTCGGGCGACTGAAAGCCCGCTTTTGATGCCTCCTCACCCGTCTGGACCTGGCCGAGCACAACATCCCTCCCGTGGTGGCGGCATGTTGTGTGCTCCACAATTTGTGTGAGCGGAAGGGGGAGGCTTTCCTGCCAGCCTGGATGGCTGAGGCTGACCGCATGGCTGGACACTACGGTCAGCCCCGCACCGCCGCCGTCTGGGAAGCCCAGCGGGGGGCCATCCGGATCCAGGAAGCCCTGCGGGAGAGCTTCCAGGTGGAGGAGGAGGAGGACTGACCTCTCCCTGCATGCCCCACCGGGGCCTTCTTCCACCCTACCCCCCCTTCCCTTTTCCCCTCCCTACCTACTGTCAAATAAAGACACCTGTTATTCAAACATAAACGTCTGTTTATTTCACAGAACTGGGGTGGGGGGAGGGAGGAATGAAGGTGGGAGAAGGGGGGGGAAACCTGGGACGAGGGAGCTGGAAGGGGAGGGGAGGGAAGGGAGGAAGGGAAAGGAATGCTCAGGGGTGGGAGTCTGGCTGCCTCTCCCGTCTCGCCACACTGCGGGTCCGGGGGCGTCGGTGGGGAATGGTTGTGGAGGGGGGGGCAGAGGGGACAGGGGGTGTGGAAGAAGCAGGAGCGGAAGCAGGAGCGGAAGCAGGGGGAGCAGGGGGAGCTAGAGGGGGAGCAAGAGGGGGAGCAGGGGGAGGAGGAAATGGAAAGCGGTCCAGCAGGCTCTGGAGGTGGCCTCGCAGGGCACGGCCCTGCTCCTCCAGGGCCTCCAGACTCCTCCGGCGCAGCCTGAGGTCCTCCTGGACCCAGTGGTCCTGGAGACGGAGCTGTCGGTCCAGGAACCGGAGGTGCCGCCTCTGGTAGTCCTCCTGGTTCCTGGCTGTCCTGCTTGCCCGGGCGCGGGCGGCTCCTGCAGGCGGTGTGGTGCGCCCTGCAGGCCCAGGTGCTGCGGCTGTGGTGCAAGAAGACCAGCGGTCAATTTCCCCAGGGGCCCAGGTGTGTGAAACCCAGCTCCTCTCTGCAAGGCCAGGGCCCCTGCAGGATCCCCAGCTGCTGCTCCATGGTGGGCAAGGCCCAGGCGCACGGTCCCGGGGCTCCCTCTCACCCCAGCCCCCCGTACACATAAGGGGAAAACGAGGGTACTCACAGGTGGACGCCTCCCCGGCCTCTGACGATGCAGGCGAGCGGGTCTGTGGCGTGGCTCGGGGGTCCCGGGTCCTGGGCACGTGTAATTCCGCAGCGCCTCCACGGCACCGCCGGGTGGTCATGGCCGGGAATGCAAGTGTAATTCCGCAGCGCCTCCACGGCGCCGCCCGGTGGTCATGGCCGGGAATGCACGTGTAATTCCGCAGCGCCTCCACGGCGCCGCCCGGTGGTCAGGGCTGGGAATGCACGTGTAATTCCGCAGAGCCTCCACGGCGCCGCCCGGTGGTCAGGGCCGGGAATGCACATGTAATTCCGCAGCGTCTCCACGGCGCCGCCCGGTGGTCACGGCCGGGAATGCACGTGTAAGTCCGCAGCGCCTCCAC
The DNA here is from genome assembly GCF_049634645.1 of Pelodiscus sinensis. NCBI lineage: Eukaryota > Metazoa > Chordata > Testudines > Trionychidae > Pelodiscus > Pelodiscus sinensis. The sequence continues at coordinate 15,533 of NC_134735.1, forward strand.
GGCGCCGCCCGGTAGTCAAGGCCGGGAATGCATGTGTAAGTCCGCAGCGCCTCCACGGCGCCGCCCGGTGGGCACGGCCGGGAATGCACGTGTAAGTCCGCAGCCCCTCCACGGCGCCGCCCGGTGGTCAGGGCCGGGAATGCACGTGTAATTCCGCAGCGCCTCCACGGCGCCGCCCGGTGGTCATGGCCGAGAATGCACGTGTAAGTCCGCAGCGCCTCCACGGCGCCGCCCGCTAGTCAAGGCCGGGAATGCATGTGTAAGCCCGCAGTGCCTCCACGGCGCCGCCCGGTGGGCACGGCCGGGAATGCACGTGTAAGTCCGCAGCGCCTCCACGGCGCCCCCCGGTGGTCACGGCCGGGAATGCACGTGTAAGTCCGCAGCGCCTCCACTGCGCCCCCCCGGTGGTCAGGGCCGGGAATGCACGTGTAAGTCCGCAGCGCCTCCACGGCGCCGCCCGGTGGGCACGGGCGGGAATGCACGTGTAAGTCCGCAGCGCCTCCACGGCGCCGCCCAGCGGTCAGGGCCGGGAATGCACGTGTAAGTCCGCAGCGCCTCCACGGCGCCGCCCGGTGGGCACGAGCGGGAATGCACGTGTAATTCCGCAGCGCCTCCACGGCGCCGCCCGGTGGGCACGGCCGGGAATGCACGTGTAAGTCCGCAGCGCCTCCACGGCGCCGCCCGGTGGGCACGGGCGGGAATGCACGTGTAAGTCCGCAGCGCCTCCACGGCGCCGCCCGGTGGGCACGGGCGGGAATGCACGTGTAAGTCCGCAGCGCCTCCACGGCGCCGCCCGGTGGGCACGGCGGGGAATGCACGTGTAAGTCCGCAGCGCCTCCACAGCGCCCCCCCGGTGGTAACGGCCGGGAATGCACGTGTAAGTCCGAAGCGCCTCCACGGCGCCGCCCGGTGGGCACGGCCGGGAATGCACGTGTAAGTCCGCAGCGCCTCCACAGCGCCCCCCCGGTGGTCACGGCCGGGAATGCACGTGTAAGTCCGCAGCGCCTCCACAGCGCCGTGGAGGCGCTGCGGAATTACACCTGCATTCACGGCCGTGCCCACCGGGGGGCGCCGTGGAGGCGCTGCGGAATTACACCTGCATTCCCGGCCGTGCCCACCGGGGGGCGCCGTGGAGGCGCTTCGGACTTACACCTGCATTCCCGGCCGTGCCCACCGGGGGGCACCGTGGAGGCGCTGAGGATTTACACCTGCATTCCCGGCTGTGCCCACCGGGGGGCGCCGTGGAGGCGCTGCGGAATTACACCTGCATTCCCGGCCGTGCCCACCGGGGGGCGCCGTGGAGGCGCTTCGGACTTACACCTGCATTCCCGGCCGTGCCCACCGGGGGGCACCGTGGAGGCGCTGAGGATTTACACCTGCATTCCCGGCCGTGCCCACCGGGGGGCGCCGTGGAGACGCTGCGGAATTACACCTGCATTCCCGGCCGTGCCCACCGGGGGGCGCCGTGGAGGCGCTGCGGAATTACACCTGCATTCCCGGCCGTGCCCACCGGGGGGAGCCGTGGAGGCGCAGCGGAATTACACCTGCATTCCCGGCTGTGACCACCGGGGGGCGCCGTGGAGGCGCTGCGGAATTACACCTGCATTCCCGGCCGTGACCACCGGGGGGCGCCGTGGAGGCGCTGCGGAATTACACCTGCATTCCCGGCCGTGCCCACCGGGGGGCGCCGTGGAGGCCCTGCAGATTTACACATGCATTCCCGGCCATGCCCACCGGAGGGCACCGTGGAGGCGCTGCAGAATACACGTCCATTCCCCGCCATGCCCACCGGGGGGCGCCGTGGAGGCGCTGCGAAATTACACCTGCATTCCCGGCCGTGCCCACCGGAGGGCGCCGTGGAGGCGCTGCGGAATTACACCTGCATTCCCGGCCATGGCCACCGGGGGGCGCCGTGGAGGCGCTGCGGAATTACACCTGCATTCCCGGCCGTGCCCACCGGGGAGCTCCGTGGAGGCACTGAGGGTTTACACCTGCATTCCCGGCCGTGCCCACCGGAGGGCGCCGTGGAGGCGCTGCGGAATTACACCTGCATTCCCTGCCATGGCCACTGGGGGGCGCCGTGGAGGCGCAGTGGAATTACACCTGCATTCCCGGCCATGGCCACCGGGGGGCGCCGTGGAGGCGCTGCGGAATTACATTTGCATTCCCGGCCGTGCCCACCGGGGGGCCCCGTGGAGGCACTGAGGGTTTACACCTGCATTCCCGGCCGTGCCCACCGGGGGGCGCAGTAGAGGCCCTGAAGATTTACACGTGCATTCCCGGCCATGCCCACCGGAGGGCGCAGTGGAGGCACTGCAGAATACACCTGCATTCCCCGCCATGCCCACCGGGGGGCGCCGTGGAGGCCCTGCAGATTTACACGTGCCTTCCCGGCCATGCCCACCGGAGGGGGCCGTGGAGGCGCTGCAGAATACACGTGCATTCCCGGCCATGCCCACCGGAGGGCGCCGTAGAGGCGCTGCAGATTTACACCTGCATTCCCGGCCATGACCACCGGGGGGCGCTGTGGAGGCGCTGCAGATTTACACGTGCATTCTCGGCCATGCCCACCGGAGGGCGCCGTGGAGGCGCTGCGGAATTACACGTGCATTACCGGCCATGCCCACCGGAGGGCGCCGTGGATGTGCTGCGAAATTACACCTGCATTCCCGGCCGTGCCCACCGGAGGGCGCCGTGGAGGCGCTGCGGAATTACACCTGCATTCCCGGCCGTGCCCACCGGGGGGCGCCGTGGAGGCACTGAGGGTTTACACCTGCATTCCCGGCCGTGCCCACCGGGGGGCGCCGTGGAGGCCCTGCAGATTTACACGTGCATTCCCGGCCATGCCCACCGGAGGGCGCCGTGGACGCGCTGCAGAATACACGTGCATTCCTGGCCATGCCCACCGGAGGGCGCCGTAGAGGCGCTGCAGATTTACACGTGTATTCTCGGCCATGCCCACCGGAGGGCGCCGTGGAGGCGCTGCGAAATTACACCTGCATTCCCGGCCGTGCCCACCGGGGGGTGCCGTGGAGGCCCTGCAGATTTACACGTGCATTCCCGGCCATGCCCACCGGAGGGCGCCGTGGAGGCGCTGCAGAATACACGTACATTCCCGGCCATGCCCACCGGAGGGCGCTGTGGAGGCGCTGCGGAATTACACGTGCATTATCGGCCATGCCCACCGGAGGGCGCCGTGGAGGCGCTGCGGAATTACATGTGCATTACCGGCCATGCCCACCGGGCGGCGCCGTGGAGGCCCTGCGGAATTACACCTGCCCTCCCGGCCGTGCCCACCGGGCGGCGCCGTGGAGGCGCTGCGGAATTACACCTGCCCTCCCCGCCGTGCCCACCGGGCGGCGCCGTGGAGGCCCTGCGGAATTACACCTGCCCTCCCGGCCGTGCCCACCGGGCGGCGCCGTGGAGGCCCTGCGGAATTACACCTGCCCTCCCGGCCGTGCCCACCGGGCGGCGCCGTGGAGGCCCTGCGGAATTACCCGTGCCGTCCCTGCCGTGCCCACCGGGCAGAGCCGTGGAGGCGCTGCGGAATTACCCGTGCCTTCCCGGCCGTGCCCACCGGGCGGCGCCGTGGAGGCGCTGGGGAATTACCCGTGCCCTCCCGGCCGTGCCCACCGGGCGGCGCCGTGGAGGCCCTGGGGAATTACCCGTGCCCTCCCAGCCGTGCCCACCGGGCGGCGCCGTGGAGGCGCTGCGGAATTACCCGTGCCCTCCCGGCCGTGCCCACCGGGCGGCGCCGTGGAGGCGCTGCGGAATTACAACTGCATTCCCGGCCGTGCCCACCGGTGGGGCGCCGTGGAGGCGCTGCGGAATTACACCTGCATTCCCGGCCGTGCCCACCGGGGGGCGCCGTGGAGGCGCTTCGGAATTACACCTGCATTCCTGGCCGTGCCCACCGGGCGGCGCCGTGGAGGCCCTGCGGAATTACCCCTGCCCTCCCGGCCGTGCCCACCGGGCGGCGCCGTGGAGGCGCTGCGGAATTACCCCTGCCCTCCCGGCCGTGCCCACCGGGCGGCGCCGTGGAGGCGCTGGGGAATTACCCGTGCCCTCCCGGCCGTGCCCACCGGGCGGCGCCGTGGAGGCGCTGGGGAATTACCCGTGTCCTCCCCGCCGTGCCCACCGGGCGGCGCCGTGGAGGCGCTGGGGAATTACCCGTGCCTTCCCGGCCGTGCCCACCGGGCGGCGCCGTGGAGGCGCTGGGGAATTACCCGTGCCTTCCCGGCCGTGCCCACCGGGCGGCGCCGTGGAGGCGCTGGGGAATTACCCGCGCCTTCCCGGCCGTGCCCACCGGGCGGCGCCGTGGAGGCCCTGCGGAATTACCCGTGCGTTCCCGGCCGTGCCCACCGGGCGGCGCCGTGGAGACCCTGCGGAATTACCCCTGCCCTCCCGGCCGTGCCCACCGGGCGGCGCCGTGGAGGCGCTGGGGAATTACCCGTGCCCTCCCGGCCGTGCCCACCGGGCGGCGCCGTGGAGGCGCTGGGGAATTACCCGTGTCCTCCCGGCCGTGCCCACCGGGCGGCGCCGTGGAGGCGCTGGGGAATTACCCGTGCCTTCCCGGCCGTGCCCACCGGGCGGCGCCGTGGAGGCGCTGGGGAATTACCCCTGCCCTCCCGGCCGTGCCCACCGGGCGGCGCCGTGGAGGCCCTGGGGAATTACCCGTGCCCTCCCGGCCGTGCCCACCGGGCGGCGCCGTGGAGGCGCTGCGGAATTACCCGTGCCCTCCCGGCCGTGCCCACCGGGCGGCGCCGTGGAGGCCCTGGGGAATTACCCGTGCCCTCCCGGCCGTGCCCACCGGGGGGCGCCGTGGAGGCGCTTCGGAATTACACCTGCATTCCCGGCCGTGCCCACCGGGCGGCGCCGTGGAGGCCCTGCGGAATTACCCCTGCCCTCCCGGCCGTGCCCACCGGGCGGCGCCGTGGAGGCCCTGCGGAATTACCCCTGCCCTCCCGGCCGTGCCCACCGGGCGGCGCCGTGGAGGCGCTGGGGAATTACCCGTGCCCTCCCGGCCGTGCCCACCGGGCGGCGCCGTGGAGGCGCTGGGGAATTACCCGTGCCCTCCCGGCCGTGCCCACCGGGCGGCGCCGTGGAGGCGCTGGGGAATTACCCGTGCCCTCCCGGCCGTGCCCACCGGGCGGCGCCGTGGAGGCGCTGGGGAATTACCCGTGCCTTCCCGGCCGTGCCCACCGGGCGGCGCCGTGGAGGCGCTGGGGAATTACCCGTGCCTTCCCGGCCGTGCCCACCGGGCGGCGCCGTGGAGGCCCTGCGGAATTACCCGTGTGTTCCCGGCCGTGCCCACCGAGCAGCGCCGTGGAGGCCCTGCGGAATTACCCCTGCCCTTCCGGCCGTGCCCACCGGGCGGCGCCGTGGAGGCACTGGGGAATTACCCGTGCCTTCCCGGCCGTGCCCACCGGGCGGCGCCGTGGAGGCGCTGGGGAATTACACGTGCCTTCCCGGCCGTGCCCACCGGGCGGCGCCGTGGAGGCGCTGCGGAATTAGACACACTGCACTAGAAGCACATGTGAGAAGCAGCAGCGGCTTTAAATCCCCACTTCCCTACCCAACACACAGTAGCTTGACACAGAGATCTCTAGATAGCTATGTCTCAGTCACCACTGGATGCATGGTGAACATGTCCATGAAGAACAAGTGGTCCTGTGGCACCTTGGAGACTAACCCCAATGTATAGAACCACTAGCTTTCATGGGCAAAAGCCACTTCAGAGGAACTGGGGGGGGGGGGGTCGAGAATGTTGGCCAACACAGAGAGAAGTCACAAAGAACAAACTCAGCACCTGTAGTCACCATCCCAATTCCAGGCCTCTGCTCAGGAGGACATGCTTCCCGCTGCCCTGAGATATCAGCTACTCCCAGGATGGGGAAATTCTCGTCCTGCATCCAGAACAAGCAGGAAAACTTTTATTAGAAACCGAGTCACAGCTAGCAGGAAGCATCAGTCTGTACTCAGCCTTTACCATACATTTATCTCCAGTTGGAGATAACTCCAACTGGAGTTAGGGATGTAAAAATCCCGTTTAATTCGTTAACTGGTTAACTAATTAATGGGGGTGGGTGAATAGGCTGGCAGTGGTCCCCAACCATTTCAGGTTGCCGGGCGCCAGGGGTCGTGGCCGTTCACCTGCTGGGCTCCAGAGGGCGGGGACACTTGCGCGACTGGAGGCGGGGCCTCCACCCATAGCTGCATGCCCAGGGGCAGGGGCCCCCCCCCCCCATGCACCACGCACCCAGGGCCAGCGCCCCCTCCAAAGGCCGCACGCCTGGGGCCAGCGCCCCCCGCCCAGCACCGCGTGCCCGGAGCCGGCGCCCCCTCCAAGCGCCTCCCTCCTCCAGCAGTGAGTGCCCCTGGCCCATTTACAGCACACTCAGCAGACTTTGCAAACATTGGCTAACAAGTGCGATTTGCCCTAGGACACGCAGCTGAGTGGGCCATGGAATCCCAGATGGCCTGTCCAGGTTGGCTGCTGCCCCAGGATGCTGGCCTAGAGGTGTGATTGGGCTGATCTGGCATGGAGCGCCACAGGGCCAAAATGACTTTCTGCCTCTGCTGAAGTCCCATCCTGGACAGAATTGGGGCAGCTAGCCCAGTGCTTCATCTCTGGCTCACTGGCTGGAGTAGCTCCAGACAAGTTCTTGGGACAGGTTTCTGCCCCTTAAATGGCTCAGGAATCCCAAAATTGCTAACACAAGATGAGGTCAAGCAGTGGAATACAGCGGGGGTGGGGGAATTAATGCAGGGGCTTTCGGGGTTGCAGCCTAGGTCCTAGGTTAAGGGGGCCCTGCAAAAATACTTCTGCGCTGCTAAAAGCACAGATCTTTTCGTGGGCCCCGTTAGCCCAGGACTCTAAGCTGCAACCACTACAGCCCCTGCCTTCGGGCCCTGCCTGGTGAAGGTCGGGGCAGACATAGCTCTGCATGCTGCTGCTCATCCCCACCGGCCTAGAGCTGCTGCTGCAAGCACCAGGAACCTCTACTCATTCACTTATCCCTGCCTGCAGGCTCCGCCTTCGCAGCACCCATTGGTCAATGGGGGCAACACCTGAAGGCAAGTGCAGCCCTGCCCTCATCTCCTGCACTCCAATCCTCCTGATCCACCCTGGGCCTCCCTCCTTTACTCCAAACATTTCATCCCCAAGCCCCACCCCACAGCCCTGCACCCCCAGCCACAGCCCTGACCCTCTTTTGCACCCCACCGCTTTGCCCGAGCCTGGAACCCCTTCCTGCATTCTGAACAGCTGATTTTGCCTCACCCTGGAGTTTAGGGGCGGGGCCTCACAAAATTTAATAGCCTCTGGCCCCCAGAAAAGTTAATCCAGCCCTGGGACCCAGATCAACAAGGAGATGGAGCAGCATAACTGCCTCGGTACTGACAATAAGGGCAGCAGCCTGGGAAAGTGCAGGGAGGAAAGGGCACCGGGTCAGTAGCATTGGCCTCTGGCAGGCTCAGCACAACGCAGTGTCCCTTGTTCTTACTATATGGGCCTCCCCCAGCTCTACCAGTGCATGGGAACCCTACTTGCTATTCCAAGCTGAGCTCCTTGGGCAGCTCTGCTGGGACCCCTGGTGTGGGAGCTGCAGCCCCTCTGTTCTTCCAGGCCAGGCTGCCCCCAACCAGCTCTGCTCCTGGTGTGGGAGGCTGCAGGAGGTTAGCCTTGAGGATGCTAGGACAAGATAAGAGCTTTAAATTCATGTCATTTGAGACTTCTAATGCCCAGATTTGCACAGGAGGCAAGAAGGGGTTTCCTTAGCCCAGGGCCCAGTGTGACGTAGTGGGGGTACCTGGCTGGTTTCTATGCTGCTGGCTCTGGGGTAACCCCCACTGGCTGCCGTGGGTACCACGACCCAGCAAAACAGGATGAGTCACTATGCAAACGAGTATGGCCAGCCACCCCCCATGGAGAGGAACAAAGGAAGGTGGAATGCTGCCCTGGCTGGGGGGCAGGGCTGGAAGAGGGTTAGTGAGTTCCTGTCTGGAAAGCAGGGGAGAAGGAGCTGGGGAGGGGGGCTGGGACTCCCCTATCTCAAGGGGGGCACTGAGGCCTCTTAGCCCCAGTTCCTGTAACCAGATTACATCTGTGCTATGCTGTATCCTGGAGGAGCAATAAACCACCCTCAATTCCACTGGCTGGTGGAGTCTGTTTGTGCCATTTCGGGGTGCAGGAGACGGGGAACCCCCAACGCGCCATCACACCCAGTCAAGCCCCCTAGAGCTAAAACTATAACACAGCACCTGTTCTGAGAACAAAACATTCTCAGCACCCTTTGGTAGGAGACTAACAGCCAGGATGGACTTTGGAGCCCCAGCTTGGTACAATTCTCCCAACACTGCCTCCATCCCTTCCTGACACGCTACTCACCCTTCCACCAGGCCCCGTCATCTCCTACTGTCTCATCCACCAGCCCTGCCTGCCAGAGGCTCTCTAGCCACTGTCCTTTTCAGGTCCTGATCCACCTCAGGCTCTGGGATGGGAGTAGGACAGCTCCCTGGGGGCCCATGCATTGTCCTTCTCAACTGGATTGCAAGGCCAGCTCTGCTGCCTCGCCACTTTGTTAATGACAGCAGGACTGGTCCTACTGGTGGCCCTGGGCGACTGCCCAGCTGACCCATAGGGTTGCCAGATGGTTTAAAAAAAAAATACCAGGCAAAAATTTGTCGAGCAGCCCATCTCTAAGACTGGTTCTGAATGACAGTACCAGAGGAAGGCAATTTCACAGGCTATAAAAATGTTTCTTTTAGCTCTTCTCTGCCAAAGCAACACAAGCTCAGACCATAAACCAGTTTCATGGCTACCTCACAGACCCCAGCCCTGGTGTGTTTAAATATCGATTCAGCAGGACCCCAGAGCTGGCCCTCCAAACTTTGAGACGGTTCAGATCCTGAGCCAGTTTTATGGGGGTCACAACTCCCAGCACCCCTATTTATGTGGAAAGCTAGGAGCTGGATTGGAGCATAGCAGCTAGCCTAAGGGCCATATTTGGGTAGATCAGCTAAAACATAAGGAAGTGGGGACAGCTGCCTTTAGGTCTGGTGCTGATTTAAAGCCATCCCATCTAGATTATGTCTGTGGTGGGTATGTGGGGGCCAGTGTGGAATCTATCTATTTATATTGCTTATAGGGCCCCCCATTGCTGCTGGGCCCGAGCACCTCACAAACATTGATAAATCTGTCACATGGTCCCAGGAAGGTAAGAAAATACCCAGATCCCCATCTTTAGTGAGGAAACCTTGGCCTGGAGAGATGTAACTGACTTGCCCAAGGTTATACAGGAAGCCAGTGGCAGAGTCAAGAATTGACTCTCCTGATCCCCAATCTGGTGCCTTAACAAGACCAGCCAACCCGCCCAGAGACAGGTAGGTTGTCCCAGTCCTACTGCAGAAAGCAGAGCAGAAGAGGGTGGTCTGCATTCCTTACACAGCCTCTTCTACTGGACCCCTGGACATGCAGCTCCCCAGGCAGAATGACCCAGGCAGCTCTTTCCAGAAAGGCCCCCAGGACTGCCTGGGAACAGCTTGTCCAAAAAGGTAGGAAGAGAGAAAACACATTCACTTGCCACTGGACGTTAATGGGAAGGAGGTCCAAAAGCTACATGGCCATGCCTGGGCTGGTTGCAGGAAATGACAAAATTGCACCACAGACTGAATTATTTATTCTGGCTAGAACTATCCATTCTGACATGACCTGACACAGGGCTCCTCAGCCACCCAAACAAACAATGCCTAGGACAAGTGCCAGGAATCTCAGAAACAAAATGCAGGACTATGTAGCACTTTAAAGATTAACAAGATGGTTTATTAGGTGATGAGCTTTCGTGGGCCAGACCCACTTACTCAGATCAAATAGTGGAAGAAAATTGGCATGATCATATATTCCAAAGGATACAATCAAAAAAATGAACACACATGAAAAGGATGGGGGGGGGGAGGTAAATGTCTGTAAGCTAATGATATTAGAGGTGATACTTAGGGAATAATCCTTTGATAATACTTAGAATTAATGTTACTTCTAATGTCAATGATTCCGATGCACAGCAGGAGACTTCTTTACCTTTTGCTTTAAGTATCCAAGTCAGAGTCTGCTGCCGAACCAATTCAGCAGCTGGAATGCAGGTACGTCAGTTGGCTCACGCCATTGATTACTTGGGAGTAACTGGCAGCTACTCAGAATCCTTTGCTCATAAATGGGGCTGCCTGGGAATTCTCTGATGAAATGGTTGTTTCCCACCAGAAAGTGCCAATTTGTCAACACCAGAACTATTTGCAGAAAAGCGTCAGTTCTGATGAATCTCCTGATTCAGGACAAAGTTTCACAATACGTGTTTTCTAAGTGAGCTGTTACTTTTTTTTTTAAGTTCAAAACAACTTTGTTTTGAAATTTTAGTTGAATTATACTAGAGAGTATATGTTTTTAAAAGGCTGAAATTGAAGCAAACAGTTTTGCTCAGATAGATACATATTTAATCAGTTTGAGAAAAGGTTTTTTGTTATTTCATTTTCCTTGGAACAGAAAATGTTTCTAAATCTTGCAAACTCTCAAGGGCTAGAAATACGATTTCCCACCCTGTTCTACCCATTATTCAGTCCCCTTCGCCTGTGCCCCACACCTGCTTCCATGGCTGTCAACAGAGCTGGCTGGTTTCATGTGCAGCCACAGCTGCCTCACCTCTACTTCTGCCCAGACTAAGACTTCCTGAAACCAGCCTCTGCGACAGCCTAGAAGCAGAGGAAAGACACTTCAGGTAAGTGGATGAATGAAATAGACACAAATACAGATTAAGTCTCTCTAGTCCGACACTCTCAGGACCTGATCAGTGCCAAACCAGAGAATTTGCCGAACCAGGGCAGGGTGCAATATTGTCTAGCAGCATTACCAATGCTACCACTGCACACTGGGCTCTTAGGAGACATTTGGGGTAAGTTAGAGCTAAAGAACAGTACAGAACCCTGAGAGCCAGGACTGGAAGCTGTAAACAAACTTTATGGGACCATGGGAAACTTGGCCACACCTATGATAAATAGACAGCTGGCTAACTGAAATCCTGTCCGATCACGAGTATTGCCAGACCAGAGAATGGCAGACTAGAGATGTTCAATTTGTACATGCGCAAGATGCAAACATGGCCAGGACCATCCACTCTGTGTCCAAACGGGGTCTGGCCATTCCAAGAGCAAATACTGTCTAGATCATCCCTGGTAGACAGTTATCTACCCTACTCTTAAATATCTCCAGAGATGAGGATTCCACAACCTCCCTGGGCAATTTATTCCAGTGTTTCACCACCCTGACAGTTAGGAACTTTTTCCTAATGTCCAACCTAAACCTCCCTTGCTGCAGTTTAATCCCATTGCTTCTCGTTCTATCCTCAAGAGGCCAAGATGAACAAGTTTTCTCCTTCCTCCTTATGACACCCTTTTAGATACCTGAAAACTGCTACCATGTCCCCCCTCAATCTTCTCTTTTCTAAACTAAACAAACCCAATTCTTTCAGCCTTCCTTCATAGGTCATGTTCTCTAGACCTTTAATCATTCTTGTTGCTCTTCTCTGGACCTTCTCCGATTTCGCCACATCTTTCTTGAAATTCGGTGCCCAGAGCTGGACACAATACTCCAACTGAGGCCTAACCAGCGCAGAGTAGAGCGGAAGAATGACTTCTCGTGTCTTGCTCACAACACCTGTTAATGCATCCCAGAATCATGTTTGCTTTTTTTGCAACAGCATCACACTGCTGACTCATATTCAGCTTGTGGTCCACTATAACCCTAGATTCCTTTCTGCTGTACTCCTTCCTAGACAGTTGCTTTTGATTCTGTATGTGTGAAACTGATTGTTCCTTCCTAAGTGGAGCACTTTGCACTTAGCATGGCTAAGTGATCACCTTGCCTCACCTATCAGTACCAGGTACAGGCTGGGATGCTAACAATCCAGCCAGAAGACCAAATTCAGTGGTGAATCCTTGTTGTGCAGTGTCTCCATTTGCTTGCTGGAGAGAACAATAGCAGAGTTCTGGGCTTCTCACATGAATGCTGTCCTACAGCCCTGATTCAGGACAATGCTTAGAGTTCAGCATATGCCTATGCACTTTCCTGTCTCAGGGCTCATGGAAGAACAGAAGAGTGGCCAGACTGGGTCAGTCCAAAGGTCCATCTAGCCGAGTGTCCTGTCTTCCGACAGTGGCCAACACCATGTGCATCAGAGGAGTGAACAGAACAGATAATCATAAAGTAATGAATTGCCAAGTGTCCTCCCACTTGTGATTCAACCTGACCGGAAATACCAAGAGACTTTGTGCCACAGCTGGGGACACGAGAGTGATGGCAGAGACACCTGTTAGTAGATCAGACATGGGCAGTGTTAACATGGAGACGGGCATATATCACAGGTGCCTGCGGTTGCTGACCATACCATACCTTGGACTATATCATACAGACTACATGCAATGACTCCTCTGTCTTAGGATGCTGTGGACAAGGGAAGGGGGTGGCTGGCTATGCACAGAGAGAGCAGCACTTGGTCAGCTGGTCCTTTAGGATTGCTTTGCACCCTGCTGATGGCATGAAACAGCCTAAGAAGGCTGGGGGAGAATCCTCGCAGCATGCAGCTGTAGGAAGGAGAGTGTCAGCTCCTAGAATGACCCTCTAGGGGGCAAGGCAGCCAGATGGTGAACAGAGAAATCCTGAGGCTGTTCTACTTTATGCCAGGGACAGGCCTTTGCTCCTCTCAGTTCCCTGCATCAAGGCCGTCCTACCCAGACCAGAGAATGCAGGCTTTTCTCTGGATTATGGGGCCCACACAGAAGCCTACGGCAGCTTGGAAGAGAAAGCCCTGGATAACACCCATCTCTGTCTAGCGCTGTGGGCAGGGGCAGGACATGCCCCTCTTTCCATGCCAAAGCAGAATAAATGACCTTCGTGTGGAGAGAGAGCAGGTCAGTGGAATTCCATTTGTCATTTCCCCACCACCTCTGGCAAAGAGCCACAGCGCAAACCCAGCCTCTAAGTGGCCCCTGAGCCAATCCCAGTCTGTCCCGTCTCCCTGAATAGACTCAGGAGGGTGGGGACATATTAACTATAGAGCTGTGCAAATACTGGCAGGGATCTTAACCCTTCTTGTGCTGTGCTTTGCGCAAGTCTCATGCAGCAACCTCCTCTTTCTCCAGACCTGGTGTGGCACTGCTTGAAGCTCTTGAGAAATGACCTCTGCCATTTCCTTCACCCTCTCCCTCTCATCCCCACCCCCATGAGCGCTGACTGCCTGGAGCCAGATCTGAAAGAATATCCCCTTCCTCAGCAGTGTTGCCAGCTCTCCCAGTATTTGGGGTTTGTTTTCAAGCCCCAGCTCCTGGAGGCATGTGATTGGGTGTTACTGTTCAAAACAGAAAGTTTCTAGGCTTTGTAGTTGCAAAGAAAAACTTTAAACCATGACCTAGGTGTGACCCTAATTGAGCAGAAAACGACCCCACCATGCATTATTTGTCATTCGTGATGTTTGATCTCTTGGGATTGGCAAACCTGAGCCCTTGATTTATAGGAATCGTCAGAGCAGGATCTGAATCTAAACTAAGTGACTGTCAGTCGGCTTCATAATGGCTCAAGACTCCCAGCTCCCACCGTCGAATTACAGGGGTCTGCGCATGGACCCTCCTTCAGGCCTACTCCTCCCACTCTTTCTTCTGGGAACATTGGAACTGCCAGAGGAGGCAACCAAACGCAGTCTCTTGTTTCTCAAGGAGCATCACCACCAGCACCAGTTTCTTTAGACCAAGATGTGAAACCCCATCAAGTGGCAATTAGGCAATAGAAAGTCCAAGAGTTAAGGGTTGGTTTATTTCCTGAAGCAGGGGCATTTAAATCCCTTCACACATTGTATCTGATGCAGCTGCAGAGACATGGACCTAAGGAGCTGCTTCTTTGTACTGTTGTTGCTCAATATTAATAAATAAAGCTAAGAGCAATAGCACAAGCAGAAAAGTCCATGCGACACAAATCAAAGGAATAACAATGAGTACATATGAAATGAGTACCCTAAAACGAACCATATCTGCTCTTTCTGGAGCACCATCATCCAGTGCTCCTAATGTGCTGTGCAAACCCTAACCAGTTAGTCCCTCACTACTTACCAGTCTCATCATCACCATTTTATAGATGGGGAAACTGAGGCACAAAAAGGTTACAGGACTTGTCCAAGGACACAACTCTCAGTCCTGTGCTAGAAAAAAAGATTGGAATTAAGGAAAGAATGAGATGAGCCATGAAGATTATGTGATTTGTCTAAGAGCAATACCAGAGCTAGGAAAAGAACCCAGGGCTATGTCTACACTCACGGCTTCTTGCACCAGAAATATGCAAATGAGGCTAAGCGTGGAATATCGTCGGGCCTCATTTGCATTCCTAATGAGCCGCCATTTTTGCAGAAGAGGTTCTTGCACCAGAAGGAGCTGTCTACACTGCCCCTACTTGTGCAACAAAAACCCTCTTGCACAATGGTAGATAAATGTCTATCAGGGATGGTCTAGACCAGTGGTCCCCAACGCAGTGCCTGCGGGCGCCATGGCGCCCGCCGGGGCATTTTTAGGCGCCCGCCGACAACCCGGGCTGGCCCCGCCCCCGGCGCACTGGAGGTGCCGGCCCCAGGCGCGCGACACTCACCGGCGCCTGGTGCGCAGCGCTCGGGCGGCCCCAGCCCCGGGGCACATGCGGGCACGCGGCGCCGGTGCCGGCCCCAGGCACGCAGCTCGGGCAGCAGCGCCAGCCCCGGGCCCACGGCATGCCCCAGGACGCGCGGCCCCGCCCCCGGGCGCCCGGCACGGCCCCGCCCCCGGCGCGAGTGTGGCCCCGCCCCCGGGCGCCCGGGAGCCCGTAAAGGTTGGGGACCACTGGTCTAGACAGTATTTGGCCCCGCCATGAGGGCAGGGGACTGGACTCGATGACCTCTCGAGGTCCCTTCCAGTCCTAGTATTCTATGATTCTGTGAATGCCGTTACACCAATTACTTTTCAGGAAGAACGGCATTGTGCAAGAGGGTTTTTGTTGCACAAAAAGGGGCAGTGTAGACAGCTCCTTCTGGTACAAAAGCCTTTTCTGCAAAAATGGTGGCTCATTACATATGCTTTGATCTTAACTATCTTGAGCAGTTTAGTACCATCTGCAAATTTTGCACCTCACTGTTTACCTCTTTCTCTAGATCATTTATAAATAAGTTGAATAGGATTGGTCCCCGTATGGACCCTTGGGGGACTCCACTAGTTATCTCTCTCCACTCTGAAAACTTACCATTTATTCCTATCCTTTGTTTTCTGTCTTTTAACCAACTGATAACTATCAGTTCCTGAAAGGACCTTCCCTCTTATCCCATGACAACTTACTTTCTGGTTCTAGATGATCTTTTGTTTCAAAAATAAACTAACCGCGGTCAGAATAAGTGAACAAATAAATACAGCTGAAATCAAAACAAAACATTCCCAATATTTCATTCAATTCAAACTTTTCTTCCCCCCCCCCCCGACTTCCAGTTCATGAAAAGATTTCAACTTTTCATACTAAATCAGGCTGGGAAAATATTTTGATCTTTAAAAAAAAAAATTGTGGCATACGAAACTATTTTCCACCCATACATCAGATTCACTCTTTTGTTTCAATTGGGTAAGATAGCCCTCTCCACTTCCTGTCTTAAACAGCTGCTGTGCATGCTGGTAGCTGCTTTGTTTCACCCAGGAAGTTGTGAACATAAAAATCTGTAGTACAGGGTTACTCAATGTAGTACAGGGGCCACAATGATACTCACAGCACATGCCGAGGGCCACAGCTTAAGAGTGATTGTGTATCTACTAGGTCAGGCCAGAGGGCTCCTGCAGAGTGGGAGAAAGGCAGCCCAACCATGGAGAAAGACCTGCTAAATAGGGGTAGAGGGCAGCAGGGTAATTAGAAGCAGCTGGGAGGGAGCTGGCTCAGGCAGATTGGGGCCAGCTGACTCCACTGCTGGCTTGCTGAAGGCCTTTAAAAGCCTCCACAGCTAGAAGGTGGGGGAGAGTGAGAGGACAGGAAGAGAGAGGTGTAGGAGAGACTGAGGGCAAAAGTTGAGTGTGAGTCATACTAGCTTCAGTGCAGAAACAGCAGGGGAGAGAGTCCTAGGGAGTCCCTGCCACAGACACCCACTGCAAGTCCCAAACCCTGGGGAAAAGGGTGAGAGACTGGCCCAAGCAGTGGCATGGGTAAGAGGGACCCTTGCCACAATATATGCACACACATATATGCAAATAGCTTCTTTCACACTGATGGGCATGAATACAAAGCACTTCCCACAATGCTCTGGGGCTCCCAGCACCTCCTTCCTGGGGGCTAGAAACGCCAACACCCTGTAGCCACCTGTTCACCTAGCCCATCTGCTTGTGTCTTTCAATGCTCACCCCACCTGGGAGATGCCTCACCATTGTGGAGCGTGTTCCCATTGGAGGCCATGTTCAAAGGATCCCACCCGCGCACAGTTGCCAGGTGGCCGGTATTGACCCAGACAGTCTGGTATTTTTACCTCCTGTCCGATTAAAAAAAAAAAATTCAGAAAATACTGGACACTGGTTCTGCAGGGGAGCTGTCTGGCCCAGAACAGAGAGACAAGATGGCAGACTACAGCCTCTTAGGGCATAAAAGCCTCAAAGGCATTTCTTAAAGGGGCCATACTGTTTTTAAAATTTTTTTTACTTAACCCTTGGGGTCTTTCCCTCCCCTCCCCAACTTTGGTCTCCTCCCTTTTTTCCCCTCAACAGAACTTTTCCCCCCATTTTTTTGGGGGCGGTGGTGGTATTTTTGGTTAAACCATTTGGCAACCCTACACCCATGGGCCGCATGTTGAGCCTCGCGTAAACTCAAACTGCACTGCAGGCCACAAACAAATGGGCCGTGGGCCACATGTTGAGTGCCCTGCTGTAGTACTTGATCATAGGCATCAAGGAATTAACAGGACACTGCCAGTATCAACTCCAGCACTCACCAACAGAACTAAAATTCCTTATTACTCCCCTCCCCTGTCAGATGCTACAATAACAGATTGAAACAATACAACTTAGTACTGAGATAAAGGTACAACACTTCCTATTTGTAGAAGTGCTGTCTATACTAATCACCGCAGACCTTAGTGCTTTGGGATCCTTGGGATGAAAGTGACAGAATTGGGACTCACTATGTATGTCTGTAGATGCAGAGCTCTGGTTTGAGAACACTGTCAAATGTTCCAGAGCTTATGTATCACGGTGAATGGTGCAATCCAAGTCAGGAGAAGGTAGCAGGAAACAGGTTACTGTTTAATTAGGAAACATACAAACCCTAAGTTCCCAACAGTGTGTTAATTTCACCCATTGTGTGTCCTGTGCCTCTAGTCACATGGCCAACTCCTCAAACCTTCTTTCCCTCTTTAAGCTCTGGGAGCTTGGATAAGTTGAGCCAAGTCTGTTTCCTGGGCAATGAGAGGTTGCCGAATTCTAACCTTGACCTCCTGCAGGAATGAGACAGCAGTGTCAATACCTCCCCTGTCTAGTGTGCCTGGCCTCAGAAGATCTCAGAGGAGCACTGCTGAATTACATTTCATAACACAAGTGTGTTGGGTCATCCTCTTTGTGCAGTAAATGCAACTGAGGTGCTGAGCTGTTAAAGTGCTTGCCCAAGATGACGGTCACACAGGAAATCAGTAGCTGAGCCAAGACTGGAACTGATAGCTGTTTGTTAACCACTAAAGCATGCTTCCTCAATCAACACCGCACACAGAACCACAAGAGTGGTGGTGATGGCATCAGCAGTGGGAAAAGGAAGTTCAGAATGACATGGCAATTTAATGTTAGCACATTCTAGTGCCTAGATGTTAGGACTGGACACTAGAATCCTGACTTCTTGTCCTGATTCCTTTTGCATTCTATGCCTCAGTTTCCCCACCTGTATAGTAGAGATGCCTCCTACCTAGACAGGCAGGGTGCTGTAAGCATTAATTGCTCAGTGTTTGTAAATTGCTGCATTGTTCTAGTGGCCCTGACTCTGAAAGCACTTTACAAATGGAACCAGGCAGAAAAACCCTTCATAGGAATCACTTGGGACCTGAGCATCTGCCACTCCCATTGACTTGTCTCTTCCCAGCCCATCTGTTTGCTTTACTCACCTTCTCTGCCTTGTCTTAAGCCAAGACTGCATGCTCTCTGGGGCAGAGATGGTCTGTGTGACCCTGCAGCATCCAGCACAAGGGGGCCCTGCTCTTGCTTGGAATTTGTAAATGCTTCTGAAGTACAAAGCGCCATGAGTCAGGCACAAAATCAGTGGCTGCTTCCAAAAAAGTTGGCCATGGTGTAAGAAACCCCTTTGGTATCGAACTTTGGGGAGGAGCAAAGCTCAGCTGGCATGTTCTTGTGTTAGGGCCAGAGTGAGCCCTTTGGTTAGTGCCAGGCACAGTTCTTGGCCTTTGCCCATGGTAAGGGGCAAGGATGAGTCCAAGGCACACACCTGTAGCTTAGACCACAGGGAACCCCACCCTCACCCACCCAGCTTACCACTAGGCTGAGCGCCTTCATGGCACCTTGCCCACTGGCTAGATCTCAGCACATTTCCAGCCTCAGAGTGTGGTCTTTCCCTCCTCACAACCCACTGCCTCTCCAAGGCTCCAGCGCCTTTCTAGAGGGTATTTTAGATCACACTAGAAGGGAGAGCTGAGCCTGCAGGAGCTTGGCTGAGCTACGGAGGCACACAAAAGCCATGCTGGTCTTTGTCCCAACCCCTTCCAGCACTACATTAACAAATAGCGAATCAACTGCTGGGATCTTTGGACTCCAGTGGCCTGAGCTGAGCAAAGTTTGCTAGTCGTGGTTCAGTGTGACAAAACTGCTACCTCTGACATGGGGTGAAGACAGCAGCTGCCACACAAATGCCTGGCTGAGTGATAAACAGCAGCACAATCACACCAGAGATAAATCACATGACTCACTGTACACATGGGCATCTGGACAGGTGGCAGGACAAAGGGCAGCCACCCCAAGCAGAGGGAGGTCACAGTGACAGGTGGGCTCTGAAGTGAGTTCCCAGCAACTCTCAGCTGCCTGTCCCCAGCCTCCTTGGTCTAGCCCTGAGCCAGTCCAAGCCATGTAAACATAAACACATTCCCTACTGCAGTGTCAGCATTGCATCTTCTCACTCCGAGCCAGACCCACTCGGAACGGAGCTTCATGCCTCCAGTCGTCGGGCTGGGGGCTTCCGACTGGATGTCAGGTACCACAGGACGAGTGCCCTAGAAGTGTAGAGACTGTCTCCCTGTGCAACCCCTGGCACAATAAAGCCCAAATTTAGCCTAGTCCTGCAGACGCTACCACTCACGATCAGCAACAAGCATCCCAGCCCCTTCAGTCTAGGCAAGAGATGCTGCAGGGCTGTCAGCTGTCAGCACTAGGGGGTTGACGACAGGACAGGTGCTGGGAAAAAAGCCTGCAGCTGGAGGAGAAAAATGGGGAGACAGGAACACATGGCTCAAGGCGTAACATTCCCAGAGACACAATCTGAAAGAGAAGGCACTTGGAATCTATCCCAGCAATGTGGGAAGGGGCACAGTTGTGTGTATATGACAAAGTTCTTAACAGCAGGATGTCTGGTCAGCCTAAACAACACCTGCCATGCCCAGCACCAGCCCATCCCAATGTGGGCCCAGCACAACCCCAGGCTTTCACTGGTCCATACACACAGGCCCCAGACCCACATGTGCACCCATCTATGTAATTGCACATACACACATGCAGACAAAAGGATCCAAAGAGCCTTTTTACCTCAAGTCCTCCGCCTTCGATGGCAGTAGTGGCCTGTGTGACATAGGGTTGCCAGATGGTTTCAGACAAACTTGACATGACATCCTAATCTACATTAAATCTGAGTTAGAAAACACCGCACAGTTCTATTTTCTCAGTTCTAGTCTCTTAATTTGTTTCCCGAACAGAAAGCTCAAATACTGGACTGTCCAGTTCAAACCCAGACACCTGGCAACTCTAGTGTGACATAAGCAGCATGCGGGCTTTTCTCCAGGCACACCAGAGTCTCTGGGACCCCTGGAGCAGCAGGATGGCTAAGTGCATTCACTTTTGGGACCCATACTGTTCAATATCTTCATCAATGACGAAGATATTAGGATAGAGAGTACGCTTATTAAGTTTGCAGATGATACCAAACTGGGTGGGGTTGCAACTTCTTTGGAGGATAGGGACATAATTCAAAATGACCTTAGCAAGATAGGGTATGTCTACACTACCCCGCTAGTTCGAACTAGCGGGGTAATGTATGCATACCGCACTTGCTAATGAAGCCTGGGATTTGAATTTCCCGGGCTTCATTAGCATAAGCGGGGAGCCGCCATTTTTAAATCCCCGCTGCTTCGAACCCCGTGCAGCGCGGCTACACGGGGCTCGAACTAGGTAGTTCGGACTAGGGTGCCTATTCCGAACTACCGGTACACCTCGTTTCACGAGGAGTAACGGTAGTTCGGAATAGGAACCTAGTCCGAACTACCTAGTTCGAGCCCCGTGTAGCCGCGCTGCACGGGGTTCGAAGCAGCGGGGATTTAAAAATGGCGGCTCCCCGCTTATGCTAATGAAGCCCGGGAAATTCAAATCCCGGGCTTCATTAGCAAGTGCGGTATGCATACATTACCCCGCTAGTTCGAACTAGCGGGGTAGTGTAGACATACCCTTAGAGAAATGGTCAGAGGTAAACAGGATGAAGTTTAATAAAGAGAAATGCAAAGTGCTCCACTTAGGAAGGAACAATCAGTTCCATACATACAAGATGGGAAGCGACGGTCTAGGAAGGAACATGGTGGAAAGGCATCTAGGGGTCATAGTGGACCACAAGTTGAATATGAGTCAGTGTGATGCTGCTGCAAAAAAAGCAAATATGATTCTAGGTTGTATCAACAGGTGTGTTGTAAGCAAAACTCGTGAAGTCATTCTGCCGCTCTACTCTGCACTAGTTAGGCCTCAGCTGGAGTACTGTGTCCAGTTCTGGGCGCCACATTTCAAGAAAGATGTGGAGAAATTGGAAAGGGTACAGAGAAGAGCGACAAGAATGATTAAAGGTCTAGAGAACATGACCTATGAAGCCAGGCTTCATGAACTGGGCTTGTTTAGTTTGGAAAAAAGAAGATTAAGGGGGGACATGATAGCGGTTTTCAAATATCTAAAAGGGTGTCACAAGGAGGAAGGAGAAAATTTGTTCCTCTTGGTTTCTGAGGACAGGACAAGGAGTAATGGGCTTAAAGTGCAGCAGGGGAGGTTTAGATTGGACATTAGGAAAAAATTCCTAACTGTCAGGGTGGTCAAATATTGGAATAAATTGCCAAGGGAGGTGGTGGAATGTCCCTCTCTGGAGATATTTAACAACAGGTTAGATAGACATCTGTCAGGGATGGTGTAGATGGCGCTTGGTCCTGCCTTGAGGGCGGGGGGCTGGACTTGATGACCTCTCGAGGTCCCTTCCAGTCCTATGATTCTATGATCTATGACTTGCTGCTGGCTGTAGGATCTGAGGGAGATCCCAGTGCACCCTGGACAGATCTCAGCCTGAGCTAGTGAAAGGGTTTTGTTTGTTCTGGTACCTGGATGCCTCGCCGGGTGATCCAGGTGATTTCATTCAAGCATATTTACTCTTGGTTCCTCAGCCACAGGAATGATGCTGATAAACCCTTGCTATGTTTGGAGACTATAACCCACATGACCTACTCTGCACACTAGTGGAAAGGGGTGCCACTCCTAACACCTATATTGATTCCTTCTGGCCAAAAGTTTGGCTGTGGCTCTAAAGCTCACATATTCCTCCTTGAGCACCTGAGTCCCTTTCTTTTCCTTCTCTAATAGAGCCTAAGTCCTCCCATATGCCTTCAGCTTCCTTCCTATCCCTCAGATACATTCCAACACTTCCCAGCACACAGGTATCAACAGGCTCAGAGCTTTCCTTCCTTTCCATGCCACCCACTCCTACTTTTGATGAGCTCTCTGCAGGGCATAGTTCCTCTGGCAGGCTCCCAGGGGTCCCAGAATTCAAGTTGTGTGCACACCTATGTGCATTGCACAATCACATGGCCGCTAGATATGGGAACCTCACCTGAAAGTTGGCTTGAAGGAATGGGGTGGGGGCATGAGTGAGGGAGTTTTATGCTGAGAAGGGCCTGAGAGGTTCCAGGGAAAGCCAGAGGCTTACTGATCAAATCAAGGGAAGTGTCAGAGCCCCATGGGAAAATCAGAGAGAAGAGAGTCTCTCTTCAGACTCATCTGAACATTGTAAACACTTCAGGTTTTCCTTGATTCAGTTCAGCATCTGAGCAGATGTTTGAGCTGGTTATGGTTCCTGAATCAAGGCAGACAGGTGGACGGACGGACGGACACACAGAGTACCAGCAAAGAAAGATGGCAATATTTACACGCAGGTTTGAGCTCACTGCGGCCTAGGCAATCACATCCAAACCCACAGGGCAACATTTCCACCTGAAGTCATGTGAACACATCTGCCTGGAGACCAGCACTTCAAGATCAAAGAACACTAGAACTGGAAGTGACCTTAAGAGGTAATTAAGTCTAGTCTCCTGCCCTCACGGCAGAACCAAGCACCGTCTAGATCATTCCTGATAGATGCCTGTCTAACCTACTCTTAAGTATCTCCAGTGATAGAGATTCCATAACCCCTTAAGCAATTTATTCCAGTGTTTAACCACTTGACAGTTGTGAAGTTTTTCCTAAGTCCAACCTAAACCTCCTTGCTGCAAAAGCCCATTGCTTCTTATCCTACCACCAGAAGTTAAGGAGAATAATTTTTTCCTTAGAACATAAGAACGGCCATTCTGAGTCAGACCAAGGGTCCATCTAGCCCAGTACCCTGTCTTCCAACAGTAGCCAATGCCAGGTGCCCCAGAAGGAGTGACCAGAACAGGGAATCATGTGATCCCTCTCCTGTCACCCATTTTCAGCCTGTAACAGAGGCTAGGGACACCATTCCTACCTATCCTGGCTAATAGCCACTGATGAACCTAACCTCCATGAATGTATCTACCGTAATTTCGCAAATATAATCCGCACCCGAATATATTCCACACTCGAATATACCCCGCAGTTTTTTCTATTTGAGTAAAAAAAAATCTTGTATACCCCGCGCACAAATATAACCCGTGGGGTATATAAGACTTTTCTGTGTCGGGCCTATATTTGCTGGGGGTATATTTAAGGTGCGGGGGTGGGGGATTAGCCACTCACCGCCCCAGGTTCCAGCGCAGCCTCCAGCCTCCGGGCTGGGGAGCACTCATCCCACAGGTTCCTCCGCAGCCGCAGGAAGGGACGGGGGAGCAGGACCCACCAGCCTTCAGGCGGGGGAGCGCTCACCGTCCAGTTCTTGTGCAGCCACAGGAAGGGGCATGGGGATGAGCACTCCCCCACCCCTTCCTGTGGCTGCGCAGGAACCGGGGGGTGAGCGCTCCCCCACCCGGAAGCTGGCAGCTGCACAGCCACAGGAAGAGGCGATGGAGAGCTCACCACCTGGTGAGTAAAAATAATTCTGTATACCCCACACCTGAGTATACCCTGTGGTGGGGGGTACGGAGTTTGTAAAAACAAATATAATCCGCGGGTTATATTCGCTAAAACATGGTAGTTCTTTTTCCAATCCTGCTGAAGTCCTGGTCTTCACAATTCCTCTGGCAAGGAGTTCCACAGGTTCACTGTGCATTATATGAATTAAAACTTTTTTGCTTGTTTTAAATCTGCTACCTATTAATTTCATTTGGTGACTCCTAGTTCTTAGGTTATGGGAAAAAGTCAATCACTTTTCCTTATTAGTTTTCTCCACACCTGTCATGATTTTATAGGCCACTATTATATCCCACCTCAGTCTCCTCTTTTCTAAGCTGAAAAGTTCCACTCGTTTTAATCTCTCTTCATCTGGCACCTGTTCCAAACCCTTAATCATTTTTGTTGCCCTTTTCTGAACATTTTCCAATGCCAAATGTTTCTTGTAATGCCCTTGAACAGAAGATGAATGGAAATGAGGTTAAACTCAGGTATACCTACCAAAGGCTCCCACTGCTCGGGCTCTACAAGACAGTCAGCATAAAGACAGGTTTCAGGCAGTGTTGCCTAGTGAGTAAAGCATTTGCCTGGACATCAGAAGATGTTGGTTTCATTCTGGGTGACCTTGAGCAACTCCTTTTAGCTCAGGAGCTCCTTTTTTCCATCTGTAAAATGGCACTACAGAGATCTTACAAAGGGGCTCACACTACGTGCTCTATAAAGAGCTAGGCATTAGTATTATTACAGTACTACATCCATTTTCACTTCCTTCTGAAAGAAGCTGACATTTCCTGGATTGCTAAATAGAACCCAGCATCATCCTGTGATGTCCTGGGTAGTTGAAGCTCTATCATTCATGGTCGTCAGAGTGGTGTGTTCAGAATGAGGAAGTGGCCGGAGCATTTCAGAGCAGAGAATAAAGAATTTGAAGTAGTGTATGTTCAGAACGCTTCCATTCCTGCCTTGTCTTTCCTTCCCTTGCCACCTCCCCAAAGAAGAATCCCACTGGTGTATGACGATCACATTGATTTCTGTGCTAAATGCTTCTTTCTAGGCTGCACTCCAGTCAAAAGGAAAATTGCAAGTGAAACTAATCAGACTTCTTGTGGAAACTATCCACATACACTGGTACAACATTCCAGCCAGGTCTTGCAACTAGCAGAAATTCTATCAGCCAATAGAACAACTGTGAGTGACAAGAGCACCGTCAAGTAGAAATTCTGTGTTTGCAAAGCTAAAAGAGGACAAGATGAACCCCCAGGAGCCACCTGCTAAACCCTGACAGGTGCTTGGAGCATGGAATGTGAGGGACTGGTTGCAGAGCAGTAATGCCTGTGGATGTGACAGAGTCACATCCTGTCCCTCTCCCAGAAATGGGGCTCCAAATTCCTGTATGCAATCTGTCTGCAGCCTTACAGGGAAGGAAAGAAGAAATCAGCTGTCATGGGTATTTTAGGGGAAATATCCGTACATGAGTTAATGCTTAAAATCCTTAGTTTATGGCATTGAGATTCCTCCTGGATGAGGGGATGAATTGCACCCTCAGCATGTTTGCAGATGACACTAAGCTAGGGGGAGAGGTAGATACGCTGGAGAGCAGGGATAGAGTCCAGAGTAACTTAGACAAATTGGAGGATTGGGCCACAAGAAATCTGACGAGGTTCAGCAAGGACAAGTGTAGAGTCCTGCACTTGGGACAGAAGAATCCCAAGCATTGTTACAGGCTGGGGACCAACTGGCTAAGTAGCAGTTCTGTAGAAAAGGACCTGGGGATTACAGTGGCTGAGAAGCTGGACATGAGTCAACAGTGTGTCCTTGTAGCCAAGAAGGTTAATGGCATATTAGGTTGCATTAAGAGGAGCATTGCCAGCAGATCCAGAAATGTCATTATTCCTCTTTACTCAGCTCTGGTGAGGCCACATCTGGAGTATTGTGTCCAGTTCTGGGCCCCCAATTACAGGAAGGATGTGGATGCACTGGAGAGGGTCCAGCGGAGGGCAACCAAAATGATGAGGGGGTTGGAGCATATGACTTACGAGAAGAGGCTGAAGGAGTTGGGTCTGTTTAGTCTGCAGAAGAGAAGAATGAGGGGGGATTTGGTAGCAGCCTTCAACATCCTGAAGGGGGGTTCCAAAGAGGCTGGAGAGAGGCTATTCACAGTAGTGACAGATGGCAGAACAAGGAGCAATGGTCTCAAGTTGCAGTGGGAGACGTGCAGGTTGGATATTAGAAAAAACTATTTCACTAGGGCTGTGCCTAGACTGCATCCCTTTTCCGTAAAAGGGATGCAAATTAGACACATTGCAATTGCAAATGAAGCGGGGATTTAAATCCCCCCCGCTTCATTAGCATAAAAATGTCTGCCGCTTTTTTCTGGCTCGGAGCTTTGCCGGAAAAAACCACCAGTCTAGACGCGGATCTTTCAGAAAATAAAGCCTATTCCGAAAGATCCCTTATTCCTCTTAAAATGAGGGATAAGGCTCGGCTTGACAAAGCCCTAGGTGGGTTGATTGGGACTGGTCTTGCCTTGGGTAGGGAGCTGGATTTGATGGCCTTCTAAGATCTCTTCCAGCTCTATGGCAGCTCTATGGTTCTATGATTCTTCTGATTACAAAAGAAAGCCGTGTGTTTGTAGTCGATACCTAACTCTAGTATGCAGCCGACTGGTGGCTATAAAAGGGGACTGCAAAGGGTCTCCAGTCAGCAGGTGGGGCACCTCTGACTCTCTAGGGTGCTCACAAGTCTGTGGGGCATGCTTCGGCCTCGCTGCTGGCCAAGCGACAGCCCCATATGGCCAAGCCCAGGATCAGGGCGCTTGGCAGTGGGGGGAACACAGACAGTTTAAGGTAACCATTTAAGACACGGCCCCGGGCCAGCGCAGCGAGAAATGGGGGGGAGCAGTAGTTTAAAGCTCCGGCTGGGTTCAAGCTGGGCAAGGGTTGGGTCTCCTCACTCCGGGAGAGACGACAAGCACAGGGGTTTTTGACCTACAGGGGGAACCTGCCACCCAACGGAAGGACTGTGGGGGCGGGGGAAACACAGGACCACCCACTCCCACTGTGTCCCAGAGCCCTGATAGTGGCAGCCTTGCAGCCACTTGGTTGGCAGGGATCCAGGGGCATTACACTCCAACGAGGTCGAGGGTCAGCAGGGATCCTGACCACAACATGCTGCCCACCCGACCTCAATGTCTTCAGCTGGCCCGAGGTCGGCTATCCCTGGGCTGCATTCCAATCCCCCCTGCAGACCTACCAAACTCCAGCGCTGCTCCAGCGGGGAGGAAGGCTTTGGGCAACAAAGGGACTGGCAGGGTGTCCATGGACTCTGGCTCAGGCAGGGGTTCCAGTGGGTTGGCCCAATCATCGGTGCCCAGCAAGGGTCCCAGAGGGGTCAGCGTGGGTTCAGGTTGCAGCCAGTGTCTCAGCAGTCCCAGCCAGGGCTGGTAGGGGTCCTGGCATCCCAATCCAGTCCTCTGGCCAGGGCAGCATGGCCAAGCCCTTCACTGTGGGAGCCAGGGCCAGGCCTCTGCTCAGGTCAGCTGCTTGGCTCTGTCTGAGGTGTGTCTCTTATAGTACTAGATACGCCCTCTGGCTTCCTGTGGGCGGGGCTAAGTTCGGCTGGGTCCGCCCACCAAGGTGTCTTAGAGCAGTGGTCCCCAACCTTTTTGTGGCCAATACCACATTCAAGTTTTCAGAAGAGTGTGGTAGGTGCCAACAAAAAAAGGCGTCAAATATGAAATTGAAGGCTATTTTCATATTAAATGTGAATTGGATAAATTTGATAGAAACTTAATTTTATTGGATAATTTTTATTTTAATTATATTGTAATTCATTTTAAACAAAATTCTGCATTAATAAAAAGGGGGGATGTCCAAATGTTGAGTAAAAAAAGCACCCCCCCCCAAAAAAAATCATGGCACCTTTAAATTTCACACTCCCTTCCACATGGCAGGGGAAGAATGTCCCAAGTGGCTTTCCAGCTGAGAAACTGAAAATACCAGACATTTTACTGGGAGGAGGGGGGTCAGGCCAGGGGTTTGGATTGTGCCCCAGGGCAGGGGATTGGGGTGCAGGGTCTGGGAGGAGAGTTCTGTGGGTGAAGATATCGGAGTGGGAATAGCTGGGGGGCTGGACATTTACCAGCAAGACGCGCTGCTCTCCTGTTTCTCCCACAGGACCTGCCTGGCCATGTGCTTGGGGATTGGTAGGTTCCCGCAGCTGCCATTGTTCAGGTCCGGCCAATGGGCTTGTGCGGGGGGGCAGAAGCGGCCATGAAGGACCCTCTCCTGCCGGCTCGCAGCTCCTGCACCACAAAGGGCCCCACCACGGCTGTTTTGCGTGTGGGGAAGGAGGGGGGCTGTTGCTGCCTCACAGCTGGACCAGACCAGCGTGGGGTTTGCTCTGGCTATTGAAGCGCCTGTGCGGCCTGCCTGCTGTGGTAGGGGCGGGGCTCAAGCCTCCAAAACGCCGCGTCGGGCTCCCTCGCAGGCCCCAGGCTGCCGACCCTGCTCTAAGCAGGGGAGAATGTGAGTAGTTTTAAAACGTCAGGGTGGGCACACATAAATGCCCCTGCGGGTGCCATGGCGCCCGTGGGCACCGTGTTGGGGACCACAGTCTTAGAGAGTGCTTTCTTTTCTGAGTCAATGGGCAGCCATGTTGCTGTCCTAGGCTCATTACAGGGACCAGAAGCCAAAACGCCAAGGATTCTATTCCTAGCTTCCGGGAGGAGGTCTAGAGTCTGGTGGGGTATGTCTACACTACCACCCTAGTTCGAAGTAGGGTGGTAATGTAGGCAACCGGAGTTGCAAATGAAGCCCGGGATTTGAATTTCCCAGGCTTCATTTGCATATTGCCGGGCGCCGCCATTTTTAAATATCCGCTAGTGCTGACTCCGTGCCGCGCAGCTACATGCGGCACGGACTAGGAAATGAGGAGTAACGGTAGTTCGGATTAGGAAGCCTAGTCCAAACTACCTAGTTCGTGCTGCGTGTAGCCGCGCGGCACGGAGTCTGCACTAGTGGACATTTAAAAATGGCAGCGCCCGGCAATATGCAAATGAAGCCCGGGAAATTCAAATCCCGGGCTTCATTTGCAACTCCGGTTGCCTACATTACCATCCTAGTTCGAACTAGGGTGGTAGTATAAACATACCCGTGGTTAGTAAGGGGTAGGCAGATATGCTTACATTCTATTCCTGACTCTGCCATGCTGATACCATATGAAAGCCTGGTTTTACTCACCAGCAAAAAGGGAATAATCTATGCCAAACTCCCATAGACAGAAGAGGGGGCAGCTGTTAGGGCTGAGGTTTGCAGAACACTTGGATAGATCAACGGCTCTCACCCTAGGCACTTTTCAAGCACCACCAATGTGGCATTAACATGATTCTGGGATGCATTAGCAGGTGTGTTGTGAGCAAGACACGAGAAGTCATTCTTCCGCTCTACTCTGCGCTGATTAGGCCTCAGTTGAAGTATTGTGTCCAGTTCTGGGCACCGAATTTCAAGAAAGATGTGGAGAAATTGGAGAAG
Source organism: Pelodiscus sinensis (assembly GCF_049634645.1). Taxonomy (NCBI): domain Eukaryota; kingdom Metazoa; phylum Chordata; order Testudines; family Trionychidae; genus Pelodiscus; species Pelodiscus sinensis. The sequence goes on from NC_134735.1 coordinate 44,653, forward strand.
GTCCAGAGAAGAGCAACAAGAATGATTAAAGGTCTAGAGTACATGACCTATGAAGGAAGACTGACAGAATTGGGCTTGTTTAGTTTGGAAAAGAGAAGATTGAGAGGGAACATGATACCTGAAAACCGCTATCTAAAAGGGTGTTGCAAGGAGGAGAGAGAAAAATTGTTCTTCCTTGCCTCTGAGGATAGAACAAGAAGCAAGGGGCTTAAACTGCAGCAAGGGAGGTTTAGGTTGGACATTAGGAAAAAGTTCCTAACTGTCAGGGTAGTCAAATACTGGAATAAATTGCCCAGGGAGGTTGTGGAATGCCCATCTCTGGAAATATTTAAGAGTAGGTTAGATAAATGTCTATCAGGGATGGTCAGACAGTACTGGGTCCTGCCATGAAGGCAGGGGACCTCTCGAGGTCCCTTCCAGTCCTAGTGATAGAAATGTAGACATGTTAGTCTGGGGTAGCTGAAGCAAAATGCAGGACAATGTAGCACTTTAAAGACTAACAAGATGGTTTATTAGATGATGAGCTTTCGTGGGCCAGACCCACTTCCTCAGATCAAATAGACCTATTTGATCTGAGGAAGTGGGTCTGGCCCACGAAAGCTCATCATCTAATAAACCATCTTGTTAGTCTTTAAAGTGCTACATTGTCCTGCATTTTGCTTCCAGTCCTAGTATTCCATGATTCTAGGCACTAGGGTCAGAAAAGAGAATTGTATTATTCCACATGCACTGTTTAGCACAGTGATGGGCAATAGTAGTTTTGATGGGAGGGTCACTCCAAGATGTTAGTAAGTGCTCAAGGGCTACACTTTTCTGTGGAGGAGGTGTGGGGTCTGGGATGGACGTTGGGTGCAGAAGGGAGCTTGGGGTAAGAGACTGGGGTGCAGGAGAGGGTGCTGGGTCTGGGATGGAGGCTGGGTGCAGAAGGGAGCTTGGGGTAAGAGACTGGGCTGTAGGAGAGGACTGTACCCTGGGGGAGAAGTGTAAGAAGGGATTCAGGGTCTGGGAGGGAGCTGTAACCTAGGAGAGAGTGCAGAGGGTTTGGATGGGTGACCTGGGACAGGAGGTGGGGCTGGGGTGCCAGAGGCAGTCTGTGGCTGGTAGGCATTTACCTAGGCCGCTTCTAGCCAGCAGCTCTGCAGGACTCTGAGGCAGGCTCTCCGCCTGGCGCAGCCCCAGGCAGCTCAAAATGGCTAAGAGCTCCCTGTGGCTCTCTGCACTGGGTGGAAGGGTGGGCTTCACATGCTGACCCTGCCCCCAGCAAAATATCTTAGCTCCCATTGGCTGGTTTATGCAAAGCCTCCCCTCCCCCAGGACCTGGAGTAGAGAGCCATAGGCAGCAACTGGCCACTTAAAGCAGCTTGGGGCTTCTCTGTGCCTGAGTGTCCCACTGAGGCAGCCTGTGGGCCAGATCCACTGGCTTGGCTGGCTGAATCCAGTCTGTTCCTGGTCTAGCAAGTCTTGTTTAACCCATTACAGGCAGTCCCCGAGTTGCGCAGATCCGACTTATGTCGGATCCGCAGTTACGAATGGGGTTTGCTCCACGTCTCCCTGGTCTGCTGGAGACCAGCAGACCAGGGAGACAGGGAGCAAAGCCTCTGAGGATGCCGGCAGCGGGACAACCGCGGCGCGTCTGGGCTGTCCCGCTGTCAGCGTGCTCCGCGGCAGACACCTGCAGGGGAGGGACCAGCACCAGAGGAGAGAGGCAGGGCAGGTCTGTAGAGAGAGGTATTAGGAGAGGGGATGAGGAGAGGTAGCTCACATGATCAGAGTGGAGCTACTGGAGGATTGGGCACAGGAGGGGAGAGAAGGGCTGGTGGAGGGGGGCAGGTCCCAGGAAGGCTGAGGGCAGTGAGAAGGGCAGGAGTCAGGACAGCAGAGGTGAGTGAGGGGTTGGGGGAGGGGTGGGCAGCAGGCACCAGGGGAGCTGATGGAGCAAGGGGAGGAGACAGGGCAGCAGAGGGGAAAGGTAGAGGTTTATAAGATACTTATTAATAACATGGATGCCACAGTGGTGCATCCAAACAAGTCACAAACTCAGTTTTGGTGCATAACACAAAATTTACTGTGCTCATGGAAGGAAACTCTTAGAGGGGACACTTCCCCCAGCCTCTCCACCCCCCCAAGTTAATATTACACACATTGGGTTAATGCAATTGCAGGATAGTTGCATGGGGGGGCAGGTTTGGTGAGGGCCAAACTAATCCCTATTGGTAAGAGGATGGTGGGAGAGTCCTTGGGGGGGGGGCTCATATGACAGCTTTTATTTCTGGTCATGTGTCCATATTGCCCCAAAAGTATTACCTCCAGAGGCGTGGCTAATGGGGGTAAGGGGTGTGGCTAATGGGGGTTAAAGAGTACAGTTTTAAAAAATTCTTTGGGTGTACACCCTAATGAAATGTGCTGCGCACGCCTATGTTGCATGTGCTGCGTACTGCTGCACGACATGCAGCTTGGACTGCCTGAGTGACGCTTCCTCCCTCTCTCCTCCCCCACCACCCGGGGCACCTGGCTCCCCCACCCTTGCGAGTGAGAAGCGCAACACTCACCAAAGGAACCCTCACCGGCCTCGGATGAAGCCTAGGAGACTTCCTGGCTGCTGGGCACTGGCTCCAGGTGCAGGGTGATAGTGCTGCTGCAGTTGTCACCCTCATCGTCAGACCCAGAGGGCAGGTCACCTGCCTCTTCTGCGTCAGGTGACCTGGTCACTGCAGGGCGCAGGCTGGTGTCCACTGTCACCGAGGGTCCTGGGACTGCTGTCTCACCAAAAATGGCGTGGAGGTGGTAGTAGTGGGGGCAGATGTTGGCTCCTGCCCCCTTGCTCTCGGTGGCCTGGACATAGCCCAGGCGCAGCTCCTGTTCAAGGGTCCAGGCCGGATGTCCCTGGTCCGAGAGCACCTGAGCCATGTGGCTGAAAATATCCATGTTGCGGCAATGGACCTGGGGGTTGTGGAGGGCTTCCTCCTCAGCCCACAGATCCAAAACGGCCTCCACCTCAGCCCGGGACCAGCAAGGGCCACATCGCTTGGTGCCCCTCCAGGCCTGCTGGGAACCCTGGGGCGGCTGCTGGGAGGAGGGTGCAAGCTCTCAGGGTACCTCTGGAGCAGACATCTGGGCTCCTGGGTGCAGTAGGGCAGAACTGCGTGCTGGAGCTGCTGGCTGAGCTGCTGCTGCCACGCAACGTCTGCAGGCTGTGTGTGGCTTGAAGGGTAGATCTGGCAACCAGGAAGTAAAGAGCTGTGAGTGTGGGTACAGAGTGTCCAAGCAGCCACTTGGGTTTTTTCCTGGGAGGCCAGTTCTTGCGCAAAAACTCTTGGCTGCCTCTTGTGCAAGAAGGCTTCTTCTTGATATGGAGCATCAGAGCTCTCGCGCAAGAAGCCCTGTTTTCTGATGCTGTGCTGTAAATTTACTTGCGCAAGAACGCGCGTGCTGTGTAGACACTCGGCACATATTTGTGCAAGAACAGCCATTCTTGCGCAAGAAGCCTGCAATGCGGACGTAGCCTACACGTTTTCTTGGCCAAAAATATACAAATTAAGGACTCAGTTGCATGAATTGTGATCTCATTTGCATATTTTCTGCTGATCCATTTTTGCACTAGGGTTTTTGAGGCATAAGGATCTTGAGGCATAAGGATCTTGCAGAAAAAGGGTTTTTTGCACAAAAAGAAAACATCTACACTGCTTGTTTTTGTGCAAAAATCCCAGCACAAAAATGGATCAGCACAAAATATGCAAATAAGATTGTGACACAAGATCTGACAAAGGCTTTCTGGAAATCTAAGTATACTATGTCCACTGGATCCCCTTTGTCCACAAGCTTATTGACCCCTCAAAGTACTCTAGGGCTATGTGCACACTACAAGTTTTCTTGGCAAAAAACTTATGCAAAAAATGTGTTCACTTTTTTCATTGTATTCCTTTGGTATATATGGTCATGCCAATTCTCTTCCAGAATATGATCTGAGGAAGTGGGTCTGGCCCACAAAGCTCATCACCTATTAAACCATCTTGTTAGTCTTTAAAGTGCTACATAGTTTTTCCTTTTGATTACTAAGATTTACTTTCCTTCTGGATGTATCCAAACTTTCACTTCCACAGCCTGCAACAGTGGTTAGATAAAGGAGTCATTGTTTTCATGTGCATTCTATGTCAGAAAGAAACTTCCCCATCTCCAGTAAAAGAAAGTTTGGAAGTTTTCAGAAGTGCCCCCCTCCCATGCATTTGCATTACGGAGTGCAATGAGCAAGAGAGGCTGCATCATTCCCTGACTGCCTGCTCTGTGTATTCCCGCAGGGCTTTTCCAAGCGGCACGGGCCTGGGCAACCGCCCCTCCGCTGCAGGTCCCAGTCCTGCCCCTGCTCGGGGATTACAGGGGGTCTGGTGCAGCAGCAGGAGAGGTCACCCAGCAGCCTGCATGCCCGCTGCATCCCACTTCTCCGCGGCGAAGGGAAGCGGAAAGCCCAGGGCCCTGCTTCTCACCGCTGAGAAGCCGCGCGCAGTGGGCTGGGAGAGGAGCAGGCAGCCGAGCCGGTTGCGCGGTGAGTGCGGGGAAGGGAGGCGACCGCTAGCCCCAGCTTATGCCCTGGGTCCCGGCCATATGGTTGGGGCAGCCGCCGCAGGGCAGGGCAGGGGCAGGGGCAGCCGCCCTGCCTCCCCTCCCCGGGCCGGCTCGGGTTGGAAGACGGGACACGGGCCCAGATGGCCCAGCTTAGCCGTTCTCGGGCCACGCGGCTGCGGATCCCGAGGGACGGATTCTCCTTTCACGCGCTGCAAACCGGGAGCCACCGCACTGACTTGGCTGGAGCGAGCGAACGGAAGGTCGGTCCCTGGGAAGCGGTGCACGTGGCCAGCAGAGCAGGCCCTGCGCTCTGCCAGGCCGCGCTGGCTGACAGTTCCCACGCCCAGCGCCTGCCTGAGGCTGGCGGGGGCGTCGAGCCTATTTCGTGCCGCCTCTGGGATTGGCTGGGCCTAGGGGGCTGGGCAGGCGGGTGTGTCCATTGAAGGGGAAGGGACATAGGGAGAGAAATTAAACCCAACTCCCCGATAGAAACTGGCCATTCATTCCCTCGCTGCCGCCTCGCTCCGGCGCCCCCTGGCCATTCATTCCCTCGCTGCTGCCTCGCTCCGGCGCCCCCTGGCCATTCATCCCTCGCTGCCGCCTCGCTCCGGCGCCCCCTGGCCATTCATTCCCTCGCTGCCGCCTCGCGGGCCACACCCGGGCTGGACGTTTGTTCGCTGGCTGTGCCCGGCGCCCTCTCGCCCTCTGCGACTGCGGCGGGAAGTGCTGGCTGGAGCATGGCCAAAGGCGAGGGGGCGGAAAGCGCCTCGTCCACCGGCCTGCTGCAGCCCGGGCTCCTGAAGCAGGACGAGCTGCGGCGCCCCAAGGTGAAGCCAGCGGCTGCGGGGCCCAGGAGCGGGTGGAGCGGGAGGCAGGAATTCCTGGGGCGGGGAGGTATAAAACTTCCTCTGCGAGAGGGAAAGCCCCAGCGGCGGGCGGATCTGGGCTGGGGGGGAAGCCGGCCCGGCAGGAGGATGTGGCTGGACGTGCCGGTGTGTGTCCTCCCCCCGCACGGCGGGGAGGATCGGGGCCGGGCGTGTCTGGCTGGCTGGAGCGTGGGGATTGGGCGCGCCGCTTGCTCTAGCCCAAGTTCATTGATCAGACTTGTGGGCAAACTTTTCTTAAAGGAGCCGCGTCCTTTTTTCCCGCCTTTCGGCCATCGCCGAGTCCGAGCGCGGTCTCCTGGGCTGCGGGTCCTGTGGGAGATAGGAGGCTGGTCTGAAAAGGAGAGTCGCCTGGAGAAACCCTCTCATGGGTAGACGGGCTTCAAAGTGCTGCTTGGAAGGGAAGCTTCCTCAGGTCACGGCCCGGCCCGGCCCGGCAGAGCCCCTTTGGGTTGGGGGCGGGGATCGGGGCTGTGCTGGGCTTTGAGGCTCTGTTAGCCCTTGCTCTGGGCTTTGTTTACATTGAGTTTCAGACTCTGGATACGCTCTCTGGAGGGGGCAGTGGAGGGGCGAGGCGTAGCATTTTTAGCCTCTGGATGCACAAGGTAATGATCTCATGGGCTCTTAGAACTAGGCGTGATCCTTTGTACAGCCTGGTAAGAGTGTTAGAGGTGCTGTGACGCCAGGCTGCTCCTGACAAGGGTAAGCAGCACTTAAGCACTTTATATCCAGCATAGTATCCTCAAAGAGCTCTGCAAACATGAGCTAATCCTTGCAACACCTCTGTGAAATAGGTAAATACCCTCTTCTTGATATCAAAGGAGAAACTGAGGCATGGCACAACTTGCCCAAGACCACACAGTGACTCACCATCCCAGCTGCTGTAGCACTTGAGCTCCTGTTGCTCCCTTGCCTGCGTAGTCCTATGGCCATTATTCTGCCTATCTGGTATTGCCTATCCCCCAGCATTGTCCTTTGTGTCCCCAGGAATGGGTCCAACCAAAATTGGCCGGTATTGTCTGATTATTGACTTGTATTCTGTGTCTGTCTGTCTCAGACTGTTGTCCCTTGACTTGTACTTGGATTTTAAGTCAGGATTGTCTCTTTTCTGTGTTTGTATAGCACCTGGTGCAACAGGGTCCTGGTTCACTAATAAGCTGTCTGATAACACTATTAATAATAATGATTTTCACCCAACTATACTGCTGGGATACTGCCACAGTCTGTGTTGTGTGTCTGTGGTGTACAACCTCCTTCCCAAGGAAATTATCAATACATCTTTCACTCCTTTGCAATTCCGCTTGCCTGTTTGCCATCAAGGCTCCCTGTTTTAACTGAACCCCAATTCCCCAGGGCTTTCTCTCTCCTCTCTATATGTTTAGATGCAGCTGTAGCTCTAATTTGGTGATGGTATCAGTTTGCAGAATTAATTTGACAGCCTGCCTATCTAAGACTGCCCTAGTAGCTTTCTGGTTTTTTTTGCACCCCCTCCTCTGGGGAGCCCTTGTGTCTTGGTTAAGACCCTTCATTTGAGAAGGCACACAGACCAAGGGAGCAGGCTCCCTGGTGTGATTTTCCTGAGTTTGAGGCTTTTCTAGGGAAAGTGAGGAATTGCACATATATCATCTGTAGAGCCCTGCATGGATCCAGAACAAAGATCCACAGATAACTGCATCCATGAGTATGGATACCTGCAGGTATAAAGTGAGTATCCATGGATTTGCAGGGCTCTCTAATCATCTGCCTCTTTTGCCTGAAGATCACTGCAGGATCAGAGATTCTGCCAGGCATGAGATGCAGATGGAAACTACTCTGGCTTATTCTGTGTGGTGTCCAACCCAGCCCCCTGTTAGCTGTAAATCTGGATGCACCAAGCCTGCATTCTTGCTTAAACAATCTGTTAAATACAGTACAGCCTTTGGGAGTATGAGTAACAAGGAAAGTTATTTGGATGCTGCCTGTATGTCACTGGAATTCCAAGTCCTCTATGTAAAGTGAGGGATCTGACTACTTGAGGTGGATTCTGGATTGCCCTCCTCCAAGATGCTCATACACCCACACAGTGAAGAGTATAGGATGGCAATAGGCCTGTCCGGCTGATTATTCTACTGCAGGTGCCATCTTAAAAGCCACAGAGAGCAGGCTGTAGAAACTAGCTCTCTGTGCTCCCCTTTCTTGGCATGCTCCATCATAATGCTGCTAGTCAGCTGTGGAAGGCAGTATGGTGCAGTGGGGATAACAGGACCCTGAAAGTTAAAAGAGCAGAGTTTGGAAGCATGGTACATTGTGTCCTGGATACAGAGACACAAATTCATTGTGTCCTCCACTGAAATCAAAACTTTGGGGGCTGTTAAGTGAACAACAAGAGATGAGTCCGGTGAGCTCCCTATCTGTAGCGGAGGCTGGGGGCCTGTTTGTGTTCTCTATTGTGGCCTTAGGTTGCAATTGGAAGTGGGGGAATGACTGAGGGAGGAGAGGAAGCTCCCTGAATTTGATGGCTATAGATCTGACACTTAAGACCAGAGTGACTAAACTACTGCCTTTTGTTCTTTTTGCAGAAGGAAAATAAAGAGAAGCTGTCTGTGTGCAGCAAACTGTGCTATGCGGTTGGTGGTGCTCCCTACCAGATCACTGGCAGTGCTCTTGGCTTTTTCCTGCAGATCTATCTGTTGGATGTGGCACAGGTAATTCTTTCAGCCACGCTTGCCTGCCTGGGGCTGAGTAGTTAGGATAAGGGGGCTCCAGGAACGCCTCTGCATCATGCAGTCATGAGATTATCTTGATCCATGTACTTATAGAATCATAGAATAATAGGACTGGAAGGGACCTCGAGAGGTCATCGAGTCCAGCCCCCCGCCCTCAAGGCAGGACCAAGCTCCACCTACACCATCCCTGACAGATGTCTATCTAACCTGTTCTTAAATATCTCCAGAGAGGGAGATTCCACCACCTCCCTTGGCAATTTATTCCAATATTTGACCACCCTGACAGTTAGGAATTTTTTCCTAATGTCCAATCTAAACCTCCCCTGCTGCACTTTAAGCCCATTACTCCTTGTCCTGTCCTCAGAAACCAAGAGGAACAAATTTTCGCCTTCCTCCTTGTGACACCCTTTTAGATATTTGAAAACCGCTATCATGTCCCCCCTTAATCTTCTTTTTTCCAAACTAAACAAGCCCAGTTCATGAAGCCTGGCTTCATAGGTCATGTTCTCTAGACCTTTAATCATTCTTGTCGCTCTTCTCTGTACCCTTTCCAATTTCTCCACATCTTTCTTGAAATGTGGTGCCCAGAACTGGACACAGTACTCCAGCTGAGGCCTAACTAGTGCAGAGTAGAGCGGCAGAATGACTTCACGAGTTTTGCTTACAACACACCTGTTGATACATAGCTGTTGGGATCCAGTCCTCTTATGTAGCTATTTTTAGTCTGTCTTGATCTAGGGATGAGGAAAAATGTGGGGCTTAAAGCTCATGTAGTCTGTCAGCAGAAGCAATGGATAGAGATTGGGGGGGGTCAGAGGAGAGACTGTATCCCTGATGGATTTTTCTACTTGCCCAGAAGTAGGGATGTAAACGACTAGTTGACTGCCTGATAAACATATGCTTATCAGGTAGTCGAGTAGTCACTCAACTAGTTGCCTCTCCTCTCCCCTCTGCCCCCCCCCCCCAAAAAAAAAACCTTGCTGCCTCTATCAGAGAGAGGCAGCAAGAGACAGGAGCAGGAACTAGTTCCCCCAGCACCGTCTCTGAGGAGGGCAAGGGAGGCAGAGGGATCCCTACTGCAGCTCTTGTACATTCAAAAGGAGGCGTGCAGCAGGATAGCGAGTGCCTCCCATTTTGACTAATGGAGTCGTTGATGGAAATTCTATCGATTAGCTGATTAATCGAAATTTAACATCCCTACCTAGCAGACCAACTTCCCTGTGTGGAACAGCTGCCATATGAGGAGAGATTTATAAAACTGAGACTTCTCAGCTTGGAAAAGAGATGACTAAGTGGGTGGGGGGGGGGGAGGAAATATGATAGAGGTCTATAAAATCATGCCTGGTGTGGAGAAAGTAAATTAAGAAAAAAGTTATCTACTCCTCCCATAACAAAAGGAGGGGGGAAGGGTTACCAAATGAAATTAATAGGCAGCAGGTATAAAACAAAAGGAAGTATTTCCCCTTACAACACAGTTACCCTGTGGAACTTCTTGCCAAAGGATGCTGTAAAGAGCCCCTTCCCACAACAGTATCTTTCATTGTTGCATAAAGGAGTCTTAGGATGACTCTTACAAGTCCTAGATGAGCCCTGGTTACCCTGCCAGACAGTGTCGTGTCCTGTTCAGATGGGCTTTTAGTGGCGAGGACTGCTGGAAACTAAATAAAGGGACTCTTCACACATGGGTGCCTAAAGTGAACCGCAATACAGGACTATGTAGCACTTTAAAGACTAACAAGATGGTTTATTAGATGATGAGCTTTCGTGGGCCAGACCCACTTCCTCAGATCAAATAGTGGAAGAAAATAGTCACAACATTTGATCTGAGGAAGTGGGTCTGGCCCACGAAAGCTCATCATCTAATAAATCATCTTGTTAGTCTTTAAAGTGCTACATAGTCCTGTATTTTGCTTCTGCTACACCAGACTAACACGGCTACATTTCTATCACTAAAGTGAACCATAGCACCCTCATTTCACACCAAGACTGAAGCAGCTGAGGACTGGGGGAGGTCCGTGTTGCAGAGAAATGAAGGCTCACTGAATGCAATCAAGGGTTCAGTGCCCTTGGAAAATGTGACCTGAATTCAGGTGCTAGCATATGGATTTAGGTGTCTAACTTAAAGCATTCAAGTAAAAAATTTTGCTCCAAGTTTGTAAAATACTGCCTCCAGGTAAAAAGGAAGCATGGATCAGATTGGAGTGATTTATTCAGAGTGCTTAGAGCTGGGTTTATACTAGCTACCACTGCAAAATACTGTCTCCTGTGATTTTATTTCCAGTTTTACAACCTCTGTACTGTGTGACCTTGTGCAGTGCTGTGCCTTGGTTTGGCCACCTGTAAAATCGGATACTGACCCATCATTCTGGGTTTTGAGATCTCTAATGACCTCTATTATATGCATGTAAAGTAGGAGTTCTGGGTGTAAGTGCTCTTCTGCTCCTGGTGCTGCTGGGGGCCTAGGGCTGGGATTGGTACCTGCAGAGAGTTGTGTTCTTTCCTACTGATCTTGTGATGGAGGGTGTGGCTGGGGAAGGGAGCTGTTGCTGGCCGTACTTGTGGCATGTTCCAGAAATAGCTAGGAGGGAAAAAAATCTCCAAATGGGATTGCAAGAAGACCTGGGAAGCAGACTTGAGCTACTGTGGGATGCTGCAGGTGTTGGGTTGGTGTGGGCCGCTAAGAAACTGCCAAGAGTTTAATGTGGAAAAGAAGGCAGGAGGGCTGAAATCCTACTTCCAACTGCAGGCTGCCTCTCCCAATACCCAGAGTAGCCATCTCTGGGGGGAGAAGGAAGCAGATAGTCCTGTTGTCTCTGAACTGCCCTGGAATGTGTGGAGGAGAGGCACATGTGCCCCAGCTCCATTTCCTAATGCTAAAGGTCTAGGCTAAAATCTTGAGAGAGAGCATTCAGCTGGGGGAAGGGGATTGGACAGCCTCAGGGTCATGGGGTGTCTCTCGCCATCTCCTGTCCAGGGCTATACAAATGAATCCTGTCTCCTCTTCCTGTAACAGCTGGACCCTTTCTATGCCTCCATCATCCTCTTTGTGGGTCGAGCATGGGATGCTATCACTGACCCCATGGTGGGTTTCTTCATCAGTAAAACCCCTTGGAGCCGCCTTGGACGCCTGATGCCCTGGTAAGGGAAGCTTGTTGGAACTGGGAATTTTTTGTCATGGCCTGAACTTGGGGTTCAGCAAGGACTATCCTGGAGCTCCTCAGAGGTAAAAGCAGCAAGGGACTTTCTGAATTGGCTTTAGGCTCCTGGGGGCCTCCTAGAGAGTGAGACTTGTCTTGGTTACCCTGTATGCGACTCTTGCTCTCCCCTGGAGGTCTCAGAGAAGGGTGGATGTTTTCCATGTGTTGCAGAGGGAACTTGCCCAAAGTTGCACAACGAGTCCAAGCTGGTACTAGATACATTCCATTCACCGTATGGAACAGACGCTTGGCCGTCAGCTGAGACTTAGTAATCTGGATGGCTGGGATGAGAACAAGCCCTGGAGACCAGCCAGGAAATTCTATTACCTGGTCCTTTCATAGTCTCCTGATGGGGGAGAAGGAAACCTTTCTGTGTGGGAATCGGTGAACCAAGCAATGGGTAGTTACAGGGGCCTTTCCCAGCATCGCTGCTAGTTCAGCCCCTGGGCTGGAGGTGCCTGGCTAGTTCTCAACCCACATGGGGCTGAGCATGAAACTCCTTGGAGAGGTGCAAGGACAAGGACTCGGCTGTAGCAAGGAAGGGCAAGTGGGGTGCTGGCCCTGGGTGCATCCTAATCAGGGGTACAAAGACACAGTAAGTAAAAATAATAAGCTGCAAAAGTAAAGAGCATGACATGTGCTAACCTAAGGAGAGGAAGAACATAATTCATGTTTTGCCTCAGGCACAAAAATACGTAGTTAAGGCACTGCAAAGACTGGCAGCAGTGCCAAGCTCTGTAGCCTTGCATGATAAGAGGCATTTCTGGTGGTGGCCATATGCAAGCGGGGAGTTCTGTGATAGATCTGCAGGGTGGCTTTTTTCCCAACCTTCCAGATCTGTTGTCACGGAGGCTGCCTGTTCTCCTGGAAGGGGTAGCCTGCATGCTCAGCTGGGTCTCGACATTAGCTCCTTGCTTATTTGTGTACTGGGGTAGTGCCCGGAGGTGACCCAGGACTCCATTTTGCCAGGTGCTGTATGAACATTGAGGCCAATGGGGCAGACAGGAATGGGCCTAGGAGGCAGATGGAGTTTTGTGAAGTAGGATTGCAGAGGGGAGGGAATAAGGCATGAGTATGTAGACTGGCATCTGAATTAGATGGAAGACCATTCCATGTTCCTTTGTCATCCTGCTGGGACCTGTTGCCCTGGGGGTGGGAAAAGGGCAAAATTCCTCTGTCTGACTTGTGTATTGAGACAGAGAGACTCTCTAGTTGGTGAGAAGTGTAAATGGCCCCTGCCCCTGACAGTTTCTCTTATCTCCACCTGCCTTGGTGGGAGGCCTTTTTCCCCAAAGGGAGTAGCTTTGTAGGTTTCCCATTGCTCATGGCTGTTCGCTTTGCTAAGACCCATGTGTCTCATTCACACAGTATCTGAAAATCCATGGATGCTGCGGCTCCCAGTGCTGAATTGGCACTGGCCGTAGTAGGGGAGTCCCTGGGAAAATGTCTACTCAAGGACTGGTGGGTCGATCTTGCAGGCAGGCTGTGTTCTGTACTTCATTTTGGGTCCCCTTCTTCTGAGGAGCTTTTAGCTTTATATTCTTCCGCAGGGAGCTGGTTTGGCTTGGACGGATGGAGTTGGGGAGGAGTCAGTATATAAAGCAAAAGGTGGATGGAAAGTATATGTTCAAGCCAACTTCACTCTCACCCCGAACACAATGGGCTTCATTTTCCTCTACTTATACTTGTGTAAATCCATAGTCGCTCCACTGAAAGCAATGACTGAAGGTGATGTGAAAGGCTGCCCACTAGGCCCTCCTGTCCCAATGAGCAGAACTGTAGAGCTTTGCTCAGGTGCATGCGTTGCTGGGTGGTAAGGACCATATGAGCTTTGATGCTCTGTCCAGGCTGCTTTCCTGGAAAATCTGCCCCATGTTGGGAATGAAGCAGCTGTGCTGCTGGAAGGGGAGAGCCTTCTGTCTGCGGCGCAACATGTGGCATTGCAGTGTTATCCACACTCCCCATCTGGGGAAGGGGTGGGCATGCAATCGAGTCTGAGCACTGGTTACTTCTGCAGCCAGGGTTGGTGGGTTGCAGAAAGTCATGGGATTTACAGCTGATCGTGGGGGAGGGGGAACAGAAAGCAACTGGAGACAGGGCCTGAGTTGTCAGTTGCAATCCACGTGTTCTTTCTTAGCCATGTTCCCACTTGGCTCCTCTCTGAATTCCCCTTTGCAGAGTAGAGCTCTAGCGGGGCGGCCGACCCGCGGCTCTTTTCCCCCAAAAGTGCAGCTTGCAAAGCTGCTCCTGCGCTCACCGGGGCGGCGATTCAAAATGGCGCCCAAGATGGCAGCCATCGACAGGAGCCTGATATGGCCAGAAAGCCTAAGCTTGTTTCTTAAATGGGCCGCCTCCTATTTTAAACAATTCTGAGGGGCTTTCTTCCTCCTCCCGCCCCCTGCGCCCCGTGACAATTCTGGTGCAGCTCTTAGCATTTTTTTCTGCCACTGTTTCTGCTCTCTTTGTTAAATGGGTTGGCCACCCCTGCTGCAAGCACTTGCACAGACGAGCACCATCCCAGAGAGGCAGGATGTGATGTGGTGTGGACAAGGGCCTAGGTTAAGAGGACTGTGCGCATGGGGAGCAGATGAAGCACTGTTCCCCTGTAGGAGCACAGGTTCAATTCAGCTGCACAGTGCAATGTAGCTCATTGGTCTCTGCTGAATGAGCTGGTTTCTATTTCTAGCAGGCAGGTGTCTGCTCACAGAAAACAGCAGAGAAATTAGAACCAAGTCTAGGGGGTTGATCTCCACCTGCTGCCTCTGTTAGCCTGCAGTGTTCAGAGGGTTGGCCTGCATGGCTAAAGAGCTAATGTCCCTCTCCAGGGCAGTGGATGGAGCACCCTGCAGCATTGCTGTAATGCCAAGTGGGGAGGGAGGAATTAACAGGACTGATCCTTTCCCCACAGTTGGCAAGTGTATCCCCCTGCTCCCTGGGGTTCCTAGAGTAGTTGTAATGAAAACACACACTGTTCTAGTTTTGCTGCTCTAAACCAGGCTTCTCACACAGACAAAAAAATAGTCGTCCCATCTCTTTCCCTCCCTCCCTGGGTGTATGTGGAGGAATTTGGTGCTAGCAAGCACCAAGCAGCCATCCAGGTGTGTTCCAAAGCACAGCTAACAGCAGGCTGCTCTTTAATTGCTCCATATTTGAACTTAGTTATCCTGTGTGCTATGGTCTTGTGCTGGTAAGGCTGGGCTTGGGGAGAATGGGCGTGGGGGACTTGAATATTCACATTCCATTGAACAGTACCTGTATCCTTAGAATTCTACTGAGCCTTAGTCTGGGGAATCCTGCCTCATTGTTACCGTAGGGAAGCAGGTGTCGAGTAGCTGCGTGGTGGCTTCTATTCGTGGCTTTTACACTTATTTGCTCTGTGTCACTGAGCAAGTAGCAGGGTGCCTGATTGTGCCACCTTTTGGTGATCCTCGATAGCTAGAACTATGGACACAATCCCATTGGCTTTAACAGGATGCTGTGTGCACGGGCAAGGAGGTACTGCTGGGGCCCTGTGTCAGTCTTCCTCCCTGTATCTGTAAAGTAGGAATGATGGTTAATTTTTCATCTGTATAACCCTGAGATCTCTGCTGGGTCAGTTTGAATGACTTGCTTTAATGAGCTCTGATCGCCTGTCAACATCCTCTTATCACCTGCTGCTTAAACAAGGCAGATCTACCCAGGAATGTATTGCCAGCTACTCTGAATCTCACTCACCTGTAACTTAACGAGTAAGAGTCACTTGGTGGGTGTAATTCCACTGAGTGTGGTGACAAGGGGCAGTGCTTGTCGCCTGAATCCAGGATAAAATTGTAATTTTGATCCCTTAAGCTTGGATCCATATCCTCCCTGTGCCCCCAAATTCATTCTGGTGGCCCATGTAAATTTCCTTCTTGTTCCCAAAAGGTTGCCCAACAGCTGTGCCCAGCCAGTGATTGCTCACTCTGATCTTCCCCTGCCCAGATCTCACTTCCTCAGGGTGACTCTTGGGATGGGCTCTCAGCACCCCATTTGTTTGAGAGGGTCTCCTTGCAGATCACGTTTTCAGCTGACTTCGGCTCTGCCTCGTCCCCAGAGGATAGTCAAGGGACTGAATCTGCTCAAGCAGAGGAAATAGTTAAACATTAAGGGAGGGGGGGTGTGCCACTTACAGAAGAACATGCCATCCTCAGTGGGCCAATGGGAAGACAGACTAGATCTCACGGGGCTGCATGTCCTGTTTCAGATGTCTCTGCTAATTGCCACACTCCTGCTCAAGGGTTACTAGAAGTCAGCCTCCAGACTGGGTGCAGCCTGTGAGTGGTGGCTGGGGGCGGGAGGAAGGCTGAGCTGCTCTCCTGACTTTAGTTACACAAGCCACACACATGGCTCTACTCCCAGACACCCAAGAAGAGGAGAGATCTGCTCAGCAGGCATCCGAAATGTACCCTTGTTTGTAACCTTGTAGCACTCCCTTGCAGTACCGCATAGGGGGCCCCTCCACAGTGGGAATGTGTTTCCTCCTGTAGCTTTGGATCTGCGTAAAAGTTTATGGAAACTGAATGACTCAATGTGTGACTGATGCAATGGGAGGGAAGAGGAACAGCTGAAGGGTTCTGTGCTTTCCACTGCTTCCTGGCCTCGTCATCACACTGGCCTGCTCCCTCCCACCACCTGGAAATGACCCATTCAGGGAAAAATGTGTGTGTCGGGCCATGTATTTTTCCCTTCTCTTGTTCCCCCCACGTGGCTGCTATACAATGTGTTTGGGTGCCGTGTTTCTCTCTCACCCCAGGCATTTAAATTTAACTCCATGCCTTGCCATCTCAATCAGGAGAGGAAAGAGACCACTTACCAAATCCTGACCCTCTCTGACTCCTCGTGGATTGTAAAGGAGGCAGCGACTGTCAATCCGTTTGTACAAAACCTAACCCAGAGTCCAAGTCTGATTAGAGTCTCTAGGTCTTTCCATAGGCATGTGTTAGGCTCCATTTCCCCATGGGATTGATTTAGTCCTAGCTGCAACACTTGGGGGAAGAAGGTTGCTTTACTTTTTGAAAGAAGAAATTGCGTCTTTCCCCTGTTATTGGGTGGAAAATGGGAAGCAGGTCCAGATACCAAATTCCTGCTGCAAGCACTGTGAGACACTGTCTCCTGCATTTTTTTATTCTTACCTTTGCCACCTCTGTACTGTGTAACCTTGTGCCAATGCTGTGCCTCTGTTTGCCCAGCTGTAAAATGGGACAATACTGACCCATCACTCTGGATCTTGATATCTCTAATGACCTCTATTATTGTATGCATATAAAGTAGGAGTACTGGGTGTAGGGGCTCTTCTATTCCTGGTGCTGCTGGAGGGTCGGGGGCTGGGATTTGAACCTATAGAGCTGCATTGTTTCTTACTGATATTGTGAAAATATTAACTGGCTCCAGGCAAGAAGGGAGGCTCAGCTTGAGGCCCACTGTCCCAGGCTGAAACCCTCAGACTTCGGCTTCAACGTGGGGCCCTAGCAACTAACACTGGCCCTGGTGACCCCATTAATATAGGGTTGTGATGCACTTTGGGATCCCAAACTTCCGTGTTAGTCTCTCATCTGTGGGTCTTGCTGGTGGTGCATTCACCAGGATGTCCTCCCTCTCAATATGTCCTCCCAAGGCCTTAGCCTTGCTAAAGCCTGAACTCCAACAGGCCCCTGTGCACTGTCTGTCCCTCCCCCTCCCTCCCCCCCAACCACATTTGCCCTTCTCAGCTGGAGAATCTCCTCTGCTCTCTGGGTAGGCCTACCTCCCTTTAATCAGTTACCAGTTAATACGAGCACCTTTGCAAAAGCTGGATGCTCCCTAGGGACAGCAACGTGTGGCTCAGCCAAGCGAAAAGGACACTCTCCCCCTCCCCTGCGACTGTGTGGTAGCTGATGGTGGGTGCCCAGCCTCCAAGCTGCTGCAGCATCCCCAGGTAGGGCCAGTCTGCAGGGTAGAGGGGAGGATTTGGGCTCTTGTTCTGGCCAGTGGTGAGTGAACCAGCTCCCTGGGACTCTGATGGCAGCTCCTGTAGGGTCTTGCTCCCAGAGTTAGATCAGGCTTTCTGCTTTCCAATCCACATTTCTCTGACCCTTCCACATCTCTCCCCACTTTCATCCTGTCCAAATGACAGAGCCAGCTCTTCTCTCGGGGCTGAAGATCAACTCTTCCTTTGCTAACCGATGGCTCTCTGCTTGGGGAAAGGGGCAGTCCCCTTATGCTGGAGATTTGGTTGGTGTAAAATGCTTTGGAACCCTTGAAGCTCTGCACTGCTAAGGCTTTGTCAGTGGGGCCATGGCTCCAGTGCTGGGGGAGAGCTCTCTCAGCACTGTAGGAAAAACACCTCCACAAGGGGGGTCGTTCCCAGTGTTGGGAGCCTGTCTACACTGACAAGTGGTTGTGCTGAAGCTGCCTGTGTTAAGGTGGGTTGGAAATGCCAACTCAAAACTTTACTAATCGAGTAGTCGATGCAATTTGCACCAACTATTCGATTAGTCGATAAGGGCACTTCTGTTTTGAAATGTAGCAACAGTCCCAGAGCTGCTACACTTCAAAGGTGAAAGTGCTGCAGGGAGCTCGGGGCAGCAGGGGACTCAGTTAGTCGCCTGCTGGCCCCGTGTTCCTAGTGGAGTTTCAAAATGGCAGCACCACATGGAGCATGGGGTCAGAGGGAGTCCCCAGCTGACCCCGGGCTCCATGTGGCACTGCTGCGTTGAAGCACCCCCTTCTCTGCCCCTTTCTGATAGGCAGCAAGGGGGGAAGTGACGTGTCAACGAGTGGGTCGACTGTCCAATGAACATTTGCTCATCAGATAGTTGACTAGTTGTTCACATCCTTAAGTTGTGTGATTTTCCCCCCCCCCCCCCCCCTTCCTCCGAGCATGAAAGTTTCAGCACAGTCACTTGTCCATGTAGATAAGCCAGGCTAGGGATGTGATGCCTGATCTGGTTTCTTCACCCCCAGAGAAGAACCATTGAGTTGCCATCCCCTGTTCACCCAGCAGCCTTTCACTGCTCCGGTCAGTGAATTTGGTCTCCGAGATCAAAGCCTTTCTCCATAACCCTTAGTCAGCGCTTTCTCTCTTTTTCAGACTTCCATCTCCAGCAAGCTGGAGTTCTGAACTTCATTGTGATTAAATAGCCCCTTTGGGGAGGGGTCATGGGGATGGAGATCAGGATTGCAGCCAGAGTTTGGAGAGAGCTGAGGGAAAGACTCACGAGAAATCCCTTAGGTTCCTTTGAAAAGCTTTAGGTGCCCAGACCCCTTTGAATTCCAGTGACTGTCACATGCCAGGAAGGGGAATCTGAGAGGTTGGATTTGCTGCCATATGAAGGTGTCATGGGTCCAAACCTCTTCCCACAGGGCTCATGTGGCGTGGCAGTGGGCAACGTCTGCCTTCATGTTAACTGAGGTAGTGAGCTAGAGGCAAGAGGAAAGATTCAGAGGGTATGATCAGTCAGGCTGGGGCACCCCATTGGAAGCTCCCTGTTCTCACTCTTCCGGAGTCACTGTTGATTAGATCAGCTCATAAGAATCTTCTGCATGTCTAAGGACCAACCCGCATGAAATAGAGCAGTGGTCCAGCTCGACCATCTTGTCTCCAGTGGTGGCCTATGCAGGGTACTTCAGAAGCCTGATGTGATGCTTCTAGTTAAACGATATGTTGTCCAAGGGCTGGAATTGCAACTTGGCTCAGCTCATATCCTGCATCTTGAGGAGCAAGGCCCTTGTATTATCCCAGCTGCTCGAAGTACTGGGAGCTTATCGCTGTTCATGTTGACTTTTTTCCTCTTGCTCTCATTCCTCCAAAGGATCATCATCTCCACTCCATTTGCTGTGATCTCCTACTTCCTGGTATGGTTTGTGCCAGACACTTCAAGTGGCCAGGTGATGTGGCATCTTCTCTTTTACTGCATGTTCCAGACGCTTGTGACGGTGAGTCCCTTGCCACACCCACCTGGGCTCCTTGGGAGGGAAAAGGACAACCTCTTCTCAGCTTCATCAGGCAGTTGAGAAAAAGGCTTGGCATAAGCCATCCTGACAGGTGTAAGAGGCTGAGAATTTGCAAAGGCTGTCCTGGGACCACCAAAGTCATCTGGGTTTCCCACAGTCCTGATTGTACAACTCAGTCGTGCCTCTGGCCATAGGTATTTTTGACTGATCTGCTGTTGGGACTGGAGAGGTGAGACCAGTCATGGCTCCTCTCCGCCCCTCCAGCAGTGTAGGGGACTCCGAAAGGTCGGCCTTGAGTGGGGTGGAGCATTGCAGATGGGAGCCAGGATTCCTGTTTGTTCTGGTATATAGTCTTGTGCCTGGATGAAGCTTTCTTTCCACAAAAGAATCTTCCAACCCATTCAATCTATGCCTGCTCTCAGCATCTTGCTCTGGTCCGTAGCATGAATTCCCAGGACCTCCTTCAACATGTCTGCACCAAAGGGTTAACTTTCTCTCTCTCTTGCAGTGCTTCCATGTTCCCTATTCAGCACTCACTATGTTCATCAGCAGGGAGCAGAGTGAACGGGATTCTGCCACTGCCTATCGTAAGTGCCCTTCCCTTCTCCCTTACAACTACAGTCTGTGCTTCCCTCCCCCCCCTCCACACACACACACACACACACACACACACACACACACACACACACACACACACACACACACACACACACACACACACAGCTTGGTTGCAGGCTCAGAAGTACATGTGCTCCTGGCATTTCATTTCTGGTCACTGGTAGGCAGCAGGCTTCACCATTGAGTATCCTGCACACGTAATGGACAGGTGTGTGTGTGTGGGGGGGTGTCTCTTGCTGCTCCCACAAGACGTATGTGAATCATACACCGACGTTACTGGCAGGGAGCATATTTGCACATGGGCTCCTCCTTGCCTATGTGCATGTTCTGAATGGCTTCCAAAACTCCTTGCACTTCACTTACACTGCAGCCACCAGATCCCTCTTATTAGACTATAAGGAAGGGCCTTTGGTGCTTCTCATGTGAAGTCCACATCTAACCTGTGGCATGAGTCTGTCTGGACACGAGTGGTTGGGGGACACTGCCTGCTGAGAGTTTGTCCATTGGAGAGCATAGTGGGTAGAGACTTGAATCTTGGGTTCTGTTCCCAGCCTTCATGCTGAGCTGTTGTGTGATCCAGGGCAAATCCCTTCACCTCTCCATGCCTGTTTTTTTTCCCCCCCAGAGTTGCTTCCTCCCATATACTCGGAGAGCTGTAGAAGCAATTACAGTTACGCGCGGAGCTCTTGTGGCTGGCAGGATGGGTGCCGTGTGCCACTTGAGGGTTTAAAGTTAGGGGTGTGTACAGCATGAAGCTTGCCTCTGGAGCAGCAGACATTAGGATCCACTCTCCTTATTCTGTTGGCCCAGGGCATTGACGTGGACAACCCAGTTACGACCAGTGTGTCTCCTCTGCTCAGGTATGACCGTGGAGGTGCTGGGCACAGTGCTGGGAACGGCCATCCAGGGGCAGATCGTGGGTAAGGCGGGTACTCCCTGCATTCAGGACTCCCACTTCTTTGACATCACTAACTCCTCGGTGGCCATGGCGGCGGTGAACGTAACCCGTGACACCGGCTCCCTCACGGACACGGTATGTCTGTGGCACCCTGGCCACTCACCCGCACTCTGCTCTTTCATCGCAGCCTCTCCCTGCTGACTCAGCTGGTCTCTGGAGGCAGGAAATAATGTGAAAGCTGAGTCTCTTGGTCTCTCTGTCCTGTCTCCAGAGAGATCCCTGCATAATGAGAATGGAGCTGCTGTGGCGCTAAGGCACTGGTGATGCGTGAGGAGGGTCGAGGAGCCTGTGGGGGGGTCCCTCCCCCCAACACTGTGGGTGGGAGGAACAAGGAGCCAGAGCTATGCCTGCTATGGGCCCTCACACTCACCAGCAGCGGAGAGGAGGGGGTGGAAATGGAGCCATGTGACTCTGCTCCTTGGCTCCCAGCTGCATCAGTTGCGGGAGGGCAGGAACATCCCTCACATTCAGCAGCAGGAGATGGAGTGAGGCAGCTGGGGGAGCAGGCTGGGGCAGGGTTGCTGCACTTCCCCTGCTGCTTCCAGTGAGCATGGGGGGTGGCTGACCCCAGTCGTTCCCTCCCCCATGCTAGTCTCCTGGGCCATGTTGCTTGGAGGAAGGGGTGGGGCAGGACCTAGGGCAGAAGAGGTGTTGTCCTGGCCCTCTGCCACTGGCGTAGGGTGGTCACATAGCCAGTGCACTGCCACCACCCATGTCCTTCTTTAATGGCTGCCCCTAAGCGAAGAGACTTAGGGGTACTGATCTCCATGCAGCAGGTATAGGGGAGAGTCTCATGGGTACTGCCCACTCCAGTCTTAGTGAGAGCTCCGTCCGGTGCCTGCGTGACCCTGGCTGCACCATTGGCTAGTGCTCCCCAAGAAAGGCTGATAGAAGGATCCTGGGGGAGCAGCCTCACTAACTGGCTCTGCATCTGTCTTGTGCAGAGAAACGCGTACATGATTGCAGCCGGCGTCATCGGTGGGATCTACATACTCTGTGCGCTCGTCCTGTCGCTGGGCGTGCAGGAGAAGCGAGGTGAGCGCTAGATGTTCAATATCGATTTAACTAAAGTCGATTCACCCCATGATTTCTTATCGGTCAGTCGACTATTCTATAGTCCCTGGGCAGCCCCTGGTGGTAGGCGGGTGGGTGGGGGGGAGGAGATCTGAGCTCCTGGACACGGCACGAGCTGGAACTGAGCCAGGCAGCCTGCCCACCTGGTTCCTGATATACTTGAAATGCAGAGCCATAGCAGGGGTAGGTCCAGGACGCAGTGCAAGCCGGGACTGAGCTGGGCTGCTGGCCAGCCTGCTAAACAATGCACTGGCAAGGGGTGGGGGGAAAATGCATGCAGTCTGTATCCTTAACCTATAAGCTATTGCTTCTCAGTTAATCGATTACACTAATACAGCCCTAGTGAGCGCGGGAGGTGGTGTCCCTTAACGTCATATTTGCAGTGTCCAGAAGAGCTTTCTAAGCAACTGGCCAGCTTGAACCTGAGTATGGGCCATCTCACCTGTTTGAACAGCATTATACCAGTGTCTCCACCTGACTCTCCCCTAATAATATGGGCGGGAAGGACCAGGGAAGGGGAAATTGCACAAGGTGAGAATTCCTATTAAAAGCTGTCCTCACCTGCTGTAGGTGAAGCTGCCTCCAAAGCAACACCCTGGCTTCAGCCAGCCAGGAGCAGATGACCATGTTTTCTGCCAATCTCTTTAAATGGGCCCCATTGTGAACCATGTCCTTTGGACTGTAGTAATTCACCAGCCTCTCCCCTGGCAAGCCCTCTCCCTCTCTGCTATAAGTGAACACACCCCAGGCTGGCTCCCAACCCTGCTCTTGAGTAGTTCAGATCTGGGAAGGAAAAACTTCTAGCTTAGCATGAAGCGGGGACTGTGGCAGCCCTGCAGCACCAGCATGAAACCAAAACGTTCCAGTATAAAGCATGGAGACTAGGGTGCTTGTAACACACCAGGTGTGGACACAACTCCATTTGGGGTGGGGGGGGGGTGCTCCTTTCTGGAGGGGGATGCAAAGCAAATGCAAAGAATCCTATTCTGGGCTCAGTGGGTTCCTGCTTTATTTACCCTTCCTCCTCCCTCCCCCGATTCAGTGCATGAATCCCAACTCTCCCTGGGAGTCGAAGCACTTACTGCTCCTGCACCTTTCCTCCTGGCATCTTCATCAGCCCGTGCTATTGACTCCAGCTTATCAGCCAAAACTAGGGAGGGACGGAGTTCAGGTGAATGTAAAGCAGGAAGGTGGGGGTGGGGAACAAGCACACCGCGTCAGACCATTTCTTGTGTAAACCTCGTGGGAAGGGCTGTGTCTGACAAGACCTCCTCTCTCGCTGGGCAGTCTGAGGGGACCATATCGCTGCAGGAAGCTCCTGGGAACTTGTCTTCCCTGCTGTTTACCCATGTCCATCTTGCAGCCTGGCTTTGTCTGACCATCTAGCCCCCCAGATGCTGGTGGAAATTGGATTATTCCATGGCTGCAATAACAGTGTGAAGTGGGATTTTGTTTGAGCACAGCTGGGTTTTATCCACTCGGGCAGTGCTCTGCTGATGCTGGGAGAAGAGATCTAGATGACAGGAAGTTTAGACTTTTCTCCCAGCACTGCCACTGGCTTTCTGTGTTGTCTTGAGCAAGTCACTTAACTGGTCGGTGCCTGAGTTTCCCATCTCTAAAATGAGACTCATGGGGACTTGGCTCACAAGAATGTTCCAGGAAGCTGGGAGAAGTCCATTATCTGAGACTGGTTAATACTGAGTCCCAATGGTGCATTTTTTTTTAAACCCAGTGTACTGCAGTAATGCCCCCCAGCCACCCCTGCTTGTCTCTTGCAGCATTGTTATGCCAGGGTGTCTTTTTCTCTTGCGGTCTAATCACCTGCTGATCATGCTCTGCTCCCCAGATGCTGTGGCGCTCCAGCTGGATAAGCCCATCTCTTTCTTCCAGGGGCTGAAGTTGGTGATGAAACATGGTGCCTACGTTAAGCTGATTGTTGGCTTCCTCTTCACCTCGCTAGCCTTCATGGTAAGAAAACGGCCTTGGGCAGGAACAGTGTGGCTTGGAGCCCGCCATCAAGGGGGAGGAAATGCATAACTGGCTGAGGACTACCAGCTGTAGGAAACTGTAGAAGAGCAAAGGGGGCTGAGGGAGTCAACTACTAGAAACCTGCCCTGAGGCAGATAACATCAAGGCTTGTGGAATCTCCTGCAGCAGTCAAGATGGGCTATGTGCCCTAGCTGGAAATCATGTCTCTCTCCATGCTTCCAGTAAATGTGGATTGTGCCTATTCACTCTTTTCCTCTGCTTTAGGGACCCTCCCAATCCAAATGCCACCATCCTTTTGCCTTAGCTATCTTCCCTGTCCTCCTGGCAGCAATTGCTGGTGCCCTGCCACCCGCTTCCATCTTGTGACCTTGGCCTAAACCCATCTTTGGCCCTGTTGCTCGACTCCCCTGGGTCTTGTTTACAGATGTGTCGGGACAGTCTCTGCCCTGAGAGAATTCCTGAGAATTTGAGGGCGGGGGGTTAGAATCTTAGCCCTATTGGAGGGGGTATCTCCCTCATTATTCTCAAGGCCTGACTGCAGCAGCAAGCTGCGTTCATAGAGTCCCCAGCCTCAGTGTGTCTATGCACTGGATCCAGCTAGAGCTCTCTGCATTTTTCCTGTGGGGTAGGCCTGGGGTCTCCAGGGAATCCAGTTTCTCGGTATGGGGAGCAAGGGCATTCAATGTATTTTCCTCGGGAAATGTGAATCTTCCCATTCAGCTCTGTGATCTTCCCGTGTCTGTTTCCTTCTCCAGCTGCTGGAAGGGAACTTTGCCTTGTTTTGTACCTACACCCTGGGATTTCGCAATGAGTTCCAGAACATCCTCCTGGCCATTATGGTACATATCGTGTGTGTGTGTGTGTGTGTGTGTGTGTCACCCTTCCCATCCCCAACCCTGTCTTCCTGGCCAGCTCTTTGAGGTAGAGAGTTTGTCTGAACAGTGCCTAGCTCAATGGGACCCTGATCTCTTTGGGTCCTGAAACAGTACAGTAATAAACCTGAATAGGAATTGCTGTCCCCTTCACCTGGCCATCTCCTTCCTCACCATGGTGGCTCAAGGCTACTGGTCACTGGGGG
Source organism: Pelodiscus sinensis (assembly GCF_049634645.1). Taxonomy (NCBI): domain Eukaryota; kingdom Metazoa; phylum Chordata; order Testudines; family Trionychidae; genus Pelodiscus; species Pelodiscus sinensis. Next base: position 69,666 of record NC_134735.1, read on the forward strand.
TGGAGACTTGACTATGGAGCTAAAGCAAAGAGGGAACCCCAGGTGAGAAGCAGGAAGGTGGAGGGAGATCCTGGCTGGAAGTGCCTGGCATGTGGGGGGGAAGGTGTTTGGAGATGGCCTCAGGATGGGGGAAGGGGAATGAGTTTCTTAACCTGGTTCCTGGCAACCACATGGCCAGCTGGCAAGAGCAGCAAGTCCTTTGTTTGCATTTGAAGCTGACCATGAAAGGGGGAAGAAGAAAGGCCGCCTGGGCCCTTTGTCCAAACCCTGCCATTTTATTTATTTTTTCTTTCCATGAGGGGGTGGGGGGAGAAAGAGCCCTGGGTATTTGAGTGCAGGGAGATGCTGAATGGAGGGAAGAGAGGGGATTGTCTGGGAACCCTTTGGATAATGGAGAATGAGGGGGCCAGGGGAACATTGTACCGTGAAATGCTTTGTCCTGCCAGAAAGGCAGTGAAAGAAAGAAAATCCGCCCCTGGCTCTAGGGAAACATAAGGGCTCAAAAGCGATGGAGGCAGGAGACCAATCCCAGAGCTGAATGTGCCTGCCCTGCATCCATGAAGCCAGTGGCCTGGTGCCTGCTCCACCCAGGGCCCCTCTTGCACAGGGTGTTTGTCACATGTCTGGCTGCAGCATGTTGGGTCTCTTGCTCTGTTCTAGGGGCCATTTTGCTTCCGAGCCATCTGGCAAAGTGGTCACCAATGTTCCCCCGGCCTGGTCCAGAACAGACTCTTCCAGCGCTTGCTGAGCCCATGGGGCTTTGCAAGGCTGCTTCTGGAGAGAGTCTAAGGCGTCTGCAATGAGGTCCTTGGAGCTTGGGCCATCTGGTGTACATGAAAGAACCAAGGGGGCTCCAAACACAGGCAAAAGCCCAAATCCATCCCTCGCGCATCCTGGCCTGACCTCAGTCTGACACCCCTAACCAGTGCCACTTCTCCTATGCTGGAGGTTGATACTTGGCATGTCTGGTGGACAAGGCTTCTGTAGAGACTGGCTGGCCCAAGACCCAGCTCTTTTTTTTCGCTCTCATTTGTAGCTCTCTGCCACCTTGACCGTCCCCCTCTGGCAATGGTTCCTCATGCACTTTGGGAAGAAAACTGCCGTGTATCTTGGGATCTCGGTGAGTAGGCCTCCTGGGGTTCTTGCACGGGGTAGAGAATGGTTTGTCGCTCTGTGCCTCCTAGGGAATCCTAACAAGTGGAAGCAGAGAAAGACCAGAGCAGGGGATATAAACCATATGCCTCCAGGCAGCCGATCCAGAAGGGGGAAGGAGTGAGGCTGTCCCATCCATAGGATGGTTTGGGGTGGCCACCCCAGGTTCTGTGCTTTGGGGGGAGCCCTACAGTGGCCACCTCACTGTCCTATGGGAAAGAGGATTACAGGGGGCCTGGCGTGGGGCTGCAGCAGGGGACACTTCTTCCCCCCCACTTCATACTTGCTGCAGTGGCAGAAGCCGGAGCAGCTTGGCAGCCTGCTGCACTGTGCTCTGCCCCACCACCCCCTCTCGGCCTGCTGTGCTTAGCTTCTCCGCAGCCCCAGGAAGCAGAGCGCCCTGTTCCTGCCACTGTGGAGAAGTGGTGTGCAGCAGGCCTGGAGAGAACAGGAGGGTGGGGCAGAGCAAAGCCAGCTGCCAGGCCACTCTGACTCCCGCCATTGTGGTGAGTGGGGTTAGGGAGTCAGAGTGGCCTGGCAGCTGGCTTTGCTGTGCCCCACCCTCCTGTTCTCTCCAGGCCTGCTGCATACCACTTCTCCACAGATGGTGTGTGACCCCCCCCCCCCCCCCACTGCCATCCTGCACCAGGCCCCCCATCCATGTTCCCTTTCATTTTTTTTCCATCCGTGGGTGGAATAAATGTTGGCACATGCCTCAGTGCACCACCATGCTATTGGCTGTGGGCCCTCTGCTAATCAGATGGGCTGCACTTGAATCTCTCCTGGGCAGCTGCCTAAGCGCTTAGCTTACAAGGAGAACAGACCTCCCCATTCCCAAGTAATCTGGCTCATGTTGCTCAGCGGAGGGGAAAAGGGCACTGCAGGGGAGGGAAGGGGTACAATGGAGAGTGGGGAAGGATAGAGAGGGAGTGGGGGCCTTGGATCCCATGCCTGGGGTAATGGTGTGGGGGTTGCCCCACACTGTGCCCTCTTAGGGAGAGCCCTGGCAGCAAAGGGGAGGAAGAAGGGGTACTTCTAATTATACACTGCCTGGTGGGTGAGGTGAAACCTGTTCTTTCCTGCCTCCATAGTCCGCAATTCCCTTCCTCATCATGGTCGTTGTCTTGGAGCGTAACCTGATTGTCACCTACGTTGTGGCCGTTGCAGCTGGGATCAGTGTTGCTGCTGCTTTCTTCTTACCATGGTGAGTGGGAGGCCTCCGACTACCACAGAACTGCAACCCAAGTTCTCTGTCACCGTCAGATGGGGAGGCACGTGCTGAAGCACAGCAGTGACATGTAGCAGTGACGTCTGGCTGACATCTCTACTGGTGGGGTCCGACCCAGGATGTGGGTGGGTTTGCCTAAGGCGTCAAGCCCCTCTTGTCGGCATGTAGGGCACTGGGCCTTTTCAAGAAGCAGGTGACCACACAGTCTGTGGCCCATTCCTCTGCCTCTGCCTCAGGAGAATTCTGCACTGTTCTTGGAGGGGGATTTGTCTAACCTGGGGATGAGGAGACTCCTGGAAAGGGAAGCGTGAGTATCCCTGAAGACTTGAGGATCTTGTAGCTTCTTGCTGAGGCTCACACGCTATCTTCTCTTGACTCAGGTCCATGCTGCCGGATGTCATAGATGACTTCAACCTGCAGCACCCAGACTCCCGTGGCCATGAAGCTATTTTCTTCTCCTTTTACGTCTTCTTCACCAAGTTTGCCTCTGGGGTGTCTCTGGGGATCTCCACACTCAGCTTAGAGTGAGTCTGCATGCTGAGCCTGGAGGCAGGGGACTCATTAGGAGACCTGGTATCTGGGCCAAAGAAGAAAAGCCTCTCACTCTCTGTAGTCTGGAGTGTCTGTTTTCAGCCACCAAGCCATGGAGGAAATGGGGATTAGCCATTCAGTGCCCGTGGAACTGCCTTCAGTGCCAGCGCAGCTCCCTGGCAGCTCCTGTGCTAGGAGGGAGGCTCATTCCAAGTTGACTGTCCATAGACACTAGGAGAAATCTTAGGAACTGGCCCATCTCTTGGGAGCCAGTGTGATAGTGAATTGAGGTGCTAGCTCTTAAGGTCATTCCTCTCCTTGGGACTTATATGGCCCAGAAGACCTCTGAGTTTTTGACTTCTCCTCCCGAAACCCCTGTGAAGCCTGTCTGTGCTGCTTGTTCAAGAGGTAGACTCTGCCCTGCTAAGTGACTTGCTCCAAGTCTCATGGGATGTCTGTGTCGGAGTGGGGAGCTGAACCTAAGTCACAGGCTGATCCCTGCTGGGCTGGCGGTCCTCCATTGCTTTGTCAGAGGACTGAACGGACAGCAAAGCTGGAAGCTTCAAGACCTTGACAGCTGTTTGGTTTAATGGTTGGAGGAGCTGATGCTCCTTGCTAGATGGAGGAAGGGTGATGTGATGCTAAAGCAGCGCATGCTGGCCCAGCAGAAATTCCCTGGGAATCCTGAGCTGTCTTGTGGCCGTTTTCTCCCCTCCCCCCGTGCCCCCGCCCCTCAATGTACTTCTGCAGAGCTAGGGCTGGTGCAGATAGAGGAGGCTGGTAATCACTTCGCCTACATTTCTCTTGCTTGACAGTTCCTCTTGCCTTAGCTTTGCAGGGTACAAAACCCGGGGCTGCTCCCAGCCCAAGTTGGTGCACTTCACTCTGAAGATGCTGGTATCGGCAGCCCCTGTGGGGCTGATCCTGCTGGGCCTGCTCCTGTTCAAGCTCTACCCCATTGACGAGGACAAGCGGAGGAAAAACAAGAAGGCCCTGCAGGATTTAAGGTAAGAGCTAGCTCTGTGCTGCGGAGGAAGGGCTGTACTCATCCTGTTGGGCAGGTTCCAGCAGAAGATGATCGAGAAGGACCAAGATTCTCACTGGAGTCCTGACCCTAACTCAACAAACTGAAAATCGAATCACTCCCGTGCGGCGCTGCAGTTGCAGTTAGCTGCTGTCAGCCCTAAAGCACCACCTGCCTCGTGAAAGGGGTGGCTGCAAGACCCTACCGTGCTGCTCAGTGGCACCACCCAGCAGGTGGCATCCTAGGGCTGCGGCATCATAAGATGCCAGACAGGTAGCGTGAGGCTAACGGTGGAGCAGGGCACCCCCGGCCACGGTGCAGCTGCAGTATGTTGCTATGGGATGGTGAAGCACTGCAATAAATATAAATACTAGGGATGAAAGCAACTAGTCGACTACCTGAAAAGCCTAAGCAGGGGTGGGGGTGGGAAGAGATGAATGTAGAAGCCGGTTCCCCTCAGCACCACCTCCATGGTGTGTTTGTTGGGGAGGAGGCAGAGGCGCTCATGCCAGGTCCCAGACCTACCCCTGCTGCAGCTCCAGTGGCTCTTACTACAATTAAACTGCAGAGGCGCAGCAGTCCAGGACCCAGTGTGAGCTGGGACAGCTCAGTCCTGGCTCGCACTGGGTCTGGGACCTACCCCTGCTGCGGCTCTGCAGTTTAAATATAGTATGAGCTGAACTGCCTGCACCCCTGGCTCCTAGTAAGTTTAAACTGCAGAGCTGCAGTAGGACCTCTTATCAACTCATTGTGTAGCTGATACAACTTGTATCGACTATGTGATTAGTCAGTTACCCGCTTCTTAATAAATACTCGAAGTGTGGGCATTGCCTGTTTCTGCCACACCCACACAGTGCTGCATTTGCTGACTTGATGGAGCTTGACAGAATGAAAAGCTCTTGGGCTCAGGGAAAAGAAGTCTTTCCCTAGAACATCTTTGATTCACCTTGCTCTAAGACAATGGGGACCAAAAGCTGTTGAGCATTTCTTAATAGAGCATTTCTGTTGAGCTCTGACATGGGTGAGCAGGTCTCCATCCAGCTTCTGATGGAGGGAAAAGCGTCTACCTAGCAGAAACTGACTGTTGCCCTGCTGGTCATCTGGGCAGAGAGACTAGGGGCTGGACAGGGAATGTACAGTAGCTCTGTTCTGGCATTGGTCACTCCAGATCCCTGAGACATTGGCAGCACGTGGGGAACCTGGCCCCATTGTGCCCATCCTGCAGCTAAAGGAGAGTTCCATTTCTTATCACTGCCCCTCTCTTCCCCATGCGGGCTGGCCGGCCCTTGCTTTAAAGCCCAGAATGCTCTCTGAATTGAGATACTGGCTAGAGGGAAGAGGGTCAATCCTGCCTGATGCTCTCTAACCCAACCCTTCCCTTCCCTTCCCAGGGGGGAGGAAAACAGCAGCACCTCGGACTTGGACTCCACAGAGTTCGCCAGCATCGTGTGACACCGGCTCCCTTCCATCCACAGTTTAGACACTGGGCGGCTTCTGCAACTGGATGGGATTGCTACTGGGCAACTCTGTTACCCAGGACCCCTGGAGGTGCTGGTGATGTGCTAGGTGGGGCCGTGTGGTGAATGTTACATGGGATCTGTGGGTAGTTGTCTTGTGCCTTCCATGGGATCCATAGTGTTCTGGTAGCATACATTCCACGGGATCTACTCAGTGCTATACTAATGTGCCTCTATCGAACAACACCAGCCTGGCCCTGGCAGTGCTGTGTGCAGAGCACAGTAGCCGGGCTAGGAAGCTATTGCTCATAACATGCAAGAGACTTGTGCATACTGTCTGCCTCTCACGCCAATTTGCCTGGTCCTGCAGACTCTAAATACAGCACAGACCCTTGGAGTACTGTCTCTGGATCACTCGTGGACCCATGTGGTGCTGGTAGTGTACATTACACTGTCAATGTGAATAAGCTGAAGGGTAATGCACCTGTATTGTCTGTAAAAGGCGGACACTAACGTAGAAAGAGATGTGAGGGTTTTTATAAAGTCTAATTAACTTAATGATGTTGTAAATAAAACCCTATTTGTATATGTATGGAAACCAAAGGAGAACTATTAATATTAATTTCCATAACGGTTGGGCAATGGCCCTCGGAGTGGTACAGTGGGGTTTTTTCCTCTCCCTCTAGGGGCTGTCATCCTTGCAAGAATAAAAGGGCCAAGCTAGCTGAGCATCTGAGCAGGCCGGCCCTACTTCACCATGCAGGACACCTGTCGGCAGCCTTTCTGTCTAGATGGAAGGCTGACTTCAGGGCAGAAATGACTGGACTGGAGGAAGGCCCAGTTCCCTCCCCCTGGAACTGGAATTCTTTAGCTTCCCAGCTCCACAGCCATGAGTTCCTGTCCTCCCTCAAGTCAGCCGAGTAGGATTGACTCCTCTCACAGATCCAAGGCACTGGAATGCCTTAATCCCTGGCACTTTGAATGTGCTGCACAGGCACTTAACCCTCTGCTTCCTCTCTACTCAATGCCCACGCAGAAGGAACCTAACAAAGCTCCCATTCTTTTCTTCTAAAAATCAGTTGGGCTGGGGGAGAGAAATGAATAAAACAATTAGTTGCAGAGATTCTTAACATGGGCCTGGAAAAGGGAGAGGTGGCTGGGGACCCAAAAAAAAGCCAAGGCCACTTTTCTGTGGTACTTAATATGTAGCCAGGCAAAGGCTGTGTAAAGATTGTAATCCTTGCTAGAACCCCCAACAACAGGTGAGATGTATGCACCCTTGGTTTGGAGAGGGGAAAGTAATGGGCCAGGGAGGGGGTCCCTACCTCTCCCACAGCCATGTGGCAGGATCTGAACGAACACCAATACAGCTGGTCTTGATAAGGAAGCAGGGAAAAGCTGGGTAAAGTTCAGTCAAGGGTAACAAATGTGATGCAGCAGCTAATACGGGGGGGCAGGAGACAGTATTTAGCAGGGGGGCTAATGCCTGCAGTGCAAGTGGGAATGGACACCACAGAGGGAGGCTGAATTTCTTGCTACTCCATAACCAGGGCATGCTGCAAGAGTTCTTTAGGGCAGGGATGGTGTTGGCTTTATATAAAGGGCTGTGCATGTTTCTGGCACTGAATGAATTGTGCGCAGATGGCAAAAAATGGCAGAGTGACTTCTGGGGGATCTGAGTGGTAGGAAGGGGTAAATGACTCCTGCAGTCAAATATAGAACAAAGTAAAGCGCTGTGGAGAGGGGTGGGTTTACAAATAGAAAAGGGATTATTTTCAGTAGGAATGCTCGACAGGCTCTGTGTAGGCCAAGAATGCAGGCAAGTGAAAACGAACCATGGAGCTAAATGAAGCAGGGGCTTTTCTGTCAAGGGGCAGTGACAAGGCCATGCCTCTGGACACAGAGGGGCTGATCAGATGACATCCACTGAGGGTCTGGGGCTGAGTAAGGTAACAGCTGAGGCAGCAATGTGTACAATTCCAGATCCAGGCTGGGTGGCAGTGCTGGGGAACTGCCTTGTTTTGCAGCCAGAGGATGAGAAGCGCCTTATGGCTACTAACTGAAACTGGACTTTACAATTCATTAGAAGAGAGCTTTTTGTGAGTGACAAGCGGAGCTGGAGATGCGTCTGCTCTGAGGGCAAGGGGGGGGGGGATGTCAGAAAGGGCTGGGCTGTGAGGGACTCTGGAGACAGACCATTAGGCCCTACTGAATGACTGTGAGCAATAGCTATCAAAGGCAGCCTTAGAAATGGCCTTGGGGCCTGGAAGAACAATGCTGACCAAGGCAGCCAGGCAATTCTCTGGCTTGGAGTTTATCTTCAGGGGCTGGGAGGACCCCTGAGCTCTTGGCCCTCCCCAGGCATGGATGAGGTAGGATTTGCTCCCAGTCCCAGGCTGTCCCTGTAACAAGTGGCTGTTTTCTCACTCCACTCTGAACCTAGGGGAAAGCACAGATTCCTTTGCACCCCTACTTTGTAGTTCTCATGCTTCTCTTGGCCCAGGGAGTTATTCGCTGCACTAAGATGTCAAACAAAAGCTTTTCCCCCTCCTCAGCACTTCCCCTCATGCACACTCCACCCAGTTTCCTTACTTACATTCTTCCAACACCTGCCAGCCAAGCCATGGCTCCCAGGGTAAAAGAACAAGCATTCAACTATGCCTGAGTTTACATCCAATGTACTGTTAAGAAAGCCTAGTGTGGCTGTATCTGCTTAACCCACCTCTGGGGGTCTCACGTGGCACATAACAGGTGCAATGTTCCCTCTAATTTTTTTTCATTCATGTGTAGAATAATTTTATGGGCACTGAGCATGTGTGGATGTGCACCACTAGTAGAAACACTGCCAGCTATGGATGCTCTGCTAATCAGCCAGGCCGCACCGGGATCTCTCCTGGGTGGCTGCCCAAGGCATAGCTTACAGGGAGCAATGCAGAGGTGGTGCCTCAAAACACCAGTGGGGCAATAAAAGAATTAATCTGAAATTCTTCTTCCTTAAAAGCAATAGGCTGACAGGGTTCATGGTAACAGGCATTTCCCTGCCCAAGCCTCTGTGTGCCACCCTAGAGTGGCTGGGATGGGCAGAGAGCACGAGCAGGATGTTTGGAGAGGGGGGACAAATAAATATAGTGGCACTCTGGGACTGGCCCTAGAGAGCCCTTTCCTTTATCTCAAGTGTGAAGCCAGCGAGATGTTTGTTCTCTTTACTCATGTGTAATGTATTAATGGAGGAACCCAAAGCACCACAGCTAGGCTGTACATTCTTTCCTCAACCACTCCAGCACTTCTTTGCACTAAATTAGTTAGGGATCACTTCACCCAGCACTGACTTGCAACCATATCTGGGGTGGTTTTCATAGACCGTGACTGATGGAAAGACATCAAAACCAGTGGTGGGCAACTTGTGGCGCACTGCAGCCCACTCACCCCTATATCTTCCCCTTCCCCACACACCTTTCATGTACTGGTGCCCGGCAATTCCTCCTCCTCCTTTCTCCCAGCATTTTTGGAGGGCCATGAATCTGCTAATTCGTGCTCATCATCCCACTCCTCCCCCCTGCTTCCAGCTGATTTGTGCTATTCCAGCTCTGGACTGAAAGGGGAGAAGCGGCGGTGGAGTGTGAATCAGCAGATTCATGGTGCTCCAAAATTGCTGACAGTGGGAAGAATAGGAAGTGCGGGACTCCTGTACCCCAGTGCACGAGAGGTTTGGAAGAAGGTGGGAGAGAGCAGGTGCACGGGCTGCAAGTTGCCCACCACTGGGTTTCAATCTTGTGGCCCGCTGAGTCAAAGGAGGGTCACTCAAGGGGCCTACTCACTATTCTTGGTTGGCCACTGTGATCAAGGCTCAGGTCTATAATCCAGTTGTCAGCCCTAAGCTCCTCTATGAATATAAAAGCTCTGTGACCTACTGACAGCATCTCACAATTCTGGAAAGGTACAACCACAGATGCCCTGGGAAGACCACCTGCCTATCACCAACATCTCCCTGAAACCAGTGTCACCAGCATGGAAGCAATGATCTTTCCACATCGACTCCACTGAGTGGACATTCTGAGCTTCTCACCTCCCAAAACAAGCCCTCTATTCTCAGCTCCAGCAGAGTCAGAGATCCCGTGGTAGTCAGAGAAAATGCTACAAACACCCACTGAAAGCATATTGCAAGAAAACTGATGTGGATCTCAAAAACAGGAAGGAGCAAGCCACCAGACAACTTCAGTGGTACCACAAGGTCCATCACGCATGGTGGCCTGCTTCAAGGAGAATGCCTTGTGGAAAAGAGAGAGAAGGAAAGAACTTTCTCCCAGCAGCCAATTGCCCTACTGGAAAATACCTGTACCTACTGCAAGCACATCTGTGGTTCCAGGATTGGACTCCTGAGTCATCCTAGGACCTATATGTAAATCCATGATAGAGACTATTCTAAACCGAGGGCTTGCCAATGCTAACAATAGTACACAGCTTTGCCTTGAGCCTTCCAAAATCATGAGCCTGGCTTCAAAATCATGAGATTTAAAAAAAAAATCTCATCCAGTTTTTTTTTTAAATCAGTTTGGGATCCTTTTTCTTTACTTTCTTGTTTCTGAGCCTTTAGAGTCATAGTCAGGCCATGGTTTCAAGCTGCTATCTGCAACAATGAGGTTTAGAAACTTCTTTAAATGAAAGCTGAGCTGCACACAATTGCCTGCCTCTGGGAATGTTAAGAAAAGCACTAAATACCATGAGAACTGGCAACACGGACAAGACGTGAAGGCTGGAGGTGAAGACGACTCTATCTAGTTGAATCTGCAAAGGGGAATGAGATTACAAAAGGGGACAGACAAGAAGTTGAAGCTTGAATAATTATCAAATGGGGAAATGAATTGGAATAGGCCCCCTATGGACACTTGTTTTGGAGTAAGCATGTCTGTCTTATTCATTTAAATTGGTGATTTTCCCCTCTTGCCCCTTCCCCTCTCCACATGGGAGACTAGCCTGTTGGCCCCTCCCCTTCTGCCTGAGGCCCTGCCCCTGGCAAACCAGAACCTGAAAAAGTCCCCCCACACCAGGCCAAGGTGCCAGCCCGATGCCAGTTGAACCTCGCTGGCCACCTGCTGACTTGCCATGTCCCTCCTCACTCTCCCACCCAAGAAGAGGGACGCAGTGGCTGTGTCTAAACTGGCAAGTTTTTCTGGAAAATCAGCCGCTTTTCCGGAAAAACTTGCCAGCTGTCTACACTGGCCGCTTGAATTTCTGCAAATGCACTGACTTCCTACTGTCTGAAATCAGTGCTTCTTGCAGAAATACTATTCTGCTCCCGTTCGGGCAAAAGTCCCTTTTGCACAAAGCTTTTGCGCAAAAGGGCCCGTGTAGACAGCTCAGTTTTGTTTTCCGCAAAAAAGCCCCGATCACGAAAAATGGCGATGGGGCTTTTTTGCAGAAAAGCGCGTCTAGATTGGCACGGATGCTTTTCCGCAAAAAGTGTTTTTGCGGAAAAGCATCCGTGCCAATCTAGATGCTCTGTTCCGAAAATGCTTTTAACGGAAAACTTTTCTGTTAAAAGCATTTCCGGAAAATCATGCCAATCTAGACGTAGCCAGTGAGTAGCAGGGACTTCCAGAGGGAGGGAGGGTGGAGCAGCAGAGCCACCGTGGCCTAGGACTCCTGGGCTTTTGTGACAGATAGGGTTGCCAGGTGTCCGGTTTTCTACCAGACAGTATGGTTTTTGGGCTCTCTGCTCAGTAAAAAAAAATCCAGAAAATACCAGACATGTGCAATGTCCGGTATTTCCTGGTTTTCTGGCTGGGCGCCAGACGGAAGCCTGGTGGGGATGGGGGGAGTGACTGGGAGGTGGGGTGCAACTGGAGCTGGGAGTCCTGGTTGCGTGTGAGGAGATGGGGCAGCACGGTCCATGCTCCTGCGCACTGGTCAAGTGCGTGGTGGAACCACAGCCAGACTGACTCGCGCAGGATGGAATTGCCCTAGGATCTGCACAGCCCGGGTGAGTTCTGCTCCCCGCCAGCTGATTCGCTCCCTTGCCTCCTCTGCCAGCTTCACGTCCCGCTGGCTGGTTCCTCCTCCAGATCTTCCCCGGCCAGTCCCTCCCCCCCCCCCCCCCCCCCCACCGCTAGCTCTGTGTACTGCTGGCCAGTTCCTGCTCAAGCCAGCCCCACTGCACCCCCCCACCAGCCCTGCTTCTGGCAGCCAGTTCTTCCCTCCTGAGCTCCCCCAGCCAGCTCCGCCCCCGCTGGCCACTCCCTCCCGATATCCCTCAGCCAACCCCATTCTGCCCGACCAGCCCTGCTTCCCGTCGGTCCCCACATCTCCCCCAGCCAGCCCTATTGGCCCCCCCCCCGTTAGCTCTGTTTCCCAGCCCCCCCTTCCTGGCCAGCACCATTCCCCTCCTGGCTGGTCCTTCCTCCTTCTCCCCCCATGAAGCGTATCCGTTTTTGTTTGTTTGTTTATGACTACCTGGTAACCCTAGCAGTGATTCTATCCCTGTGATTACCACAGAGATTTAAACTGAGAAGCAACTTGCCTCCCCTTCCTTGATCCCCCCCCCCCCCGAGCACCTCTTTTTGTGCAAGAAACCCCTGCAGAGCGTCCACACATGCCTTTTTGCACAAGAGTTGTAGCGCATAAAGGAGTCATTCCTTGTGGGGAGATGAATAACTCTACTGGAAAAAGCCCCCTGTCCTGTCGATTTACTGTTTGGGTTTTTTGCGCAAAAATGCACTCGAGGTGTGGATGCTCCGCCTGTTTTTGCGCAAAAACTGCATTAAACTGTTCAACACTCCTTTGACTGCTTTCTGCACAAGTGTCCATCTCAGCTATCCTCCAAAGATTTCCCAGTTGCTTGGTTGGATGAGTCTAGACAGATACCAAAACCTCCACCAGCATCTCGCAGGCAGAGAAGCAATTCAAATAAGAGTTAAAAAAAATACAACCAACAACCAATCAAGTTCCAGAGAGCAAAAGCTTCAGTTAAAAAATGACTAGTTCACCTATTAAAGAATTGTACCATCTGCTGGAGATGTGGGAAATGGCATCTGTAACTGCACAGAGGGTGTATGTGTAGAGCCCTGTGTGGATACAAAATTTTGCCTCTATATAAAACCCTGATGCGCTCACATCTTGAATAAAAAAAGATATATTGGCATTGGCAAAGGGTCAGAAAAAGGCAACAAACATGATGAGGGGTTTAATCTCCCATATGAAGAGAGATTAAAAATACTTGATCTTTTCACCTTAGAAAAGAGGTGACTAAAGGGGGATATGAGAGAGGTCTATGAAATCATGACCAGTGTGGAAAAAGTGAATAAGGAAAAGTTAACTATTTATTCCCACAATATAAGAACTAGGGGGTCACCAAATGAAATGAATAGGTAGTAGGTTTAAAACAAAGAAAAGGAAGTTTTTCTTCAGTCGGTGCACAATCAATCTCTAGAACTGCTTGCCAGAGGATGTGGTGAAGGCTAGGACTTTAGGGCTGTGTCTAGACTGGCCAGTTTTTCCAGAAAATCAGCCACTTTTCCGGAAAAACTTGCCAGCTGTCTACATTGGCCGCTTGAATTTCCACAAAAGCACTGACGATCTCATGTAAGATTGTCAGTGTTCTTGCAGAAATACTATGCTGCTCCCATTCGGGCAAAAGTCCTTTTGCACAAAACTTTTGCGCAAAAGGGCCAGTGTAGACAGCCCAGATTTGTTTTCTGCAAAAAAGCCCCGATGGCAAAAATGGCGATCGGGGCTTTTTTGCAGAAAAGCGCATCTAGATTGGCACGGACGCTTTTCCGCAAAAAGTGCTTTTGCGGAAAAGTGTCCGTGCCAATCTAGACGCTCTGTTCCGAAAATGATTTTAACGGAAAACTTTTCTGTTAAAAGCATTTCCGGAAAATCATGCCAGCCTAGCAGGGTTCAAAAAAGAGCTAGATAGATTCATGGAGGTTAGGTCCATCAATGGCTATTAGCCAGGATGGGTAGTAGTGATGTTCCTAGCCTCTGTTTGTCTGGAAATGGGTGACAGGAGAGGGATCACGTGATGATTACCTGTTGCGTTCCCTCCCTCTGGGGCATCTGGTTTTGGCCACTGTTGGCAGACAGGGTACTGGGCTAGATGGATCTTTGGTCTGACTCAGTCTGGCTGTTCTTATGTTCACCTTTCCTACCCATCCTGGCTAATAGCTATTGATGGACCTAACCTCCCTGAATGTATCTAGTTCTTTCTTGAACCCTATTAAAGTCCTGGTCTTCACAACTCCTCTGGTAAGGAGTTCCACAGGCTGACCTATGCACTGCATGAAGAAAAACTTCCCTTTGTTTGTTTTAAACCTGCTACCTGTTAAATTGGCAAGACAAGGAAATCTGCACCTGCACCGCCCACACTCCATAGGTCCTGTTGGTTTAGCTGTAGACTTCAGGACTGTCAATCTGAGTGAGTTAAAAATATCAGAGCAGAACTCCAGCAAGGAGTTACCTTTTCCCCCCTGACATGCTAAAATGATACCGAAATGAAGAGTGGCCATGATGTCAGATGTAGCTGCATGTCATGGCTTAGACTGTACATGTGCCTAATGTGATGGAGCAGAGTGGAATATGAACTGCTGTCCCACTGAGATCTGGATTGAGTCCCTCACCAATGTTCCCTATAAGCTAAGCATTTGGACAACCACCTAGGCGAGATTCAAATGCTGTCTAGCTGATTAGAAGAGCACCCACCACTGGCAGCATGTGCTTCTACATCCACATATGCCTCAGTGAACATAGAAAAATTTATTCTGCACATGGATGGAAAAACATTAAAAGGAACATTGGTCCCTCTGCCAACCCATTTCATATGGCCACCAAAGGGAAACAGGTCTCTACTGAGCTGGGCTGGATTTAAACTGGCAATGTAGAAAGTCTCTGATCCTCATGTTCACACCCCAGCATTGTCAGCTCAGGTCTGAAATACATCACTAGATGTCAGTATAATCACATTAACAGGACACACATATTAGTGCCAATCCCTTGATTTAATTCCTAGTAACAAAACAAATCTAATCCCCCTTGTCCCCTCCCCTCACTAGAGTCCTGGAGGCCAAGCACAGAATTACAGTCCAATTTAGGCAGCTCCTTTACAGTTTCCACTCTGCTAGGAGGCTACTGCGCTAGACATTACCATCTATGGTAACAAAGAGCAGAGGACAGGAAGCAGTGGTAAAGTCAGCAGATCTCACTGGGTTTTCTCCTTTCCCCCCTCCCATCAACGTGTTCCAGTGGTGTTGTAGATGCTGGAAATTCTCCCCTCACCCTCCAGAGGCTTAAAAAGTAGCTCCATCTCCCCTTCCAAAGCCTATAGTCTAAGACTTGAAGAAGAACCTGGGAATGTATTGCAGAAGGGCAATGCTCAGACAGTAATATGCAAGGGATGAATAGGGCAAAGTCTCCTGCTTTAAGCAGAGGCTGGCAGTATAGACTCCTGGATTCGATTCCTATGTGATTTCACAGGAACTCTGTGACTCAGTTTCCCATCTAGGAAGCAGGGATAACAATATTTATCCTCCCTTGGAGCGCCTCAGCTGACAGGTGCTCTATAAGTGCCAAGCCTGATTAATTGCAAAGGTGCCACTAGCACGCATAACACTTTACAGCTACAAGAACAAAGGAGACTGGCATATATTTCAGAGCTATGGGACATTAGGTGTAAGGCAGTGCATTCCAAAGGCCCAAAAGATTTGCTTTCCAGAAGTATAATTATGAGCAAGCAACAAAGACATTTCTGGTAGGGAAGATTTAGCTGCACTCAGAGAAGAGGAATGATCCCCTAGGACAAGCAAACTCTCCCCCCCCCCCCATTATTCTGGGAGAGCAGAGGAGTATGAGGGTAACACATGTAGTTATATCTGTTTAGTTGCCATACGAGCTGCTTTCCCATTCTCTACCCCCCCCCTCAAAGCCCATCTCTGGGGGGGCCCATTCTACAGCCGCCTCAGATCAGACCCCGCCCCCTGGACTCCTTCTCCTGCCTGCAGCAGTGCTGCTAAGCCATCCCGCCAACCACGCCCCATCTCATTGTCCAATCCCGAGCCGCCTTCCCGGAGAGGGGCGGAGCTTTCCTCTGTCCCACCCCATGCGTAGTGTGGGTGAGGCCGGAGGCCGGAAGTGGCGGCGCGGGGGTTGCTGGGCGCTGTCTGCAGGCGGAAGCGGAGGGAGCCGCGCGCGGAGGTGAGGGGAGAGGCCGGGCTGGGGTACCCCGCCCGGACAGAGGTGCTGGGACTGGGGCCTCCGGCGGGAAAGCGCGGGGCACCCGGATCGACGGGCCCCTAGAGAGCGGCCGCGCGGGGGGCAAGCTGCCTACAGCCTGGGGCTCTCCTGGCGCCTCGCCCTGGAGCAGGGTTCCGGGGGGGCAGGCCGCCTGAGGGGGGAGAAAGGTGTATGGGGATGAAAGTGGGGGCCTCGCAGGTGTATGGCGGGAAGTGTACCTGGGGGAGCGGAGTCCTTCCCCCCCCCCGCCTTGAGTGAGGAGGGTGGGGGTGGGATGGGAGCAGAGTCCTCCACAGGTGCATGGCGGGAAGTGTACCTGGGGGAGCGGAGTCCTTCCCCCCCCCCGCCTTGAGTGAGGAGGGTGGGGGTGGGATGGGAGCAGAGTCCTCCACAGGTGCATGGCGGGAAGTGTACCTGGGGGAGCGGAGTCCTTCCCCCCCCCCGCCTTGAGTGAGGAGGGTGGGGGTGGGATGGGAGCAGAGTCCTCCACAGGTGCATGGCGGGAAGTGTACCTGGGGGAGCGGAGTCCTTCCCCCCCGCCTTGAGTGAGGAGGGTGGGGGTGGGATGGGAGCAGAGTCCCCCACAGGTGTATGGCGGGAAGTGTACCTGGGGGAGTGGAGTCCTTCCCCCCCCCCCCCGCCTTGAGTGAGGAGGGTGGGGGTGGGATGGGAGCAGAGTCCTCCACAGGTGCATGGCGGGAAGTGTACCTGGGGGAGTGGAGTCCTTCCCCCCCCTTGAGTGAGGAGGGTGGGATGGGAGCAGAGTCCCCCACAGGTGTATGGCGGGAAGTGTACCTGGGGGAGTGGAGTCCTTCCCCCCCCCCCCGCCTTGAGTGAGGAGGGTGGGGGTGGGATGGGAGCAGAGTCCCCCACAGGTGCATGGCGGGAAGTGTACCTGGGGGAGTGGAGTCCTTCACACACCCCCCTTGAGTGAGGAGGGTGGGGGTGGGATGGGAGCAGAGTCCTCCACAGGTGTATGGCGGGAAGTGTACCTGGGGGAGCGGAGTCCTTCCCCCCCCCTTGAGTGAGGAGGGTGGGGGTGGGATGGGAGCAGAGTCCTCCACAGGTGCATGGCGGGAAGTGTACCTGGGGGAGTGGAGACCTTCACCCCCCCCCCTTGAGTGAGGAGGGTGGGGGTGGGATGGGAGCAGAGTCCCCCACAGGTGTATGGCGGGAAGTGTACCTGGGGGAGTGGAGTCCTTCCCCCCCACCCCGCCTTGAGTGAGGAGGGTGGGGGTGGGATGGGAGCAGAGTCCTCCACAGGTGCATGGCGGGAAGTGTACCTGGGGGAGTGGAGTCCTTCACCCCCCCCCTTGAGTGAGGAGGGTGGGGGTGGGATGGGAGCAGAGTCCCCCACAGGTGTATGGCGGGAAGTGTACGTGGGGGAGCGGAGTCCTTCCCCCCCGCCTTGAGTGAGGAGGGTGGGGGTGGGATGGGAGCAGAGTCCCCCACAGGTGTATGGCGGGAGTGCAGGGGCATGCATGGGAATGGGAGTGGAGTCGTCCCCCCGGGCCTGTGAGGAGAGTGGGGGGCATGTGCGGGGATAGGAGTGGGGTCCCTCCCAGTACTTTCTGCCCTAAATCAAATAGTTGGCTCTAAGGTGCTTTTCTGAGTAGATTCCTTTAGCCACATGTTAAAATCAATTACATTTCAGTGAGAATATCATTTTAGGGGAACTACTTCTGTTTAGTTGTCATATGAGCTGCTTTCTCTGCCTAAAGGGATTTGCATGGAAGTGAAAGGGAAGGGGTGTGTGTGAGAGAGATCTGCTACTCTAGATATAAAACAAAGTTAAACAGGGTCACTTAACTATTCAATAAGCCATAAATATTAATGTGCACTTCTCTTGCTGTGGTCAGTTTAATGATGACTGTTAGTTACAGCTGTCATCCATTATGTCAGGAAAAGAGGTTTGGGCTTTTCTGACAACTTCCTGCCTCAACAGTTGGCTGTAAGCAACACTTCTGTTGTCAACAAAATAAACTCTGAGTTTAATCGGAAGAATACATGTTTGTGACTGTTACAGAAATAATTAGATCCAAATACTTTCCAGGGGAGTAAATGTTAAATTCATGTGTATTCATAAAGCATTTGGCAATCCTCACATAGGCTTAGTATACCAGTGTAAGTGTGTGGCACTCTAACAGAGTAGGTCTGTTTTCCTCCATATAGCACCATTCTGTGGATTGAAGTATGAGCAAATGCAGATAATGGTGAAAATCTATGGTGAAAACCTTGTGTGAAACACAACTCAATCTAGAAACTCTACCCCCTGGGCTTGGTTTTACTTCAGTTTTTCTGATTGCTAATTCTTCACTGTTGACCTATAGTCATTAACACGAAAAGCTGGGCATGTCAAATGCCTATTCACCTTTCTGCAGAGGTGTAGTGTGATGTGACATATTAGAAGGTGAACCAGAGGTGCAGACTAAAGAGACTGGCATCTCCTGAATAGGGATGTAGTAGGGTAGTCGTTTAACCGATAAGCAAAAGGTTATATGTTAATGCTATAGCCTACACGAATTCCTCTCTCCCCCTCTCCCTGCCTCTGGGACTATAGAATAGTCGACTGACCGATAAAATGTCATGAGGTTACTCGACTATTCAGTTAACCGATATTTAACATCCCTACTCCTGAATGGGTTAGGGATGTTCACTATCAGTTAATTGACTAGTTGAGTAACCTCATGAATTCTTGTAGATTAGTCGACTATTCTATTGCCCCCGGGGGCAGGGCCAGCAGCCAGTGTGCTCTGTATCAGAGGCAAAAGTGTGTAGTGGCAGAAGCCCCTGTCTAGGGTGGGGTCTGAGCCCTGGACCCAGCACAAGCCAGAACTGAGCTAGGCTGCCTACCTGGCCAGCTCCTAGTACACTTTAAATGCAGAGCTGCAGCAGGGGTAGATCCCGACCTGTTGCAAGCCAGGACTGAGCCGGCTGCTGGCCAGCCTTCTAAAAAATGTAATGGCAAGGGGAGGAAATGAATGTTATCTGTAACATTAACCTATAAGCTTTCGCTTACTGTTAATCGACTACACTAATACATCCCTAAAATGAGTCATTCGGACATAAGTGGTGAACTTGATCACTGTATCTGATTTTCAACTACAGTACTGCATATACAGTATCTTTTAATGCTGCTGTACCGAAAGAATTTTCCTTTAATAAGGGTAGGACAGCTATTTCAAACCATTGGTACCTCTTTACATGTCACCTTGATGTTCTCTTTCTCTTGTTCTCTGTACTGCTATTTTCTCCTCACTCTTCCATTTCACAGTGAAATTGATATCAAGGTTTAACTTTCCTGACCAAAATGCAACTGATCCTCCGGTCTTCACTGTGCTGGTCCACTGTCATGCAAAACTGGAGTGGCAGCTCTTCTGTGCCAAACTATGGGATTTGTCATGCCAATTTCTGGTACCATGCTAGAGTTACCAACACCTGAATTAGACATGCATAACAGTTGTAGAAAGTTAACCTCAGGAAAGCACTCTGTCCTGTTGTGACAAAAGTTAACCTCCTCTTGGGGAGAAAAGTTAAAGTGGATCTTTGTGTGATTTTGAGGACTCTAAAATACTTCTCTGCCTCTAAAGAGCCCATTGTGACCATGGTCTATCAACTTTAGACCAAACTATCTATATTAAAGGAAGCATATTCCATTCTCTAGTCCTGAATCCATGATGACTTAGTACTGTGTCAAACTAGTTTAAATTTTGAGTTTCCAAATTATTTGTAGGATAGGTGTATGTTACATACTCAGATTTTAAAAAGAGGGAATCTGTGCTGGACTATTCAACCTGATAGGAAGTGTAGCAGGGTATTTGATAAGTGCAAATCTTGTGTTGCAAGTAATTCTAGAGAAAAAAGAATACTTCAGAGTCATGTCACTCAATTAACAAAAAATTTTGCTAGCAAGCTTTTTATCCAGGTAAAGTTCTAGTGATTTCAGTTGAAGTTGTTATATAGGAGTGCTTAATAGGATCCAACTAGGTGGTTGATGTTTTTTCTCTCATGTTTGACAGAATATCAATTATGGGATAACTTTCTAAATCAGAAATAAGAGTCCTGAGGTATTGGCATTAAATATCTTCATTTCAGGGTCAATGTAAAAAAGTATTTAGACAGGAGACTACAGAACCTTGTGTCTTGGCAGCCATCGGGGGTGAGCAGTAATAATGTATTCACTGCTAGCCCTGGTAACTCCCAAGATGCATCAAACCCTTAGTCAATCATTCTGGTTACTGCCTTGCTCTCCTTCAACTGAAGCCTCACTCAGATGGTGTACTGAACTAGTTAGAAACAGATTTTTAAGCTTTTAGAAGATACAAGTCTCAGAAGTAGTATAAAACCTCTCAGGAGGTCAGCTCAGACTGTTAACTTAAAAATAAAGTCCTATATTTTCTCAGCTTAATTGTCGGTAGGATTGCAGAAATAGGAAATACTCATAATGCTGTTGGTAACAGGAGGCTCACAGCTTCTTATACTTTTCAAAGAATGAATCTGAGCAGAGGGTGCACATCTAACTCTAAGATGTGGGGGACTGTTGAGAAGTTATAAAACTAACATTATACTAAAAAATGATTAAACTAGATAAGCTATAACATTAAGGTTTCATATCTTGACCTGCTAAGCTAGAATTGCTTCACCAAACCCATACAATTGTATCAGAACTTGTTGACTCGAAGTACTGGTATTTAACTGGTTATCAGAGAAAGTGTCAATTCCTGCACAGGAGGAAGTTTTCTATTTTAGGGCGTGTCAGAATTGTTTTGTTTGGATTAATTAGCAGTTATACCTCTAAATCTGACCGTTCTATTTGTTTTTTAAGTTTGTGTTACGTATTGTTTTGAGTCTTGTACAAGGCAGATTGCTAAGTGTAGTTGGAAGACCCATGTCTACGTGAAAAGTGTGAGAGAGTGCCAGGGTGTGTGGGGTCCTGAGAAAATAATCTTAATTAAATGCTGGAGAGTAGCTTAAAACCAAAAATCTTATTTTTAGATGCTCTGGAAGTAAATTGATCTCTGAGTGAAATGCATGGGAGAGTCAACATGAGTTCTTAACTGGCCTGTTAATAGATCTGAAACTAACTAGAGTTGGTTCTTGAAGACCTCACTTGTAACTATTAACAGAAAAGCAACATTTGGAAAAACTTTCCAGGTGAACAAGACCTAAACTTAATTCTGGGATATAGCTACAATGTTAGGGTCTCCTCTGAACCTCAAAACCTTGTTTATCTGAAGAGCTAGCCCTGGTGTTTGATGTAAAATTCCAGTTCAGAAAGACATTAAAGTTTCCGCATGCAAAGATTGTAATGGATAAAAATAATCCCTGAGATCTCAATTTACAATCCTGTTACTGATAGTGAAATCTTAATTATTTGTTTGTATCTTACTGCATTACAGACCTTCAGAGAACCAAGTTAGAATCCATAATTTATAGATTATCATTTTATTACCTTTTTTGTTTTGGCATTTCATATTATATTAGATGACAGCTCAACCAGTACACTGCTATGATCTTTTCCTGTCACTAAATTCAAGTTGGCTGGTTTGCAGGTTCTGCTTTTATCAACATCAGTAAGGTTCTGGTCTGTATGATGAGAGCTCTTAAATAGTACCCTTGAAGTTGTTTACATCTGGAGAGTAACTGTTTACATCTGGAGAAGAGAGAGTGAGCAAGAAGAATGAGCTATGCTAGGCAGTTCTGGTGAAAGATAGTTGAAGTGAAGCAGACTCTTGCCTGAGTTTGCAGCAGTTAAGTAACTTGATGGTGCCGTGGCAGCAAAATCAAAGTGGTTACTATATAAACTGGGCCCTAACGCTGAGGGTACCCATGTTTGTCTATCACAACTAGAAGATAAAATTAATTCACCACTTGTTATGTGGTGCTAAGTTTACAGAGTTGACCTCAAATACTATACATGTAGGGTGTTCCTGACACAGGCTATAAACTGCCCAAGAAAATTCTGACAGAGCAGTGGTGGGAATGAGGGAGCCCATCTCAAGTTCTGTGAGAACCTTAGTAACATCTCTCTGGCTTCAATAGCTCCCTTGGAAGGGGGGTTGTGCATTCCACTATGTACAAGCCTGAAACATGTTGAATTCCTCCGGGTTGGAAACATCCCTCCATCTGGACTCTTTCCTGTTGTTCATAATCCCTATCTGAAATGCAGACAGATTCAGGGTAACAGGTCTGATCAGATTAAAGCCCCATATGGACTACACTAAGGATCTGTGATGTAGAATAGCAGCTCTGAATGCTTGCTTTTCTGTAAACCTGAGATCTTTTTGGAAACCTGCTTCCTTAGAACATTGCTTCCCTGAGTTTGGGGAGCGGGGTGTTCATTCTTGAATTCAGGGTGGGAGGGGAGGAGTCGAGTGCTGTAGCTTCTTTGTTGTATGGAGTAGGATTCACATGTACCTGGGCATCCTAGGAAATTGTGAATCAATGACGTATGAATCATGATCAACATCACATACACGCCTCAAACATCTCTAAACTCCTTCTTGCTGTAATTTGTAGCTGTTGATCACCTTTCCGTAAAGTCAACTAAAGGGGATGCTGTTCCAAGGAGGAAACTGCTCTCTTCCTCTCTGAAGTTGTGTAAATGTGCTGGGGTGGAACGTTGCATCAGATCTCCCTCCCCCCCACCCCCCTCCTTTCTCCAGTGTTTCAGTGACTCTCTTGTTGATTCTTCATACAAATCAGATGGAAAGTGACCTTATTTTTCCTAGTGACATCAGTGTTTCTTAACTGATGCTGGATCTGGCTTGTATCCTCAATGGGACAGGGAGAAAACATTTTATAGCAGGACTTGGGAGGCTTGCAAACAAAAGTAAAATCAGTTAAAATAGAAGTCTGCTTTACGAGACAGTTCTATTATCAGCTTTTTAAATAGTCAAACAAATCCAGTTTCCCTTTTGAGCATGTTAGAGCCAGCAACAGAAGGTGAAATTCTTCCTGCTACGGTTCTGAGCCCTGGAGGCTGTCTGCAATAAAAGGAAGTTGTGTGCTCAGGCTATAATAGTGATTCATGCTTCAAAATGTCTTAATGTATGGTGATAAGATTGAAGCATATGGCTGGCTGCCCCTCCCTGCAGTCTCTTTGCATTAAGTGTTCCTAGGGTGAGTTCTGAAGCTCTCTGGTACTGAGTAAAGCAGGAGTTAATAGAAAGTTTTTATACACTTCTCCAAATGAGAAGTTTAAATGACTTACGTGCCTAAGTCACCCTTGTGCAGCACTGAGAGACTAGTTCCCTGGTATAGACACATCAGCATGTAGATAGAAAGTATTAACAAGGGACACGTTGTTTCAGAAGCAGCTTTGCATTCTTCTCTTGTGCAGCTGCTTGTCTTGGCATGTGCCAGAGCATGTCTCAGTTTGGCATGCTAATTCTGTGGGTTGAGACATTGCTGGAGTCTTGGAATTCAGGTGTGGGCATGGCCACCTCAAATGTATTTTGAGGAATCAAAACTGCCAAATCTTATCTGAAACTTTCTTTTTCTAATGAAGCTGTTATACATGTAGAAAAAGAACTGACCCTTTGATAGCAATCTTGCAAGTAGTCCGTTATGGCTCTAATCACAGCCGTGGTTTTCCTGTATTCTGTAATATTTTGTGTCAGGATCTTCTACTTCACATACTGCCATGGTACCTGAGCACCTACAACAAAATACCTGGAAGCTGTCCTTGCTAGCCTAGCATGGATAGGCTATGAATTACTATGTAATAGATATGACTTGGTCTTTATGGACTGGCCAGTGGAGCCTCAAATGGGTTCTGGCAGCTGAGCTATCAAAGGTATTATCTGAACAATGGGTAAGCATGCTACATCTAAAATGCCTAAACTGGATGATGTGACTAGTCATGCCCCAGTCTGAGCAGGAATCTTAACATTGAGAATGCTAAGAATATTGAGCATTCAGTTTATGATGTGTACAAGGAACTAATTGTGGTAGTCTGTCTCTGCAGGTGGTGAGCAATGGCAGGTATGCAAAGCCTGGTTGAGCGGTTGGAGAAGGCTGTGGAACGCTTGGAAACTGTGTCCCAAAGCCGTGATCTGTATGGAGATGGCTCTTCTGAAGGTAGGGACCCTCTACTACAAATCCCTGTAGGTGGACTGAACACACTGTCTAGCTGATGATGTTTATACTAGACACTGAAAGTACTGATACTGGAAGGCAGATCTTCTGCAGAGCATGCAAGCTGATGTTGTGTAAACCTGAATAGCTGTACTAGGAGGGGAAATTCAGTTTCACACAGATAACATGCCCACGTAGAAATACAGGGAGGGCCTGTGGTTACTGTACTGTTAAAACAAGAACTTCCTGTGGGTGCAGTACTTCCTTTGTCTCCTTATTATCAAGCTGCTTCTTTCTTAAGCAAAAGTACATTTAGAACAGCATATGTCTACAAACTTGAGGATTAGCTGTGCTCACTGCACATCCCTTCTGATTTGAACAATCCTACCCACAAAGTGCTCTTCAAAACGAATGGAAGGAAGGTGGCAGGATTTGCTGAAAATACTCCTGATTAATACTTCCATCTGGTGCCCCTTAACTGCCCACACTTCTGCTCTTTTCCTGCAGGAATAGCTCAGTTTGTGCAAGCTTTTGATGCTCTCCTGTCTGGTCCAGTAGCAGAATATATGAAGATCAGCAAAGACATTGGTGGTGATGTTCAGAAACATGTAAGGATTTAGCTTTTTTCCCCATGTTGTAAATGGGACCACTAACCTAGACTTTTAAGAGCTGACTCAGAGGTCATTGAATTTTGCTTCCTTTTCCCCACTCCCTAGAGCAAAGAGCTAATTTGGGAAGATTCAGCATAGATGTAGATCCTTGGATAACCCTCAAGGGATCTTCATCTGCCTCTTGATTGTGTATTCCCCTAAGTGGGAAGAGGTGCCCAGTTTCAGTGTTGGTAAATTCTTGCCTTGTGTATCCTGACTCAAAAGTTTCTATTGAACCGATCTCCAAGAATAAGGGTTGTAATGTACATTAAAAACAGACCAAATGGCCCAGAATCAGCTGTCTTCACAAATGAAACAATGTAAGGGAGGCCAGAATGATCTCTGTAAATGGTATACTCCTGATGTCTACATGTAGTTACATTGTTCTATCTAGCTATCCTGTATGGCCTTCATTGTCATAGTGCAGTGGTCTCCAACCTTTTTACACCCAAGATCACTTTTTAAATCTCCAAACAGGCGAAGATCTACCACCCCGCCCCTTTCTTGAAGCCCCGCCCCTTTCTTGAAGCCCCGCCCCTTTCTTGAAGCCCCGCCCCTTTCTTGAAGCCCCGCCCTCTCTATTCACCTCTTGACCGCATTTGCTATCCCCAGCCCTTACTTACACACTCTGATAAACAGTTTATTTTTAAATTATGCAATGTATAAAATTAAAATCATGTGTTTATAGTTATGAAATAAATGGTCTGTTTTTTATTCATGCTATTTAAATCTAAAATGAAGCATTTATAATTATACATTTTGTGGGGACAGAGTTTCTGTGGCTGGGGGCAGGGGAGAGGGAACAGGGTGCTGGGAGGGCAGAGGACAGGGTTCTGCAGCAGGGGACAGAGTGCCAGTGGGGACAGGAATAGGAACAGAGTTCTGTAGCTGGGAACAGGGGAGTGGGGACAGTTCTGTGGCTGGAGAGTGGGGGCTGGGGAGTGGGGTGCCAGTGGAGGCAGAGTGTCCCCTGTATCTGCCTCCTCCCAGGATTCCCCTGCCCCCAGAGGGAAACCAGCGTGTGCCTGCCCTGGGGCCGACCCACCCGCGGTGCAGGGAAGCCCCCCGCGTGCCTGCTCCAGGGCCGACTGCCCCGGCGCAGGGAAACCCCACGTGTGCCTGCCCCAGGGCCGACTCAACCCTCCTGTGCGGTGCAGGGAGCCGATGCACCCTCCCGCAGTACACCCGGCAGAGCAGCTAGCTCTACTTCCGGAATTGCCGGAAATGGCGCTAAGCTGCAGGACTTCTGTGCATCCCTGGGAAGCCTACACTACCTCCATTTTCACTGGAGGTAGGTAGTGGGAGAGAAATGGGGGCGGGGCGGACAGGATGCCTCGCGATCAACTGGTCGAGGCCTCGCGATCGACCTGTTGGTGACCACAGCCATAGTGTATGACCACCTCATGATCTATTAAATATCTTCACAATGCCCTGTTAGCTAAGTTTTACAAATGGTGAACTAAAGCTGTGAGACGCTAATTGTGTTTTTCCCTACCTAAGTGACTTCCCAGGGTTACCCAGGACATGTGGGTTCAATTCTCTGCTCCATCACACCTCTCCTGAATCCCAGGTTACTACCCTGATCACTGGAGCATCCTTTTTGCTTTTTAAACAATATGAAATTGTTTTTCCCTTTCCTTATAAGGCTGAAATGGTCCATAAGGGCCTGATGATTGAGAGGGGTCTCCTGGTGACCGCATCACAATGTCAGCAGCCATCAGCGGTAAGTCTGGGGAATTCTAACCTAGGTGTCACAGGTCTTGGATAATCTGGCAGAAAATGGCAAAAGCCAAGGAATCTGGGCTCTTAAAATTGCTCCCAGAGAAACCTAGCTGAGAGAGGAGGTGACATCTGCCTTATGACTTAGCACTCTTCTGGTCTGAATAGCACGCACAAAAGGTCTAGTTCCAGAGAGTGATTCAAGACTCACTGAAACTCCTAAAAGATGTGGAGTATTTTATGGATTTGCGATAACTACCTCAGCATGTACAAAGTAGAGGTGGTTCCTTCTCACACTTGGCAACCTGTATGAAAGTCATATTTTATCTGTCACCAATATTTGATACACTTCCTACTCATTGAGCCCATTTTCTGCAACACAGAAAATGTGAAATGGCAGCTGTACTGGGATTTAAGTAGATAATACAGTGCTCGTAAATCCGCAAAGCGCTACACAGACATTCTCACCGCGGCAGCATAGGGGTGTGATTCTATATGGCGTGACACTTGAATAATGGCTAGAGTCTTATAATCTGTTTTCCTTAATAAACAAATCAACAATTCCCCCAACCTGTAGCACCTCTGACTGGGAGTGGAATCTGATCAGTCATGCACTAGTTTTCTGTTTACACCTGGATTTCTCTAGTGATAAGCATCTAAACCCCTTCTTGCAGTGTCCCAGTGGGAAAACTACCACCTCTGCTAATCCTGCTTCAGAATGTCAGGGTTTCTGTGCTGCTTCCCCTTACAATAAGTACAGAGTATAGTTCAGCTGCAGGGTTCTTCTTTCTGTCTTAAATGAGACTTCCTAGAACACAGAAGTCTGTTGAATTCATAAATGGGCCTTCTATGTAGATCTGATACAAATCAGCCTTGTTTAAAGTGGCTAATTCCTAGATAGCTTTTTGTAAAAGACATCTTGTAGGCCTCAAGGCAATTCTGTCCCTTGTTTAAAATGCCAGATGCCTGAACTCTGCAGCTTTTTTACCCAAGCATACCCTTACCCCAGGGGTAGGTAAGAGGCTTCCAGCAGACCAGATCTGGCCCGTCAAGCCACTGGATCCGGCCCACAGCCGCCTTGCCGGAACCTGTAGGCAGAGATCAATTCATGTTTTAAAAAGCCAGCTCCGGATTGCTGGGGAGGAGGATGGAGACTTCTCATGCTGTTCTTGACCTCTCTTCTCCCCCTGCCCCAGAAAAATTTCTTAGCTCCCATTGGCCAATCTCTCAGTTTCTGGCCAATAGAAGCTGAGAATTTTTGCTGGGATCAGGGCAGTGTAGGAAGCCTTCTCCCTTCCTGCGCCCAGAGCAGAGCTATGTGGAGCAGTGAGCAGCCTGCAGCAGACAGTCTGCCTCAGGTTTCTTCTTGTAAGCGCCTTCCAGCCAGAGCCTGCCTCTGACACCCCAGCCCCTCCCTTCCCCAATCCTCTTCTCCCTTTCCCCTTTCACATATACAAACCCTCTGCCCCTTCTGCACCCATACCCCCCCTTCCAGATCTGGCACCCCAATCTCCTACCCCAAATCACAATTCCCTTCTTCCCTAGGTCACATCCCAGTCCCCTGCCCTAGGTCACAACTGCCTCCTTCTCCCAGACCACATTCTTCCTCCTGTACCCCAGTCCCTTCCTGGAGTGTCCCCCACCATCAAAAATTATTGCCCACCCCTGCCTTACCCAATCAGAGCTCTAGATCAGACTTTCCTAGACTGGAGCTGGCTGGTGGTCCCAGAGAGCTGGCTGTCCTCTTCTCCTTCTACAGCTGGGCAGATAGGAAAGAATAATGAAGAGATGAACTTAAAGACACAACACTCTTTGCACTTTGCTTTAAAAATAGCTTCCTCTATTATGCTCCATATCTATCACTGCTGACTGGGAGGTGTGTGATTCCATATGGAAAGGAGGAGGTCCATGAGACCATCTCTGGTTTGGTTCAAGCTATTAAAGTGTGTCCTGTAATAGAGTAGACCAACTAAATGACCCGCGAAAGCTGCTGCTGAGCAGCTCATTTCCTATGTCCGATTATCTCAATAAACATTACAAAGCAAGATCTCTTGGATATTGAAGTATTTAAAAAAAAAATAAGGGTTTGAATTGAATTCACAAAAGTAATTTGATTGGGTGAGAGTCTCAAACTTCGAATTAAGTTTAGATAGTGAAGTGTCTTGGTTTGTAATGAACTTGTGACACAAACAATTACAGCATTGTTACTGGAGGAGCTGG
This sequence comes from Pelodiscus sinensis, assembly GCF_049634645.1. Classification (NCBI taxonomy): domain Eukaryota; kingdom Metazoa; phylum Chordata; order Testudines; family Trionychidae; genus Pelodiscus; species Pelodiscus sinensis. Next base: position 97,950 of record NC_134735.1, read on the forward strand.
GCTAGGGATCTAACTGAAACTTTGGCAATTCAAATCTTGAATGAAAGCTGTAGCTTAGAGGGATTCCAGTCGGCACAATACTAAGAACAGCTGTCTTCCACTTCTTTGCTACCTATTCCTTTCTGTGTTGCAGAATAACTTCTCCACACTCCTAAAACCCATTTCGGAACAAATCCAGGTGGTGCAGCACTTCCGGGAGAAAAATCGTGGCAGCAAACTGTTCAATCACCTATCGGCTGTCAGTGAGAGCATCCCGGCACTGGGCTGGGTGGCTATGGTAAGGACTACAGTGGATCTTTGGGGGAGGCAGGGTTTGCTGCTGCAACAGCCCTTCATTCTAATATGTTGTGTTCTCTCTAGGCCCCAAAGCCTGGCCCCTATGTGAAGGAAATGACGGATGCAGCCATGTTTTACACCAACCGGGTCCTCAAGGAATATAAGGATGTGTAGGTTCAGCTTGCTCTGCAAAGCGGGAGGGTGCAAACAGCTGAATACTGACATTTTTGTTTCTGATGTAATTATGGGGGTACATGTTAGCCATCTAGCGTAGAATCCTGAAGGATTAAGATAATAAAATATCTTGGTTTCAGAAATCGGCATCTACTGTGCCGGGCTGGAATGGCACCTCACTAATGCATTGTTTAACCTGCCTGCTTCAGCCAAGTTGCCTAAAATTAAACAATACCTAACACTTACATAAAAGTTTTGCATCAGTAGACCACAGAGTGTTTCACAGTCTCTAATGTCAGTCTCTAATGTGAGGTATTGCTGTGTTCCCCATGGAACAGATGGGGAACTGAGACTCACCCAAGGTCACATGTGGCGTGTGTAGCAGAGCAGTGAATTGAAGCTCTGCCTCCAAAGTCCTAGTTAGTGCCATGTCCCCTCAGTTGGCGTCTAGAATGTGGAACTTGAATGGCTGTGAACAAAGCCCTAATGCAAGCGGAACATAGCTACCATATCCCTGAAGACTTGCCTGTCAAACTCAATACCACTTCTTTCTTTTAGCAGTGTCAAGGTTTATTTAAAGCACCTCTACTTCAGAAACTGCTAAATTTCCATAAATATGTTGATTTTGGGTTTGTTACTGAGCAAATCACTGGTAGCAAGTACATTGACATTGATCATGTACCCACTCAGTCCAGGAACCCTTTGGCTTTTCCCCCTGGCCTACGTATAGGGGGCTGGCTTTCTGACTCAAACACCCCACTGCCTAATTTCTCACAAGTAGGCTTTAGTGCTGGGAATTGTTGCTTTTTGCTCTCTCCTTGCACTGATGTTGCTACTCAGCTCCAAATAAACTCCTCTGAAAACTAGGGGTGGGGAAATTTGAGGGTCCAATTTCAGCCACATGGTTTCAGATCTCTGAGATACTAACAAGCACTACTTACCTTGTATTGATCTTGTACCTCTTAGAGATAAGAAGCATGTGGACTGGGTGAAAGCTTATCTGAGTATCTGGGCGGAGCTGCAGGCATACATCAAAGAGTATCACACCACTGGACTGACCTGGAGCAAAACAGTAAGTGCTGACTGTATGTTGTCAATCAATAGTTTTGACCTAGGGAAACTGGTATTATAGGACTGTCACAGGAAGTAGTGGTCGCACAAGTTTAACTCCCTCTTGGGCATCTCTTACAGGGTCCTATAGCAAAAGAGATGGGTGCACCTACAGTACATTCAACTGGTGCTGCTCCTCCTCCACCTGGACCTCCTCCGCCTCCTGCTCCAGTCCCCACACACACTGGTACAGATGACTCTGCTTCCCGCTCAGCGCTATTTGCCCAGATCAATCAGGGAGAAGGCATTACTTGTGGTGAGCAAACTGGGCAACTGAAGGCTGATGGGTGGTGGGGAGATGAAGGGGAGCCATTTGGCTAGTAGGTTATGGAAGGAAAATATTGTAGGTTGTCTCTGCATGGGGTTCTGGGTCACTACCTGCAGACCCTAAAAAGTGATCTCTTCAATGCAGGAAGAGTTTTCTTACCTAACAGCATCCCCTGGATGAATGGGCAGGGACTGCTCAGAACATGAGATCCACAAAAGAACAAGGTTAAGATTTTGTAGTTTAAAAACTAGCGGGGAGGAGGGGAAGGAAGCTCTTCCATGTGCAAACCTGCACACAAATTACCATTTGCATGTTCAGTGACCCAGTGAAATGTGGGTAAAACAAAGCTCACGAAAATTTGGTCCTAGATTTGCATCTTCCCTAGAGAGCATGGAACAGCTGGAGAATTCTCGTTCTAGTTCTAAACATAACACTTTAAATCTGGCTCTGGAGCTCATATAATTAAATGCTGAACACACTTATCTTTCCCCCAGGTTTCTTTTTTCATAGAATCATAGAACTCTAGAACTGGAAGGGACCTCAAGAGGTCATCGAGTCCAGTCCCCTGCCCTCACAGCAGGACCCAGTACCGTCTAGATCAGAGGTTGGCAAAAGGGCCTCCGCAGGCCAGATCTGACCTGCCAAGCGGGTGGATCCGGCCAGTGGAGGCCCTGCTGCTCCTCTGCCACCAGGCCAATTAGGGCCTTGGGGGTAGGGGACCGCGCAAAGCCTTCTCCTGCCCTGCCAGGAGCACATGGTGCTATGAAGCACCACGCAGTGCTCGCAGGGAAGGGGCAGAGTTGAGAAGGCTTCGTGCAATCCCCCACCCCCAGGCTGTAATTGGCCAGTGGGTGGGGGAGCACGTGACAAAAACCCATTTTGTCAGTTGCATCTGTGGATTTTTTTTCCACAAAAGCGTATGTCCACATACACTTGAACCTCTTTAATCCAGGAAGCCTGGGAAACTTGGTATGCTGGATTGTGGAATTTTTCAGACCATAGAGGATATGAGGGTGCATCAGGGGGTTGGAGGTGAGGCACTTGCGTGGCACCCTACTCCTGGGGCACATGGCTCTGTGCCTCCCCGCTGCTATGGGAGCGGTGGGGAAAATCTTCCAGAGAAGCATGTAGCTGTGCTGCTGTTCCCCCTCCTCCTCGGGGAACAGGGAGAGGATGGAAGCAGCAGTGTGTGGAACTACTTCCTCCTTCACTTGCCAGGGTCTGTACCACCGGTGTCCCTCATCTGGGACATCTGGAGTACGGAGGTGTCAGTGTAAATCTGTTAGTCTTGTTGTTTTTTGTGGATACAGACCAACCCAGCTCCCCCTCAGATAATTACCACATTTTCTTGTAGGCTTGAAACATGTCTCAGATGATATGAAGACGCACAAAAATCCAGGGCTAAAGAATCAAAGTGGCTCTGTCCGAACAGGACCCAAACCTTTCATTGTTCCTAAACCAGCCTGTGCTGCTAGCTCACCAAAAATATCATCCCCAAAGAAGGAACCACCGATGCTAGAGCTGGAGGGCAAGAAGTGGAGAGTGGTGAGTGTCCATGTGCCAGCAAGAGTGATGGGAAATCAATAGCTGAGAAGGGTCTGAAAACATCTTTCATTTGAAATAGCTAGAATGTATTAACTTGAAGGAACAATCAGTCTCTGCAGCCTTTTTAATTCTTCAGAGAAGTAGAAGGGTCTTTGTTCACATGACACCTCCATAGATATTTACATCTGTAGCTCTTGAAATCAGAATAACTGGGTATTTTTCACCTTTCATCAGGAAAACCAGGAGAATGCCTCCAACCTGGTGATCCGTGACACAGAGCTGAAGCAGGTAGCATATATTTACAAGTGCATGAGCAGTACACTCCAAATCAAAGGCAAAATCAACTCTATCACAGTGGGTAAGTGCTGGGTCCCAATGGGTTGGGCTTCTGCCTGCTGGCACATCAAAGGGCTGAATCAAATTGGGGCTATGGTACAGTGAGCAATCTTTTCTCCTCTGCAGATAACTGTAAGAAGTTAGGCCTGGTGTTTGATGATGTGGTAGGCATTGTGGAGATCATAAACTGCAGGGACGTTAAAATTCAGGTAACTGCCCCCAACCTTCCTTGTGACTCTGATTGTATAGAACTCTGTCCTGCATCTTGTAGTGACACCTTTCCAGATCTGCCAGTTCACTTTTCAGGATGCAATCTGTCTACTTCTAATTAAGCATCTCCCTCCATTCAGGGGTTTTCAAACAGCCCTGTCTAAACGGGTGAAGAACAGAGAGCAAACTCCTCATACTGAGTTGGATGGATTATCCAGCTTCAGAAAGGCAATGTAATCTAGTAGGGAAAGCCAGGGGCTGAGGATAGGAGTCTGATCGAATTTCTGCCCCAACATTTGATTTGTGGTTATGGGCAAGTTGCTCAACCTTCTGTGGCACAGAGGTGTTAATTGCTTCCTTCCAGAGATATGGTAGAGTCCAGTGTAAAAGACTTAATCCCCTGAGGAAAATGCAAAACAATAAACAAATTAGTGGTTCCCTAGGAAAAGCTGATGCTACTGTAACCACGTCCTTGTTTTCCTCACTAGGTAATGGGTAAAGTGCCAACAATTTCCATCAATAAGACAGATGGCTGCCATGTGTATCTGAGCAAGAGCTCTCTAGACTGTGAGATTGTTAGTGCCAAGTCTTCAGAAATGAACGTCCTCATCCCCACAGAGAGTGGTGACTTTGTAAGTGTTTCCTCTTCATGAAAGGATTGGAGAGGGCAGCAAGAGCTGGAACGAGGTTGGGGGGGAGGGTTCAATGGCAGGAATTGGAGATTTAAGAACTATGGTGTCACATCTTGTTCCATTGTTTTACTGAGACAAACGCTAGCCCCTTCCAGGGAAGGATGTTCAGTGAAGGACCTGCCAGTTCACTCCAGAGAGCCTTTCTAATATCTGGACCTTGTTCCGTATTTTACCCTTTTAGAACATTAGAACGGCCATACTGGGTCAGACCAAAGGTCCACCTAGCCCAGTAGCCTGTCTGCTGACAGTGGCCAGCAGGGTAGATTAAATTTGCAGGATGGATTCTTGAAGCCCATCAAATGTAAGACATGGGTGCCCTCCCTTGGTCTGTCTTCTCTGAAGGCATATTCACTAACCAGCTGGCACTTGTTATGAAAACACTGTTGTTGGAAGTAACCCTCAGCCCTCCTAGTCCACAGAGGAATGAAATGTGTGATCTGTTAATTTTAGACTTGTTCAGTTTACTCTTCTAGAAAAAGTTGTTACATTTAGCAAGTCACATCTACTTGTCAAACCAGTTCTCTGTATTTGGGTTTTAAATCAAATTTTGTCCTTTTTGCTTATCCCAGAGTACATGTCTGCAGTGCTCAAAACACTATAGCAGGGCTACTCAACTTTGGAAGCCCCAGGGACCACAATGATACTCACAGCATGTGCCGAGAGCTGCAACTTAAGTGTGGTTGCATATACATGCACACGTATATACAAATAGCTTATTTCACATATACATGCACACGTATATGCAAATAGCTTATTTCACATTGACAGACATGAATACAAAGCATTTCCCACAATGTTCCAGCGCTCCTGGCACCATCTCCCTGGGGGCTAGAAATGCTGACACCCTGTACCCATCTGTTGCAGCCAGCCCATCTGCTTGCATCTTTCAGTACTCACCCGCCTGGGAGACACTTCACCGTTGTGGAGCATATTCCTAGTAGAGGCCATGTTCAAAGGATCACACCCATAGGCTGCACGTTGAGCTCCGCATAAAGCCAGACTTCACTGGGTGGCCACAAAGAAACAGACTGCATATGGCCCATGGGCGATGTGTTGAGTAGCCCTGCACTATAGAGGAATACGGAACAGGGGAGCGGAGTAACTTCTTAGCGGAAGACAAATTATCTTTTGTCCGCCACTAGGTTTGTCAGGCTAGGCAGAACGGGAATAGTCTCTGGTCTTTCATATAAATCAGACTTTTCATTATACATTTCTTTCACCCTCCAGAGCGAGTTCCCTGTCCCTGAACAGTTCAAGTCCCTGTGGAATGGGCAGAAGCTGGTTACCAGCGTGACGGAAATTGCTGGCTAAGCAGAATGGCATTGCAGCTTGTGCCTCTCCTTGCCCTAGCTGTGGGACAAATCTGCTTTCAGATGATTCTCTTAGATTTCCTGTACCTTTCTGCTCTCAAACTGCTTCTGTCTTCTACCTGAGACACAGCTACCTGCCTTCACTGAAATACCTCGGGCTGGGATTTGGTGTAGGGTGGCGGGTCAGTTGATCTTCTGCAGGAAGGTGCATCATCCCCCTCTTGTCAAATCTAACTGCACCATCAATCACGTCTGACTTCTGGTGAACTTCAGAGCCAGGTTTGGTGGCTGGCGTTCAGATCGTTACATTGGTTTGTTTTGTGTTCTCTTCAGACAAATTGCTCATGTGAGAAAGGAACGCTGCCCCTCTTTGAATCCAAATAAGGGTGTCCTCCCAATGTGGTAAGTTGAGCTGGCAGGTGTGTTTCAGGAAGGAACTGGGAGCTGCTACTAACTCCAGCTATGTGTACTAATCAGTGGCATTACAAGATGCAGAGAATGGCTTTGCTGGACCAAAGGCTGTGGATTGGCCATGTAGCAATTCCACCTTGACTTTCCCATTCAACATTCCTATTTGCTCTATGTAATTCTCTTTGTGCCATGGTGGGAAGATTTGCAGTAAACAGGTGCCACAGAAGATTGCATTGGAGTAAATGATCCATTCTGCAGTCTGTCCAGGTAGCAGCTGAAGTGTCCACTTCCCTATGAGCCCTTCTCCACAAGGGATCTTTACCCAAAGGGTTCCTTCTAAGCCGCTGAACTCTCAAGTTCAGTCTTCCATGACAATTCTTGTGAACCTGTCTCCTTGCTAGCAAGGGATGCTTTTTATTCATTCCAAATTCAGTATTTGTTTTGTAAACAAGAGTTCAACTAAATCAGGTCCGTTCATCCTTGCTCATGTTTAGTTGCTATAGAATGTGAAACTATTCTCAGCCTCTTCTCCTTCCCTTATTGCTTGGCTCTTTACTCGGCTGGAGGCATGCCATCTCTGTTCCAGGGCCTACACTGACCCATCAAGGGAGCTGCACGTGCTTGATCTTTGAGTTTCCCTGCCTCTGGTGGCACAAGCATATCTGACTGCATTTCCTCTATACATTGTGAGTGATTTTTTTTTTCTCTAGGATGAAACTCGCAAAATATGCAATTTTTTTTAAATTTTGAGACTGTCTGTAACTTGTACTCATCTTCTCCTGAGGCTTGTGGAAAAAACCTTTATGTACTTAAAATTATACAGAAGGTAGAATAAAGTTCATGCCAACCTGCTCATTTCACTAGCCCTTGTTTGCTGTTCAGAGGAGAAAGTACAGCTAGGAGGCTTTTTATGGCTAATAACATGCTTCAGGTCATTGGGAATGCAAATTGCCCCCACACACCTGCTCAATGAGCTCTCTGCCAGTGGACAGATCAGAATTGTGTGTGGGTGCAAAGCTTATTGCAGAACCAGAGACTACATGGAAGGCACTGCATCTCCTAGCACTACTTTCCTTTTTTCAAGTTGATGCTGCTAGTTCCCTTGCTGAGGAAGGGAACAGTCACTGCTATGCCAGTAAGAGGCTAACCCTTAGTTCATTAGACATATATAAAACATTCTTTATTAAAGAGTATCAACATCAAACCAGCAGAATAGTAGTTAGTCAACCAACAACTGTTATAAAAACTCTTAATCACTGAAACATAATCCCATGAGCTGGCACCTCTAGCTACCCCAGTAGTAACCAGGTCTTCTCCCCTATCTCTAATCACAGAACTTTAAACTGGAAGGGACCTTGAGAGGTCATTGAGTCCAGTCCCCTGCCCTCATGGCAGGACTCAGCACCATCTTAAGTGGTGGTCCTCCTCACTCTATGAGCTGTATCTAAATTAGTTATGTCTGTTACTATTAAATCCCTGGTTAGAGGGACAGCACATGTGGTTAGAACAGGGGTGAACAATAACTTTTGCAGGGGGGCTACTTCCCACATTTCAGAAGTGGTTGTGGGCCAGCCCAGAAGGGGTAGGGCCTGGGTTAGAAGGGGGCTGTTCCCTCTAGGAGTGGTCCACCCTGGTGAGGGGAGGTGACTTTGTGTGCTCTGCTGGCCCTGATTAATATAGGGGTGGGGAAGCATGTGAAGTCTTTGCCCCTCACCCTGTCAGGGGCATATGGTGCTGTAGAGATCCACCAGCCATTTCAAACAGCTGACTGTTCTCTCTAGGTGCCACACAACCCTAGCAGTGGGAGGAGACTGTGTGCTCCCTCTGCCCACAGGCCAGTCTGTGCAATTCTTCACCCTTAGGCCCTGTCTTTTTCCCCTGCCCTGCCAGAGGTAGGGTGTGCAGTGCCTAAAGGGAACCACCAGCCATTTTGAACAGCTGGTGATTCCCTCTGGTGCTGCATACCCCTGGCAGGAGGAGACGCTGCCCACTCTTCCATCCCCAGGTCTTGATTGGCCTAGGGTCCGCAGCAGGGCACCCACAGGCTGGATTCAGACCATGAACCCTATCTTGCCCCCCCCCCCCCATTATAACGTAGCTCTAATAAAGCTGAGACTATCCAGTCCCAAGTGGCTCAGCTATTAAACTACATCTAGCATGTGACTGGTGCAATTACATTAGTATGGTTTTCAAACAAGATAATGTAACACCACAGCCTAGTCTGGGTTGGGCTATATACTACATCAGAGAAGCATGTAACATTTAATGTAATCCATGCTACTTCTAATGCACTATATGTTCACAGCCAGCAGACTAGGATGCCCTTATACTTGTTTAGCTCAGATATCATGCTGCAGCAGGCTTCTATGCAGGGCATGCTGTTCCCCGTTAAATGGCAGCTTAGCTTGTTATCTACATCAATTGGATCCAAGTTGGAACTTGATAGGTGACTTCCCCCCCCCCCCCCGCCTTGTTTCAGGAGCTTGGTCTGATAGAAGTCACTTCCTCTTGTCAGGCTGCTGACACATCGGCTTCAATGTAGGAAGGGGAGGATGTTTGTATAGAACCACTCTTCAGAAAAGCGAAGATGATCTCCTTCCACAGACAGGAATACCAGCTTTCCTGCCTTGTCCATCTGCTGCAGCCCCAGCTGATCCTAAGAGACAAGGAGACCATCATGTGAACAGGATATGTAATCCAAAGCTCGTTGGTCCCAGTGAGTTTCATGAGACTTAAGTGGTGGTGTTTCACAGTATTGTAGCCATCCTGATCCCAGGACATTGGAGAGACTAGGGGGATGAAGTAATAGCTCTTATTCAACCAACTTCTGGTGAAAGAGGCAAGTTTTTGCGCTACACGCAGACCTGAAGAGCTCTGTGTAGCCCAAAAGCTTGTCTTTCACCAGCAGAATTTGGTCCAATAAAAGATGTTTCTTCATCCACCTTTTCTCTCTTATGAGGACTTAGGTTCAGAATGAGACCCTTACACCAGTTTAACTACATGCTCAGTGACACTGAAAGCTATTTAAATATTGGTTCAATGTAGCTAGAGTGACTCCCTTTTAACATTTGGAGGAAAGGATTAAGTGATACAAAATACACCAGTAACTGCAAATAAAACTCGTGCCCTCCTGTGCTTGACCCTTTCATTCTCATAATACCACACTGTCTAAAACTAGTATAGATCAGCCCGTGCCTTCAATTAGCTCAGGGGTGGACAGGTCACTCCAAGATTTTGGTAAGCAATCGAAGACCACATTTTTCTACGGAGAGGGTGCAGAGTCTGGGATGGAGGTTGGGGTAGGGGGAGAGGTGTGGGGTCTGAGGGAATTAGGGTTAAGGAAGGCATACAGGAGAAGATTCTGGCCTGGGGAAGGACTATAGGAGAGGATGCAGGGTCTGGGAGGGAATTGGGAACCAGGGCAGAGGGTTTGGGTGGTGACCTGGGACAGGAGGGGTAGGGAGCCAGAGGCAGGCTCTGGCCAGGAAGTGCTTACCTAGGCAGGTCCTGGCCAGTAGCCCAGCAGGACTCCCAGGCAGGCTCCCTGCCTGCTGCAGCCCCAAACAGCTGTCTCCTCCCTCCATGTACCTCTCTCCATGGGGAGCCAGGCCTAAACCAGCCCCTGGGAGCTGAGAGATCGTGCTGGGGCCAGCACAGACACAGTAGAGGGACCCACGGAGCATCCAGCCACTGTGAGCATGCTGTTCCCTTCCTGAGGGTCTGGCGGGGCAGGCTATGTATGTCTTGCCCATCTCTGCATTAGGAACCACTCTCTATTTTCTTTCTTCTGGACATCAGTTATTTACAAAAGTTCCCCTGGCACCTTTCTGAAATTCAAGTTTTATTCCCCTCCCTCCCTGCCCCCATCACCAACAGAAAGCACTTCATCATTGCCAGGCAGGGAGCCTTTTGCTATATTATTCAGTAGAACAGACAAATATTTTGAGAATAAGTGGATCAGTTAGCACAGCCCTTGGAGTTCAGGCTGTATGAAAACAGCCCTGCTAGGAAATGCATCTGCTCCTGTGATAAGTATCAGCTTTCAAAATCTAATTTTAAAAATAGGGAACTATAAAATGCAATGAAAGCTGGACTAGGGCAGGTCTTTTCCTGAAAACCACATGCTAGGCTGAGACTGCAATACCATGGTTTATCAAGAGCTCTCTCAACATTCCCTGTGTCTGGTGGTGAAGACCATGGGCTAGGTTCATGGATTGCTGCCAGGAAAGGTTCGTTCATTTCCCCTGCTTAAAAAGAAACACACACCTAAAGGGAGAGGCAACTCAACTGGCCAATGTGTGCATGAGGCTGGAACAAGTTGGAAGTTTGTGCCACTTTTAGGGTATGTTTATGCTACTGGCAGCAATTCATCCTGTGGGGGTTGATTTATAAAGTCTAATACAGACTCTATAAATCGACCACTGATCACTCTTGCCTCGACTCTGGTACTCCACCAAAACAAATGCAAGGGGAGTTGCAAAGAGAATGTCATCCATTAACACACTGCACTGAAGACACTTTGGTAAGTAGGTCTAAGTATAGCAACCCCAGCTACATTATTCTTGTAGCTGAAGTTATATAACTTAGATCAATATAACCGTCACGTAGACTAGCCCTCAGAGATTTTAATTTCAGTGGCCTTACTCCTGATTTAGAGCACTGTCAGCACGATTAGCATTAAGTCCACTGCATACATTGGTGGCCTGGCAGTAATGTACTTTTGGCTAAGTTATCTCCGGCTGAGAGTAAAAAAAGAGAGGCAGCATTAGGATGCTGGTCTGTAATTCATGAGACCCAAGTTTCATTCCTTGCTCTACCACAGACTCCTATGCAACCCTGAGATATTTAGGCTCCTCAGTTCCCTATCTGTTCAATGGGGATAATAGTTGATGGGAAGCTAACCACATCTTTCTTGGAATTAATCAACAGATCAAGCCTTGTCCTTATATAATCCAAATACAAACTGATCTCTTTAATGAGAAAGAGGACGAATCTAAATAGTGGAATTTTGAATCTCCAAGATTCCTGGAGACAGTTTAAGCTATTGACAGGGGAGACATAGAGTTACTGAGTCTCTGGGAATTAAAGGTTAATCTTTAAAAAATTATCAATTGATGAAACCTCCAGGAATGCATCCAATCTAATTTGGCAACCCTAAGGAGACAGATTCTTCCACAGAAGATCCAGCTAGTTACCTCTGTGTAAAGTGAGGTCTGCTGTAGTGGGATGGTCTCCTTGGCTTGCCCACTTCTGTAAAATCCAAACCACTAGAGAAGAAAAAGAAGGAAACGAGAGAGCTGGGCAGACTGTTCTTCTCACTGAGGAAGAGAGCATGCTTTGGCTTGGAGTTCCTCCCCCACTTGAATCTACCAATTACCTCTTCAGATTGAATAAACCCAAGAGAACCCTGCTATCAACAGACAGGGTGGAAACTTTAATATGCAAACAACCCTCGGTTTCCTAAACCAGTTAGTGCCAATGCTGTCCTTACCTAGTGCCTCAGACGACTGCAGCTCTTCAGAGTATGAAATGCTCATCCTTAGGCTTACACTGCCAATGCAGTCACATTGTCTGAGGCCTACATGAACACTCTTCTCAGAGTCATGGTTGGGTGAAGTTAAAGATACTAGATCCAGACTCACTACAACCCTCACCTGTGCTTAACCTGATCCAAGAGGCTGCTAGTACAAGGCAGCCTTAATCCAGATCATGAGGTATTTGAGCAGCTCTCCTCAGACCATAGCTATCCAAGGCACTTATCGCCAATCAGGCTGTCTGGTCTCCACCGAGTGGTTCCAACAGCTCTGGATCAGTACTGGGACTTTTTGGTGCAATGATCCTGTTTGAAGAAATTCTCCCCCTGAGGATAATCCTCTATGGCCAACTCCCAAGTTTGGCACATCCTGAATGGGCAAAGACCATATTCCCTTCCCTTTGCTAGTGGTCTTGCCTGATTTGTTTGTGAAACTGGCTGAATCTACATGTGTGGATTCAGTTTTGGTCTATGCTTAGATTTACAGCATCCTGGATTTGTATTCAAAGTTGGGCACTAGTCAGAACTAGACAAAGGCATTAGGAAATGAAAGCTCTCTGCCTAAGTCTCGCCTGCCTTATCCCAAGCATGTGAGGACTTCCTCACCTCTGAGGCTGGAGGATCTACCATGGTGTCATTGAGAAATTTCACCATCACAAACTTTTTCAAAGCCATCAGGTTTTTCTTGTAGGTCGCATTAATGCCCTGGAAAAAGAAATGTTGGAACAAGAAGAAGGAGAGCTTTGTTAGAAATAGGGCAATCTGGAGTCTCACTGAGATGGGGGCTGCTGCAAATATTGTCAAACAGGTGTCACACTTGTTACACACTAGGGATGTGAACAACTAGTCGACTATCCAATAAGCAAATGCTTATTGGATAGTTGACACACAAGTTAACTAGCTCCCTCTCCCTTGCTGTCTCTATCAGAAAGCAGCAGCAAGAGGGCGGGGAGGGAGGGGGATAGAGGAGGAGGTACTTCAAAGTGGTAGTGCCATGTAGAGCCAAGTGCCAGGCTCCATGCAGCACTGCCGCTTTGAAACGCCACATGAAGCCCGGGGTCTGCCACTTTGAAACACCATGTGCAGCACAGGACCAGCTGAGTCCCCAGCTGACCCTGGGCTCCATATGCAGTGCTGCAAGGAGCACAGGGCTAGCAGGGTCCGCCATTGGCCTCATGCTCCCTGGGGTTGTTGCTACACTTCAAAGGGGGAGGCGCCCTTATCGATTAATCGAAGGCAGAGGCAGCAACACATGGTGACAAGAAGCTGGTGCGCAATAGGAGCTGGTTTTTAAACTGGTTCCCCTTGTGGAGTAGCTCCTACCTGGCACCCTACACTGCTGCCAGCCCCGCGCCTGGGACTATAGAATAGTCGACTAACCAAAAAGAATTCATGAGGTTACTCGGCTATTTGATTAACCAATATTTAACATCCCTACCAGGAACCCACACATTGTAACCCTAGCACTGATACCAATTTCCTATGATTAAATTGCTTATCCCCATTTTACAGATGGGGAACATTTCCCCCTCTCCCTCACGTTGGGTTTGTGAGGATTAACTGGTTACTTCAAGGTGCTTTGACAAGGGAAAGCTATACAAATCTTGATTCTTATTGCACAGGAGACAGTCACCAATCTGCTGCCATGCTGGGGAGAAGATATTTTTCTACAGCCACATGCAAAAATATCTGCAACAGCACTGGGAACAGTAAAAGGCATACTAGGGTGCTCTGCCATGGCCACTCCTACCTCACAACAGAAAGACCCACTAAAACAATTAAACATGAAAGATGCCAGCCATGAAAATAAAGAGAAGAAAATCTCAGCCATTCCAATGTTGGACAGCACTGTTCTCCTTAATGCCTTATTAACATGCCAGGCTGAGTGCGATAAGCATAGCATCGGCCTTTACCTTCTCCTGATTAATGTCAGCCAGGAAGATGCTGTTTTTCCGGTACTCCTCCTCCTTCAGGGGGTCATGCCAGTATTCTGCCTGCACCAGGCTGTAGGGGAGAGAGAATGAAGCTCGCACTGGAAACACACGAGCCAAAGGGGACATCTTGCTTCTGCCTTTGCAGTCCGCACAGGCCCTGCCAAACATACTCACCGTTCCTGAACCACCTTCGTGTAGACTCCAAGGTCCAGCATCTTTCGGATCCAATCACAGATGCGGGAACTCTCCCCAGGACAGCGTGGAAAGCCGTACACACCTAGGGCAGAAAGATAAGCTTCTCCATTCCATGAAAGCACTGAAAGCCACACAATTGCAACCACAAATGAAAAACCTCCTCCTCTTGGCCCAACAACTGGAATTATTCCAAGGAATCCAGTGGTCTTTTAGGTGGAGAGAGAACTGATGATCTTTAGTGGACCAGCAGAGGGCATCATTATGGAGAAGAAGGTCATACACATAAATGGAAATGCCTCCTGGCTCGTTAGTCCCCAAAGCTGCACTATTGTTCCCAACAGCATATTGCTACAATTGTGCATAGTGCATTAAACAGATTCATGCAATGGAGTATCCAGGGAGAGGTGCCCTTGGGAGATTACTCCTGTCTTGAATTTTTCACAGACAGATGTTTCCCCTGGCATTTAACCATTGTCCTGTCATTTCATCCTCTTATCATTCATTTTATCTCCTTGAACCAGTCTGAATAACTCTCCTCCCTCTGGGTAGTTTAATACTTTAAATGCTCATAACTTCAGCTCTCTATCAGCCAATCACATTGTGGCCAATCTGAGTAAGTTTCGTTTTGTGGAAGCTCCTACATCAGATCAGTCTATTGCTCTCTGCAGTCCTGTATATGCTCCAACAAAAGGCAATCGCTGATTCTTCTAATCTAGGTAAAAGGCATCTATTTGGCTAATTGGATAGTCACATACATTGGGAGGATTCCTCCCTGCCCCCTGAAGAACATTTGTCAGTATCTATTTTAACTTGGAACCACTTCAACTGGATCTATCAGCGAACCTACCCAACATCAACCCAGAACACAAGCACTCAATGATCAAATCCTATTAAGATTCAAGCAAAAGCATCAAATTTATTTCAAATTAAAGTCAGTCAAAAAGCAGCTTTCAGTGTGGGGGGAGGGAGGGACGGCTTTTGGAGCAAGGGAAGACAGTTTGTTTTATCCCTCCAGCAGCTCCCACTCCATTGGAAGCAGGGATGACTCTTAGAATCATAGAATATTAGAAATGGAAGGGACCTCGAGAGGTCAAGTCCAGTCCCCAGCCTTCATGGCAGGACCAAGCACCATCCAGATCATGCCTGATAGATGTTTGTCTAACCAGTTCTTAAATATTTCAAGTTATGGAGATTCCACACTGTGATGGGGGATCCAACCCCTGCACTCACAGCAGCCCGGACCTGGCGGGCTGCAGCGCGGAGCTGGGAGAGGCGTGTGATTTAAAACCCGCACGCGCGGCAGCCCAGGGCCGGCGGGCTGTGGTGTGAAGGCAGGAGCGACGCCCGAGTGGGAGGGCGTCCGTGGCTAGTCAGCGCAGAGACCCCTGGCCGTGAACCGGGCGGGGGCATGCCGAGGAGGATGGATAAGAGGAGGAGAGCAGGGGCTGGTGTTGCTCTCAAACCCCCACAGACCGACGCCGGAGCGACAAACCTGGGAGAGCAAAGACGGAAGGTCGGTCTGGAACAAGGATCAGAAGTAGCCCCCGCGGCGCAGACCGGGGACTAGGGCGGAGCCCTTCACCGGGGACCGGAAGCTGGAGCAGAGACCTGACCCGGAAGAGACCGGCCTGGAACCAGGGGTGTAGGCCCCGAAGAGCCTACGGGTTTGGACCGCGGGAGTGACTAGCAGGTGCACAGAAGCCGGGGAGGGGGTTTGGGGTAAAGTTCGAACGGTCGAGCACCCCACCCCACAGGACCCGGTTACACACATGCACACACCCTAAGCAATTTATTCCAATGCTTAACCACCCTAACAATTAGGAAATTTTTCCTAATCATAGAATCATAAAACACTGGAAGGGACCTTGAGAGGTCATAAGAGTCCAGTTCCCTGCCCTCATGGCAGGACCCAGTACCTAGACCATCCCTGATAGAGGTCTATCTAACCTGCTCTTAAATATCTCCAGAGGTGGAGATTCCACAACCTCCCTAGGCAACTTATTCCAGTGTTTAACCATCCTGACAGTTAGGAAGTTTTTCCTAATGTCCAACCTAAATCTCCTTAGCTGCAATTTAAGCCTATCGTTTCTTGTCCTATCTTAGACATTAAGGAGAATAATTTTTCTCACTCCAAAAGCTGCTATTATGTCTCCTCTCAATCTTTTCTTGGAGGACTCTAGAAATGAAAGAGGGAGTTACCTTGGTGCTGCCCTCCAATGGAAATCAAATTGAACATCGGAGGAGAAGGACATCTCTGTGCCACTGCCCTCCTAGGGAAAAGAGACAGGGTTAGCATCCCACATCCTACACAATTGCTAGTCTATTTGTACAGAGCACTTTAAGCAACCATACTCAAGCGCTGCCTCTGACCAGCTTTAGATTAGTTACTTAGCATAACTGCCTAAGTCCCATCAATGGGATGAACACTTTTGAAAATGTTACCGTTAATCACTCTGTGCCTCAGTTTCCCCATCTGAAGAAATCTTATCTGTGTTATAAGGGTGTGGTGAGGGCTAATTTACAATTGTAATGTGCTCATAAAACTTGTAAAAATACAGCATTTTAAAACAAATGTAACCATGAAACCCAGAGTACACTTAATTACACTTTCTTTTGAACCCCACAGCAGGCGTGGGAGGGAGATTCCCACCTGAACTACTATAACCTAAAACATTTGTCTAAAATAAATCCAACTGTAAACTTACAGGAATTGGCCTCCCTGGGAGAATCCCACAGAATTGTAGCCGCCTTGCAAGTGAGGGTCCCTCGCAAGCTGGTCACAAACCAGTGCCACTTGTTGGTTCACATTCATGAAGTAACTGTTCTCCATATCCTGGGAAATAAACAAGAGGAACAGATAAGCAAATTATCTTTACTGTGGGTTCATTTTAATGTTGTTGTTCAAAGGATTTTTAAGATTTCTCCATTGGGAAAGACGCCATAGGCCTTAAATTCCTGGCAGGAGTTTACAGGTAGGACCCTACCAAATTCACAACCACGAAAAATGTCATGGACCGTCCAATCTGGGCTCCTCCGTGAAATCTGATTTGTGTGTACTTCTACCCTATCCTATACAGATTTCATGGGTAGAGTATACAGCATTTCTCAAACTGGGGGGTTCTGTGGTGGGAGGGGTTATTGTATAGGGATTGCTACCCTTACTTCTATATTGCTGCCTGGCTGGGGGGCTAGGGAATGGTGGCTGCTGGCCAAGTCCCCAGTTCTGAAGACAGCAGTGCAGAAGTAAGGTGGAAATATCATCCTGCCCCCAACAATATCCTCACAATCCCTGCCCACTGACTCCTTTTGGGTCGTGGCCTCTACAGTTAAAACACCATGCAATCAAACAATTTGGTATCTGAAATCAAAATTTACTATTTTTAAAATCCTAGGAGTGTGAAATTGGTAGGATCCTAGTTAAAGGCAGGGATCTGAAAGGTCAACTGGTAAGCATCACCCTTAATGGATAATGGTTATGGTTCCAAATCAACAGTTAACCCGTGGGGGCTGGAGCAGCTACCCTGTCTGCAGCGGACAGGGGCTGCTCCTGCCTAGTAGGGCTAGGAGCATCCCCTTTTATCGGTTAACTGGTTAAATAATTAAATGGGATTTTACATCCCTAGTTATAGGTAGACCCCAGTTTTATGAGACTCTTTGTGATCTCCCAGCCCAACAGTAAGTTGTCATAGACACCCTGATGTTATAAAAGTTTGAATTCCCACCAAACCTGGTTATCTGTACCCTCTATGAATCCAGGTAACAAGACATGTCCCCCATTCTTGTGACTGCTCTTACTTGAACTGCACTCTAATGCACTGCTAGTAAGGTAAGCCTCTGGGCACTCTCATCACAATCAACAATACACGAGTCAGGCTATATCTTTCTTATACTAGTAAAATACAATATAAAATGAGTAAATAAAATGTGCTTAGCATAATAAATAGGAATAGACTAGGGATGTAAGCAACTAATCGACTATCCGATAAGCACAAGCTTATCAGACAGTCAACACACTAGTCACCTCCCTCTCCCCCCTTGCTGCTTCTATCAGAAAGAGGCAGGACGGGGGGGAAGGGGCTGGCTTAAAAGCTGGTTCCCCCCAGCTTCGTGGGAAGTAGTAGGGGTGCAGCGGTGGCGTTCCACCTTTGAAATGTACAAGAGTTCCCGCTGGGGCTCTTGTACATTTCAATGGCGAAATGCTGCATGGCACTTCCACCTTTGAAACGTAGCAACAGCAGGGTGGGCTCTTGCTACATTTCGGAACCGCCCTTATCGACTAATCAAATAGTCAGTGGAAATGCCATCAACTATTCAATTACTTGATTAATCTAATTTTAACATCCCTAGAGGAGACAAGTATCCCCCTTCAAAAACATGGTATCTCCTCACCCAGCTAATATCTTTAGATGTTTCTACATGCTGATCAGAATTTGCATAAAAATCACATTTGAATCAGGGATTTATCATATCCCTGGTTTTCTTCCACATGTGATTAACAAGCAGTCAGTTTCTTCAAGACAAAGTTGTTTGATAAAGTAATGATACAATAATGAAAGCTCTGCCTGTATCTTTATGGATCTATGTCAAAAGCAGGGACTGCAAATTATTTACAGCACCTTTAAGAGTCTGTGCAGAATCTGATCACTAATCAGTAAATACTCAATGGAAGCAGAAGCTTCATACAGGATAGCAGCAACTTTACCTGTAACAAGTTTTTTCCAATCTGTAGTGACAGAACATATATTCCTGGTATTTTATTTTCCACTATTTTTTTAATGTATCCCATGCTTTCAGGGTTACAGCAACTGTCTCCTGCAAAAAGAATGAGGAAAATTCCCATCAAATATCATAAAACCATCACACGCTCGAAGGATGAGGTGCTGAAAACAAAACTTACACACCCAGGAAAGCAACATGTGAGGGTTTTTTCCAAATGTCCATGCAGCAAATATTTGTGCCTCAAGCACAAAGCCTGTAAAGGGACCACCTGAATGTACTTCTTGGTTCCATACTATGATGAACTCCTTTCACCCTCTTGCTGATAAGTTCATGACACTGATTTAGACTATCAAAATACTAAAGACAGCATGAACACTGAAATTCTTACCCAGCCTTCCATGCCTTTCGCTTATTCTCATCCTTATGGAAATCCTTTGCTACAGTTCTTTACATTTTGATTGAATAATCACGTTAATACAAAACCGTAAGTCTACAGACAATACTATAGAGTTCAGGACCCTGATTCCACAGGAATAACTTATTTGTGATATCTTTGGCCCAGACACTTCCTAGTCTAGTGGTTCAAGCTTATGACTGGAAGCTGGGACTTTTACATTTTAATTGATTTGTGTCAGAATTGTGTGTAAGTGTAAGTAAAGCTTTTTTAGATTTTTTTTTATTCATTAAGCAACTGAGGAGGGTCAGACAATTAGTTATTGACACTGAAATTCAAAAAATTAAAAGCTTTATAACCATTAAAACAAACTGTTAACATTACATTTCAAAATATACCAGATAAACATTCTTTTCTTACTTTGATTTTGCCTATCTGTAAATTGTAGTCATTGTCCATGGACATTTTTTCATCAATTTGTACGTAACCGTGAAATCAGCATCTATGGATGCATGCCAATAAAAATCTAATTTTTTCGAACCTTATTGGTATTCATGCTCTTACACTGTCTTCCTCAAATGCCTGGAGCGAGGCTTTCTGTGCCCAAATCACCCAGGCTGTAAACAAGGATAATATCTTGAAAACATTACTAATATTATTAGACTGAACTAACCCTAACATTGCTTATCTCAGGTAAGAAGAAAAAATGCAGGCAACATGATCATATGGAGAGGGCACTGGACAGAGAGTCCAGACTTCCCAGTTCTACCTGGGACCTGACTGGGTAATGTTGGACAAGCTACATCTCTGTGCTTCTGTTTCAGGGATAATGATTTTTTTAATGATCTAGCAAAGTGTTTATTTAAAATCTCATCAGTGCTACAAAACACAGCCATGTTAAAATTGGTTTTGCGATGTAGCTGTAGACAAAAAGAAAGCAAGTGACAACATTATTGAATCATAATCACAACCACGTTTAAACACAATTCATAATGTACACAGGGCCTAAAATAGAAAAGAACGGTGTAGGGAACTCTCCCAAAGGGTGCTGGGCAGCAGAGTAGATTAAGTCTTTAGAAGCCAACTTGATCCCACATTCCCAGTCCAACCTCACTTCCTTCCACCTCTCATTTCACAAGGAAAGGGTGTGTCCCCGCACTATGGTTTCACTCTCTTGGCACGTAAATGATAATCACGTGGAATGTGGCCGAAAGCTCCAAGGGCAGGGAGCACTGCTTCTTGTTCAAGCCTCTCCCGTGCGCACGCGGCTAAGAGACTCCTTTCACCCTCCCTCCCTCCCGCGGCCCGTCAGTACAAGCAGGCTCTGCACACGGGCTGGGATTAGGGAAGTGAGAGCTCCAGCAGCGCAGCTGTAAGAGCCGCGCGGGTAGACTGCGCCGGATGCTCCTGCAGGGAGGCTGCTCCCCCCAGCTGCCCCCTTGCAGCCCTGGCTGACAGCACCAGCCCGCCCCCTGCAAGCCTGGCGGGAGGCAGCCCCGCCCGCAGGAGCCCCGCGCTCACCCATCCCGTGCCAGAGCACCAGGGGCACCGGGCCCGCGCGGCGCCCCGAGCAGCGCAGCAGGCAGGCGAGCAGCGCCACCGGCAGCAGCAGCCTCCGCGCCGCCATCTTGCATTGTCACATGACCCGCCGGGAGCGGGCGGGGCAGTTGGGAGGAGGCTGGTTGGGAGGGGTGCTCCAGCCCGGGGGGGATGTTGGAGCCATGGGAAGTAGGGGTTGTAGGGTCACAGTGTTGATAGGGCACTAGGGGCCAGAGGCAATAGAGCTATGGGAAGTGAGGGGTGCAGAAAGGACCAGGGGTGGTGGAGGAAAGTGGGGATGATGGAGCCATGGGAAGTAGGGGTTGTGGGGTCACAGGGTTGATAGGGCACTAGGGGCCAGGGGCAATAGAGCTATGGGAAGTGAGGGGTGCAGAAAGGACCAGGGGTGGTGGAGGAAAGTGGGGATGATGGAGCCATGGGAAGTAGGGGTTGTAGGGTCACAGGGTTGATAGGGCACTAGGGGCCAGAGGCAATAGAGCTATGGGAAGTGAGGGGTGCAGAAAGGACCAGAGGTGGTGGAGGAAAGTGGGGATGATGGAGCCATGGGAAGTAGGGGTTGTAGGGTCACAGTGTTGATAGGGCACTAGGGGCCAGGGGCAATAGAGCTATGGGAAGTGAGGGGTGCAGAAAGGACCAGGGGTGGTGGAGGAAAGTGGGGATGATGGAGCCATGGGAAGTAGGGGTTGTAGGGTCACAGTGTTGATAGGACACTAGGTGCCAGAGGCAATAGAGCTATGGGAAGTGAGTGGTGCAGAAAGGACCAGGGGTGGTGGAGGAAAGTGGGGATGATGGAGCCATGGGAAGTAGGGGTTGTGGGGTCACAGTGTTGATAGGGCACTAGGGGCCAGAGGCAATAGAGCTATGGGAAGTGAGGGGTGCAGAAAGGACCAGGGGTGGTGGAGGAAAGTGGGGATGATGGAGCCATGGGAAGTAGGGGTTGTGGGGTCAGTGTTGATAGGGCACTAGGGGCCAGGGGCAATAGAGCTATGGGAAGTGAGGGGTGCAGAAAGGACCAGGGGTGGTGGAGGAAAGTGGGGATGATGGAGCCATGGGAAGTAGGGGTTGTGGGGTCACAGTGTTGATAGGGCACTAGGGGCCAGAGGCAATAGAGCTATGGGAAGTGAGGGGTGCAGAAAGGACCAGGGGTGGTGGAGGAAAGTGGGGATGATGAAGCCATGGGAAGTAGGGGTTGTGGGGTCACAGTGTTGATAGGGCACTAGGGGCCAGAGGCAATAGAGCTATGGGAAGTGAGGGGTGCAGAAAGGACCAGGGGTGGTGGAGGAAAGTGGGGATGATGGAGCCATGGGAAGTAGGGGTTGTGGGGTCAGTGTTGATAGGGCACTAGGGGCCAGAGGCAATAGAGCTATGGGAAGTGAGGGGTGCAGAAAGGACCAGGGGTGGTGGAGGAAAGTGGGGATGATGGAGCCATGGGAAGTAGGGGTTGTGGGGTCACAGGGTTGATAGGGCACTAGGGGCCAGGGGCAATAGAGCTATGGGAAGTGAGGGGTGCAGAAAGGACCAGGGGTGGTGGAGGAAAGTGGGGATGATGGAGCCATGGGAAGTAGGGGTTGTAGGGTCACAGGGTTGATAGGGCACTAGGTGCCAGAGGCAATAGAGCTATGGGAAGTGAGGGGTGCAGAAAGGACCAGGGGTGGTGGAGGAAAGTGGGGATGATGGAGCCATGGGAAGTAGGGGTTGTAGGGTCACAGTGTTGATAGGGCACTAGGTGCCAGAGGCAATAGAGCTATGGGAAGTGAGGGGTGCAGAAAGGACCAGGGGTGGTGGAGGAAAGTGGGGATGATGGAGCCATGGGAAGTAGGGGTTGTGGGGTCACAGGGTTGATAGGGCACTAGGTGCCAGAGGCAATAGAGCTATGGGAAGTGAGGGGTGCAGAAAGGACCAGGGGTGGTGGAGGAAAGTGGGGATGATGGAGCCATGGGAAGTAGGGGTTGTGGGGTCACAGGGTTGATAGGGCACTAGGGGCCAGAGGCAATAGAGCTATGGGAAGTGAGGGGTGCAGAAAGGACCAGAGGTGGTGGAGGAAAGGGGGGATGATGGAGCCATGGGAAGTAGGGGTTGTAGGGTCACAGTGTTGATAGGGCACTAGGGGCCAGGGGCAATAGAGCTATGGGAAGTGAGGGGTGCAGAAAGGACCAGGGGTGGTGGAGGAAAGTGGGGATGATGGAGCCATGGGAAGTAGGGGTTGTAGGGTCACAGTGTTGATAGGACACTAGGTGCCAGAGGCAATAGAGCTATGGGAAGTGAGTGGTGCAGAAAGGACCAGGGGTGGTGGAGGAAAGTGGGGATGATGGAGCCATGGGAAGTAGGGGTTGTAGGGTCACAGTGTTGATAGGACACTAGGTGCCAGAGGCAATAGAGCTATGGAAAGTGAGGGGTGCAGAAAGGACCAGGGGTGGTGGAGGAAAGTGGGGATGATGGAGCCATGGGAAGTAGGGGTTGTGGGGTCACAGTGTTGATAGGGCACTAGGGGCCAGAGGCAATAGAGCTATGGGAAGTGAGGGGTGCAGAAAGGACCAGAGGTAGTGGAGGAAAGTGGGGATGATGGAGCCATGGGAAGTAGGGGTTGTGGGGTCACAGGGTTGATAGGGCACTAGGGGCCAGGGGCAATAGAGCTATGGGAAGTGAGGGGTGCAGAAAGGACCAGGGGTGGTGGAGGAAAGTGGGGATGATGGAGCCATGGGAAGTAGGGGTTGTGGGGTCACAGTGTTGATAGGGCACTAGGGGCCAGGGGCAATAGAGCTATGGGAAGTGAGGGGTGCAGAAAGGTCCAGGGGTGGTGGAGGGAAGTGGGGATGATGGAGCCATGGGAAGTAGGGGTTGTGGGGTCATGTAGAGAATCAGCAAGCATAGTGCTTTGGCCGCATGACAGAGCGTCCCAAGGACGAAACCAAGCAAGAGGCCTGAGCCAACAATAACAACATCTGCCTAAGTCAATGACCTTCGAGAATGCTGTTTTTGTGACTGGGAAAAAGCAGTTTGGGAAAAAGCAGTTTGTAAACTTTTAAGGGTGTAAAGGTAGTTGTAATCTTTCAATAAAATGATTTCGTGCTTGCACTGGCCAGAGTCCGTGCCTTCATACACCACAAATGGCACCAGATACAGGGCTTGAACTGAATGAGTGATTCAAACCGGTGGTGTACCCGCGGCTGGACGGAGGATAAGTTGTTGAGAGGAGCTCCCGAAATTACTGACATCACCATTCGCAGGACGAACAGGTGAGCAGCCGCGGACAGAGTAACAGAATGGGGCAGTCTGCCACGAAAGAGCAAAAACTGCAGCTTGAGATCTTGCAGCACATTATGAAGGAACAGGGGTTTAAGGTTCCCCCTGTACAGCTGGTTCAGCTGTTGGTTTGGATACGAGACCATTGCCCGTGGTTCCTGGAAGGGGGTTCTTATGATTTGACCTTCTGGGAGAAGGTGGGCAAGGAATTGAGAACCTCTGAACATCTTGCATTATCCCTCCCAAAAGGGATCATAGTAACGTGGTGAACTGTTTATACAGCCATACGGGCATTGCATCCCACCGAGCGGGTCCTGAAGGAAGCGTCAGCAACATTTGATCCCAGGCCATATCAGGACCCAGAGGATCCTTCGTCCCCTCCCCCAAAACCTCCCGGGGAGGATTGTGAGCCAGTGTACGCCACGGTCCCGTTCTCCCCGGAGCCTGATGACTTGTGCCTCGGCGCTGAGGACAGTGAATCTGAGGACAGTGGGCCCGAGGACCCCCTTTGACACAGGGACGGCGGCGGTCGGCGTAGGGCCTGACTCGTACCCGTCGCTCGAGCCCGTCAAGGCCCTGGCGGCATCTGCGCCGACGGCGGAGCAAATTTTACAGACTCAGAGGCTACAAGCTGTTTCTCAGTCCTTGATTGTAGCCCTGCCGCCTTTTGCCCCAGCATTAGCTCCCGCTTCTTCATACAGGTCCGCAAGCCACACGGTCACTCCATATGGGCCCCCCTTGGCGGCACCCTCGCATAATGAACAGGCAGGGGTTTTATCTGAATGCCGACGTGAGGCTCTTCGGAGAGAAGATGTGCAGCTTCTACAGGCTTTTCCAATTGTATATGCGCCCCAACGGCCCGCCCGACATGAGGCTTTGCCATATGAACTTGTAAAAGAGTTGTGCAAATCTGTGAAGGATTATGGATTACAGTCTTCTTATACGATGAATTTGGTTGTGGCTATTTCGGAGTCATATGTTATGGCCCTGCATGATTGTCGCACGCTATTACGCCTGCTACTTAGCCCAGCGCAGTATGCAGTTTGGGACACTGAGTATTGTGACGGTGTTATGTCACAAGTTATGGATAATATTACCAATGGGGTAAACGTTGGCATAGATGAACGCATAGGGCAGGGCCAATATGCTACTCCCCATGCTCAGGCTCAGATGAATCGCTTGGTATTTACGCAAGCCACATCGCTGACCCTTCAAGCCTTATGACAGGTCCCTGATGCGGGCCAAAGGGACACATCTTTTGCTACGGTCCGCCAGGGCCCCCAGGAACCCTATGTGTAATTTTTGGATAGGCTCCAAACCGCCATACAACGATAAGTAGACTCAGAGGAGGTTCAGCACCTGTTGCTGTTTCAATTGGCTATTGAAAACGCTAATATAGACTGCAGGAAGGCTTTGGACCCCCTGCGTAACAAGGCGAAAACTCTTTCAGAATAGATAAATTTGTAAAACCTGAACCCTAAGGGTTAAATGTGTCTTCCAAGGAAACTAATTATTGTTTTAAGAATCCAAACTCTGAAACTTCACTGTGTTTCTTTTCAAGGCTGAGTTGATAGCACTCTTGGGTTGCTTCCAGACCCAAGGTTGTGTGTGTCTGCAAACTGCCTGTCTGTTCTGGAAGGGGGGGGCACTGTCCCCCATAAGTAAGCCTGTAACATTGCATGTGATTCTTTTCAGGAAAAGAAAACCTTTTTGCTTGCTGGAATAGTAATTAGCAAGCACCTTGTTCTAAGAGAGTTTCTGTGGCAGTAAAAAAAGCCTGGTCTGCAGTACAAGAGGGAAACTGAGGCATGCCACCTTTAACTTAATAATTAAGCAATAATGTAATTTATTCAAACCCTCTCAAGCTGGTGTTCAAAATAAAAGCATACCATTGGGTAACAGCAGGCTGATCAAAAAGTAGCAAAAATCTGTAAAGAAAAAGTGTTCTAAAATATAATGCACCACCCCAATGTGGGTAGAAATGTTTTCTTGTCTTTCAGATCATCAGAAAGCGCTGGTGTCAGCTGAAGAAAAACAACAACAACAAAAAAACATGGTTCTGTGTCATGACATAATAAGTTTGTGTTCTGTGTTCTGTCCAGATTTGTCTTGTGTGTCTTGTTTGTGATATATGTATTTCAAATGTTGTGTGTACAATATTGTTGTTTTAATGAAAGAATAATTTAAGTCCCTTGAATAATCTTAACTTTGTGCTTTACACAGATGGCTTTTTTGCTTTTATAATTCTAGTGGAGTTTTAATAGCAGGCTATGCAGTTTGTACTGTCTGGAATGTAGTGAAATCTGCTCCTCTACCTGCTGTTTTTCCCTTCTCTCCTACGATCGCCAGCTCCTTTGCCATCTCTTTCGGAACTGGCCCTCCTGCAAGACCAAGCCCCAGAATCGGGAAAGCAGGAGTGGAGACTGGCAGGGTGCACCTTGCGCCCAGAGCACTACTGGTGCAGCTCTGTTGGCCACATTGTTGCCCCAGTGGTCTTGCTACCTCACCTTGCCTCCGTGCTCCCTGGATTGTCGCACGTTGGCAAACATAAAACAAAATTGGTTTGCTCCCAAATTCTCCCAAGCAGTCAAAGATTACTGTTTGGCTTGCTCTGTCTGCCAAGCCTACAACGTGGGTAAACCTGTAAAGACAGTCCCGGCAACTAGACCTCCGCCTTTGGGACCATTTCTGAATTTACAAATGGACTTTATTCAATTGCCTAAATGTCAATGTGCTGGTGATTGTTTGCTTGTTTTTGAGATGAGTAAAAGCTTCTTCCTGCAGGAAAACTGATGCCATCACAGTGGCAAAGAAACTTCTAAATCATTACATCCCATCATAGGATGATGGAGCCATGGGAAGTAGGGGTTGTGGGGTCAGTGTTGATAGAGCACTAGGGGCCAGAGGCAATAGAGCTATGGGAAGTGAGGGGTGCAGAAAGGACCAAGGGTGGTGGAGGAAAGTGGGGATGATGGAGCCATGGGAAGTAGGGGTTGTGGGGTCACAGTGTTAATAGGGCACTAGGGGCCAGAGGCAATAGAGCTATGGGAAGTGAGGGGTGCAGAAAGGACCAGGGGTGGTGGAGGAAAGTGGGGATGATGGAGCCATGGGAAGTAGGGGTTGTGGGGTCACAGTGTTAATAGGGCACTAGGGGCCAGAGGCAATAGAGCTATGGGAAGTGAGGGGTGCAGAAAGGACCAGGGGTGGTGGAGCCATGGGACGTAGGGGTTGTGGGGTCAGTGTTGATAGGGCACTAGGGGCCAGAGGCAATAGAGCTATGGGAAGTGAGGGGTGCAGAAAGGACCAAGGGTGGTGGAGGAAAGTGGGGATGATGGAGCCATGGGAAGTAGGGGTTGTGGGGTCACAGTGTTAATAGGGCACTAGGGGCCAGAGGCAATAGAGCTATGGGAAGTGAGGGGTGCAGAAAGGACCAGGGGTGGTGGAGCCATGGGACGTAGGGGTTGTGGGGTCACAGTGTTGATAGGGCACTAGGGGTCAGGGGCAATAGAGCTATGGGAAGTGAGGGGTGCAGAAAGGACCAGGGGTGGTAGAGGAAAGTGGGGATGATGGAGCCATGGGAAGTAGGGGTTGTGGGGTCACAGTGTTAATAGGGCACTAGGGGCCAGAGGCAATAGAGCTATGGGAAGTGAGGGGTGCAGAAAGGACCAGGGGTGGTGGAGGAAAGTGGGGATGATGGAGCCATGGGAAGTAGGGCTTGTAGGGTCACAGTGTTGATAGGGCACTAGGAGCCAGGGGCAATAGAGCTATGGGAAGTGAGGGGTGCAGAAAGGACCAGGGGTGGTGGAGGAAAGTGGGGATGATGGAGCCATGGGAAGTAGGGGTTGTGGGGTCATAGTGTTGATAGGGCACTAGGGGCCAGGGGTAATAGAGCTATGGGAAGTGAGGGGTGCAGAAAGGACCAGGGGTGGTGGAGGAAAGTGAGGATGATGGAGCCTTGGGAAATAGCTGTTGTGGGGTCACAGGGTTGGTAAGGAAGTGGAAGTCAGGAATGATAGAACTATGGGAGCAGGGCTGTAGAAATTGCAGGGAATCATGGGTGAGAAGAAGAGATGATAGAGCAATGGGAAGTGGGGGCTGCAGAGGTCATGGGGGATGGGACAGGGCCTGTGCTCTGTAGGGCACGTCTACACCAGGGATGGGCAAAAGGACCTCCACAGACCATATCCGGCTCACCAAGTTGGTTGATTTGGCCCGTGGAGGTCTTGCTGCTCCCCCACTCTCCAGGCCTAGGGACAGGAGAGCGCGCAGGGCTTAGAGTCAACCTTCTAGTTGACTAAGCGCCGCATGCTGGAGAGCAGGGAGCAAGAGTCTTCATGCTCTCCTAGGCCAATCAGGGCTTGGGAGTGAGGGGAAGTGTGTAAAGTCTCCTCCTGCCCCGCCCCATTCCTAAAAGGAGTGCGCGTCAAAGGGGGCAGGGTGGGAGGAAACTTCACACCCTCCCCTTGCCCCCAAGTCCTGATTGGCCCGGGGATGGGGAAGGGAGAAAGTGCACAAAGTCTCCTCCCACCCTACAAGGGACTCAGCACTTAGAGGGAACAAAATACAGGACTATGTAGCACTTTAAAGACTAACAAGATGGTTTATTAGGTGATGAGCTTTCGTGGGCCAGACCCACTTCCTCAGATCAATATGTGGAAGAAAATAGTCACAACCATATATACCAAAGGATACAATTTTAAAAAATGAACACATATGAAAAGGACAAATCACATTTCAGAACAGAGGGGGGATAGGAAGGTAAATGCCTGTGAGTTAATGATATTAGAGGTGGGGAAGGAGAGATGTCTGTTAATGGTATTAGAGGTGATAATTGGGGAAGCTATCTTTGTAATGGGTAAGGTAGTCGGGGTCTTTGTTCAGCCCCCTGTGGAGAGTGTCGAATTTTAGCATGAATGCGGGACTCATCAAATGATCCATTCCAGTCACCCATTTCCAGCTTCTGACAAACTGAAGCAAGGGACACCATTCCTGCCCATCCTGGCTAATAGCCATTTCTAGCCTCCATGAATTTATCTAGCTTTTTTTTTAACCTTTTATCGTCTTGGTCTTCAAAACATCCTTTGGCAAGGAGTTCCCTAGGATTACTGTGTGTTTTGTGTGAAGAAATACTGCCTCTTGTTGGTTTTAAATCTGCTACCTAGTAACATCATTTAGTGACCTCCAGTTCTTGTGTTATGGAAAGGCGTAAATAATTCTTCTTTATTCACTTTCTCCACACCATTCATGATTTTATAGACCTCTATCATATCTCCCCTTAGTCGTCTCTTTTCCTAGCTGAAAAGTCCCAATCTTATTAATCTTCCTCATATGGCAGCCGTTCCATACCCCTAATAATTTTTGTTGCCCTTTTCTGAACTGTTTCTAGTATCAATATATCTCGTTTGAGAGAAGGTGACATCTGCATGTGGTATTCAAGATATGGGCGTACTGTGGATTTATATAGAGGCAATAAAATAGTCTGTCTTATTCTCTATCCTTTTCTTAACGATTTCTAACATTCTGTTTGCTTTTTTGACTGCTGTTGCATATTGATTAGAAGTTTACAGAGAACTGTCCACAATGGTTCCAAGATATCTCCCTTGAATGGCAACAGCTAATTTAGACCCATCATTTTATATGTATAGTTGGGATTATGTTTTCCAATATATGTTACTTTACATTTGTCAACATTGAATTTCATTTGCCATTTTGTTGCCCAATCACACAGTTTTGTGAGATCTTTCTGAAGTTTTTCACAGTCTGCTTTGAACTTGACAGTCTTAAGCAGTTTTGTATCATCTGCAGATTTTGCCACTTCACTGTTTACCCCTTTCTCCAGGTCATTTATAAGGAGATTAAATAGGATTGGTCCCAATATGGGCCCCTATGGGATACTGTTACCTCTCTCTATTCTGAAAACTGACCATTTATTCCTACTACCTTTTGTTTCCTGTCTTTTAACCAGTTATCGGTCCATGAGAGGACCTTCCATCTTATCCCATGACATTTTGCTTAAGAGCCTTTGGTGAGTGACCTTGTCAAAGGCTTTCTGAAAATCTAAGTACACTAAATTCAGTGGATCTCTCCTGTCCACTTGCTTGTTGACCCCCTCAAAGAATTCTATTAAATTGCTGTGGCATGATTTCCCTTTACAAAAAAACATGTTAATTCTTCCTCAACAAATTATGTTCATCTGTGTGTCTGACAATTCTGTTCTTTACTATAGTTTCAAACAATTTGCCCAGTACTGAAGTTAGACGAGGAGTGGGCAAGAGGCAGCCAGCAGCCCAGATGCGGCCACCAAGCCTCTGGATCCAGCCCACGGCTGCCTCGCGGGGACCCTTAAGCATAGTGCAGCTGCCACCACTTTAAGGCTGCGTCTAGACTGGCATGATTTTGCGCAAATACTTTTAATGGAAAAGTTTTTCCTTTAAAAGTATTTGCGCAAGAGAGCGTCTACACTGGCATGGATGCTTTTGTGCAAAAGACATCTTTTGCGCAAAAGCATCCGTGCCAGTGTAGACACTCTCTTGCGCAAGAAAGCTCCGATGGCCATTTTAGACATCGGGCTTTCTTGCGCAAGAAATTAACTTGCCTGTCTACACTGGCCCTCTTGCGCAAGAATACTTGTGCCTGAGGGCTTATCCTGAGGGGGAGCGTCAAAGTATTTGTGCAAGAACCACTGATTTTGTACAGTACAAAGTCAGTGTTCTTGCGCAAATACTCGTGGCCAGTCTAGACAGGTGGCAAGATTTTGCGCAGCCTAAATGTGGCTGCTCTATCCTGGGAGCTAGTAAAGAGGCTTTGTGCTCTGTCCTGTGCCCCACTCCTCCCCCAGCAAAATCTCTCACTTCCATTGGCTAGTTTCCGGCCAATAGGGACTGAGAAATTTTGCTGGGGACAGGAGCAGGCAATGAAGCC
Organism: Pelodiscus sinensis; assembly: GCF_049634645.1. Lineage (NCBI taxonomy): Eukaryota > Metazoa > Chordata > Testudines > Trionychidae > Pelodiscus > Pelodiscus sinensis. The sequence goes on from NC_134735.1 coordinate 128,781, forward strand.
TCCTCACTACCTCCCTCCCTCCTACCAGGAGCAGAGCCATCTGGAACACCTTGATACTGCACCCTTCAGCTTCCCGCAGGACTGCTGGCTGGGAGCTGCCTAGGTAAATGCCTCCCAGACAGAGCTTGCCTCTGGCACACACACACCCTGTTCCCCTCCCCCCCAACTACCAGCTCCAGGCCATCACCTAAACCCTCTGTACTAGGGATTTAATAATGTGGTTGATTAATCAATTAACAGCTAAGGAAAAGCTTATAGGTTAATGCTATAGACTACACGCATTCCCCCCTGCCCCGTCAGTACATTTTTTAGCAGACTGGCCAGCAGCCTAGCTCAGTCCCAGCTTGCACTGCGTCCTGGACCTACTCCCGCTGCAGCTCTGCATTAAAAGTGTATTAGGAGCTAGGCAAGCAGGCAGCCCAGCTCCATTCCAGCTCATGACAGGTCCGGGAGCGCAAACCCCTGCCCCCACAGGACAGGGATTGCCTGGGGATTCTAGAATAGTCAAGTAACCGATGAGAATTCATGGATTTAATTGACTATTCAGTTAACTGATATTTAACATCCCTACTCTGTACCCCTTTCCCCCCGGTCACAACTCCCTCCTGGACCCTGCATCCCATCTTAGAACCCTTCCCCCAGACCAGAATCCTCTCCAACACTCACACCCCCTTCTGGACTTTGCATCCAAAGCTTCTGCCCCAGATCACAACCCCCTCTTTCACTCAAACTCGCTCTCAGACTCCACACCCCCTTCGACACTCCAGTTCCCTACCCCCAGAGGGAGCTTAGTGGGCATCAGAAATGGGGGGATGTGCAGGGTTCCATACAGTGACACCTGTACAAATGCTTTGGCAGCCCAAGCATGGGGCCAGCAGAGTCTCTGTTAGTCATCACAGTATGTAGCTATGACTGAATACCTGCAGGGATCAGGTCCAGTGAAGAAGGTCCCATTTTCACAGAGTCTGTTTTCACACTTAAAGGTTACTTGTAGGAGTGTATAGCAAGGAAGAGTTAGGAGAACCCATGTAGCTGTAACATGCCAGAATGACAGACAGAGACAGCCTCCCTCTGGACCTTGGGCATATCACTCAATTTATCCTCTTCTAAATCTGAGATAAGCACTATCTCACAGGGCTGTTCTGTGTCTTAGGTAATAGTGGCAAAATACTATCTCACAGGGCTGTTCTGGGTCTTAGGTAATAGTGGCAAAATACTATCTCACAGGGCTGTTCTGGGTCTTAGGTAATAGTGGCAAAATACTATCTCACAGGGCTGTTCTGGGTCTTAGGTAATAGTGGCAAAATACTGTTTCATCGGCATTGTTTTTAGCATTAGAATCCATCTGTCTCCTATTTACTAAAATTGTAAATCTGAAATATTTTTAAAGCCAGGTGTTGAGGCTACTAAGGAGTTAAATAGCATCACTAGTACTTGCCAAACTTATTGGGTCACATGGCTTGCCTCTCACGTGACTCACTTGTTGCTCCCAGACTGAATTCGTGGCATCCCTATAGGAATGAGGAGCTGTGGACTTCCTGCTCAGAAAACAAGAGATTGTATTTGAAAAACTAGTGGTGGGACCAGTGTCTGCTTCTGCTTCATCTGTGAGTTGATCATTTGGATTTTATTTATAGAGAAGTTGCTGTTAACTCAGAAAATCAGCTCAAACCTACTTCACTTTGGGATGAGGGGGAAGCTGCCCAGATGTGGAGCTGTATGTTGGAAAATAGGTGGAATTTTAATGTGGGAGGGTTCTCTTTTTATCACAGCAATTCTATGCACCTAGCACTTCTTGCTTATCTACAGAGATCCTAACTTTCCTTGATTCAAGAACAAAAAAACCCAAAATGCGCCAATGGAAAAAAACATACTAATCTATGTTTTCCTGCCATTACAATGAAACTCTGAATTTTAAGTTTCTCTAGCCACAATATATATAGGTATGTGATGTTATCTGATTGAAATATTAGACATCTGATTAAAATGCAGCACATGGCCAGAAAGTTAGCCAGGGCCTCTCTTTGAAGACTTGTTAAGGAAGAGGGAACACATTTCAGAGAGGTAATGGTATTACTCTGCTTCAGCAAAAGCAAGGAGAAGTTCTGTGGCACTTTAAAGACTAACATTTATTTGGGTATCAGCTTTGGTGTGCATCTGAGGAAGTGGGCTACAGACCACGAAAGCTTATGCCCAAATGCCACAGGACTGCTTGTTGTTTTTAGGAAGAGGTGTAATGATAATTGGACTGTTTCATTAGATTAGAGTAGAACTTTGAAATGCAAACTTGCATTGTGAGAGTAGTAGAATGGCAGGTGTTTGCTCAGATACTCTGATGTGAACAAACAATCCATGTCTGTTACTAGACCTTTGATCTAAGATCAGAAGGGAGTGTTACCATTTATGATGAAACCTGACTGAAGTAATATTATTGTTTATATGTCTCTCTGAAGGTTGTGGTAAACTGCATGTGTACTGTTTAATGGATAAATTACATTGCACTAATTGCCAGCATGTTTGGGAGACAGAAAATTACATTAAAAGCCTGTTGTGCTCTCCCAGGCCAAGGGACAGCTGCAAAGGTATAAAGTTCCTTTGGACAGGATCCTTTTTCATCTTGTATCTGCTTGGATGCTTATGGGAAAAGCTCCAAGACATAAAGGATGAGATCCTAGGATTTCCTGATCTTCCTATAAGGGACATTGAGTTAATAGTGCTGAACTGCTCTGAAAAGATCCATCTGCAACTACAAAGTTCAACGAATCTATATAGCTGAAACCTCAAGAATTTAACTTGTTTGTATGTATCTTTTAATCAATACTCTCTTTTTTTTAACGAATTGTAGTTTAGTTTAGAAGAATTGGCTCTCAGCATGTATTTCTGTGTAAGAGCTAAGTTAGCTATTGACCCAGGGGTGTGACTGGTTCTTTGGGATTGGAAGAACTTTTTCTTTTATATGAGAAAATAAGATTTTCAGTAATTGTCATCATATTTGACCTGAGTACCTGAAGGGAGGCCTCAGGGGGGTTCTTTAAGGGAACTGCATGGTTTGGACTTCTGCGTACCCAGGGCGGTAGTACAATAGCTCCCGTGTTCTGGCCTGGTACATCTAAATATTAGAATATCCATCAGCTTTGGGGGTTTGTCCACCCCATTCTGTTCACAGCTCACCCTAATTGAGTGACATCAACTTGCTCCCATGGGGACCATGGGTACAAGCTATCATTGAAAACAATGTTTTATTCATGTATTTACAATTTTGAAACTGACAGCCAGAGACCCATCTCTTCTCCTGATTATCCAAATTGTTGATGATCCAATTTGGCCCTAAGCCCTATTAGATCAGATAATCAGGGTTCCACTGTACAAGTTTCTGTATTTTCACAAAAAATAAAAACTAAAGATTCTCAGTTAAAATGCCTATTCCATGTTTTTCCATGGCAAATGGATTTCTAGGAGCCCCACTTACATCTATGCATTGCAGAGGCTACGTCTAAACTACACCTCTCTGTCGGCAGAGGGATGTAAATTAGATGTATTGAAAGTGCAAATGAAGCGAGGATTTAAATATCCCATGCTTCAGTTGCATAATGGCGGCCGCTGCTTTTTTTCGAAATGGGGGTTTTTGAAAAAACCCGGCAGTTTAGACGGGGCATTTTCGACAGAAAAACCCCGTTTCAAAAGATCCTGTACTCCTAATTTTTTGAGGAGTACAGGATCTTTCGAAACAGGGCATTTCTGTCGAAAATGCCCCGTCTAAACTGCCATTTTGGGTTGTTGTGGTTTTTTTTTTTTTAAAGCCCCATTTCAAAAAAAAGCGGCATCCACCATTATGCCAACGAAGCACGGGAAATTCAAATTCTGGCTTCATTTGCAATATTGACGTGCTTAATTTACATCCCTTTATCTATGGCCTTAGACGTAGCCTCTGTGTCAAAGAATGTTTCAGCTGGGCAGCTGCCTCTGGAATGAATATATTTTCCAGGGCACAGAGTGAGGGTATCTTATGGGTGCAGAGAAAGGCTATTATTTCAGCAGAGAAGAGTATCCGCAATAAGGAATATCATCACAAGGAGGAAGGCGAAAATTTGTTCCTCTTGGTTTCTGAGGACAGGACAAGGAGTAATGGGCTTAAAGTGCAGCAGGGGAGGTTTAGATTGGACATTAGGAAAAAATTCCTAACTGTCAGGGTGGTCAAATATTGGAATAAATTGCCAAGGGAGGTGGTGGAATCTCCCTCTCTGGAGATATTTAAGAACAGGTTAGATAGACATCTGTCAGGGATGGTGTAGACGGAGCTTGATCCTGCCTTGAGGGCGGGGGGCTGGACTCGATGACCTCTCGAGGTCCCTTCCAGTCCTATTATTCTATGATTCTATGATTCTATCCAGCTGTGCGGAAAATAGGGCTCTGTATCCGTTTTGAGGCTGTGATAATCAAAGGCAAAAATAGGAAGGACCACACAAGGCAGGGCCTAGAAGTTGTTTTGTATCATTGTAAATCACATTGTTCTTAAAAGGTGTCCCATTTACATTGCATGGGTAGTGTCCATATTCCACAAGCCTGTGGAGCTCCTGTGATGGGGCTGGTTGCATTGTAGGAAGAATGGCATGAGATCAGTATTGAGGAAATGGTCTCAGGCCCTCAGTTTGCTGATGTCTAAGACGTTTCTTCTTCCAGCAATTGCTGAGACGTACCCAGGAGGAGGAAAAGGTATCCGTTTTGCTTCCAGGAAAGGATGCAACAAAGCACAGAGATCACTGAGGCAGAGGACAGCCGGGAGTTGGATCAGGAAGATGCTGCCCCTCTGCTCAACCAGGAGTTGTTCCTTAGGAAAGGTAAATCTACTTGAGGGGAACTGCTCTGAATCTGGGACTTCCTCCTCCACTCTGATATAATGGGGAGAGTAAAAACTCAGTGCCTGTGTAAGCGGGGGAATGGTCCCGCTCTTGTGGGGAACTTTCCTGGCTTCTATACACCCCGGTGAAATGAACCAGCGAAAGGATCCGAGTCCCCGCTCCCACTTCCTTTACCCCACGGCTCCCTGATCCTGAGGGCTCCCCCTCCACTCTCCTGAGTAGCAGAGCCCTTGAAACCCCAACAAGGCTGGGCCCAGGTTTCCTGGGGCTTAATCCCTGACCTTGTAGTCACTAGGGGCAGGAGTTAGGGTGTCCCCACTCCGAGGTGCTCTCTTTACACTGCAGGCCTTCTTGGCCCAGTGACCACTTCATAAGGTTCAAAGCAAATACAATTTATTAAACATCAACTGATTAAAGAGAATAGAATAAGAAACAATGAGAATGGTTAAATGAGAATACACAGCCCTGCTCTGTAGCACAGGGACATCAACACAGCAGTCTGCAGAGTGTAAGGACAGTTCACAGTCTCTTCCTTAGAAGCCCTGGATGTGCTGCAAGGGGCTGCAGGCTGGACACGCTTGCACTGGCAGTGACCACACAGCCTCAGTCTCTAAGTGGCCAGACCCCTCTCCCAGTCCAGAGCCTTTCCCCACACTTTGCAGGTCCCAGTAGCTCACCACATCCAGCTGCAGGCTGTGCTGCTTGGCCAGTTCCAGCTCCTTGTGTTGCTTCTCTGTTCCTTTTGGCTTTCTGAGCACTGCCAGTCTGCTGCTCAACACAGGGTCTGCACTGCTTGGCCTGTCTGTGTCTGGTTCTGTCGCTGCAGGACTTCTTCTTGTACTCCTCTCTCAGCTCTCTGTCTTTGCAGGACCTCTTCTGCACACAGCTTGTTTGTTCAGAGACAGAGCCAGAACAATCCCCACTTACAACCTGTCAGTCAGGCTGAGCTGGAGTGTTGACTGCTTTCCATTGTCTCTGGGGTCTGTCAGTCTCATGAACCCTTCCCCTTCTGAAGCTGGTAAACCAAAAAACTCCCACAGAGTTTTAGTAAGGGGTAACAGTCCCCTTACACCTGCCCAAGAAGCTTGCTGTAAAGTGGATTATTATGTGGGAACCCTCTCCTGAAAGAACACAGGGAGTGTGTGCTCCCTCTGAGCTGCTCCTGGGTTTCTTCCAGAGCTGGGTGTGTAAAGTAGGGAAACCAGGGTTGCCAGCGCAGTGCAGAATGGCAAAGAGGGTGGTGCAGCAGCCACACACTTGAGTGCTGCTGCTGCAGGGATTTAGACTGGTTCTCAGCACCGATCCAAAAGTAATTCTTTACTTCAACAAGAGTCCTGTCCCGGAGCTGGCAGACCTGCTGGGGGAGGGCAAAGGGGAAATTCTCTCTTACCGCGGGTGTATGTGCGTGTGTGCATGCACATGTTTCCAAGGTGCACACTTCAGAGGAGAATGGTTTGCGGTAGAAATAAGGCGATTGTTGGTGTTTCCTAAACCAAAAGGAAAAACTATGTAGCACTTTAAAGACTAACAAGATGGTTTAATAGGTGATGAGCTTTCGTGGGCCAGACCTACTTCCTCAGATCATATTCTGGAAGAGAATTGGCATGACCATATATACCAAAGGAATACAATGAAAAAAGTGAACACATTATTAAACTGACAAATCAGATTTAGTACAGAAGGTGCGGTGAGGGAGGGAATAGCTATTTGAGTCAATGAATGGCTAATCAGGGGTGATAAGTGGGAAGCTATCTTTGTAATGGTTAAGGTACCAGTAATTAGCATCTTTGTTAAGGCCCATTCGTAAAGTGTCAAATTTAAGCATGAAAGAAAGTTCTGAAGTTTCTCCCTGTAGATTCATCAAGCCAGGAGGGAAGAGGCACCTTCCAGGTTAATCTGCAGCCTCCCTGACAGTCTCCGGCTTGTTGTGATTTTACCCACACCAGGCTTCTGCTCAGCTCGATACAGTCTGGCTCTCATCCTGCACCTCTCCCTCTTCATGGTGTATGCGCTCCGGGTCAACCTCAGCATCACCATCATAGCAATGACGAATGGCACCAGCCCAGGCAGCCTGCCCAATGTCTCCATGGACGTGTGCCCCAATCACTCACACGCTCAGCCCAACGGCTCACACCGAGAATTCCCCCAAGGAGTAAGTGTAAAGGCAGGACCAGATCAGGGGTGTAAATACCGGTTTACAGTTAACCAGATAAACGATTAAAATTATATTGTTTAACCCAGGGGCGGGGAACCTCAGGCCCGGGGGCCAGATGTGGCTCCCAGCTTGCCTGGATCTGGCCCCCAAGGCTCATGGGGAGGCCTCCCCAGCACTGGGGAGCCCGTGCTGGCACTCCAGTCTCCCCACTGTGGGGCTGGAGCACACAAAATCTACTAGGCTAGGCCTCCCTAGGCTCTGGGGTGTGAGAGGAATATGGGGAGTGTCTTTCTCAATCAGGGGGCATGTCATTGAGGGTTGGGTTGGTTGGTTTTTGTTTGTGTTTTACTTTTCACTTATGTGCAGCCCCCAACTGATTTTTCTGTGGGTCAGTGGCCCCCGACACCAAAATGGTTTCCACACTCCTGGTTTAATCGGTTAACCTTTTAACCTTTTACATCTGTAGGCCAGATCGTTTCAACAACAACGGCTCTACCTCTTGGCTTTGCACTATGGCCCAATAGCAATGAGGTGCTGTTTAGAGAGGACTTTGGGGCTGACTGCAGAGTATCCGTTGCATGTGTGTAAACTAAGGAAATCGCTGGTCCCCTGAGTGGTGACAGGTCTGTGCGTACGAGCTACTTAACCCCTTCCTGGAGTGTCCGGGTCTGGGAGAATGGTTCTCCCTTTAGCTGGGTCTTCAAGCTGCTGCAGTGTTCCCTCAAGGGACATTCCTTGTTTTTTTTTTCTCCCCCTTTTGATGCAAGTTCTGTCTTATCCAGGCCCCCGTGTATGACTGGAGCTCTAAAACCCAGGGCATCATCCTCAGTGCCTTCTTCTATGGTTACATCGTCACCCAGCTCCTCGGCGGATACTGGTCGGGAATGTTTGGAGGGAAGATACTGCTGGGCTGTGGGCTGCTCTCGACCTCGGTTTTCACCCTTCTTATGCCACTCGCAGCCAGCCTTGGAGCGGCATACCTCATTGGGCTGCAGGCACTGCTGGGCATGGCAGAGGTAGGTAGGGCCTTCACTTCCAATCGCTTTGCTCTCAGTGGCTAGCACTTTTCTGTATGTGGCATCATGCATAGACCTGGCGTTGCAGAAGAAGTTAACAAGACAGGTCTCCGCCCCAAAGAGTTCACAAGTGAGAAACAAGGGTGAACCAAAGTGCGGGGATGGGTGGGACAAGGGTCACAGCAGTGAAAGATCATGAGATCTACTAATGCTTTCCACCATGTATTGCTCCCAGAGTGCCCTCCTCCCTGCTGTGCTCACACACATCTGTGTTTTCCTTGGCAGGGGGTGATATTTCCAGCCCAGTACACACTGTGGGCAAAATGGGCTCCGCCCTTGGAACGCAGCAGGCTCATGAATCTTGCTGACGCTGGTAAGAAAGAGTGATTCTCTTTGCCATCGAATCAACCATTCCTGGAGTTCCAGCACCGCCCCCCTGCGTGACAGAGATCCCTCCTGATTCAAGCTTCTCTTGCCCATGCTCCAGACAAACAGAGCCACTCATGAGTTAGAGAAAGGTCCAGATTCTACACCAGTGGTGGGCTATAAACTGCCTGCAGTCTGGATGCTGTTTGCCGGAGTTAGCTCTTGCAGGTCGCCACCACTGTATTTACCTGTGTCTCAGCAGGTAAGGGTGCTTGCAGCTCCTGCTGGCTGCAAATCACTGTTTGCAGCCAATGGGAGCTGTGGGAAGTGGTGTCCCCATCTGCACTGCTTCCCATAGCTCCCATGGGCCAGGAAGAGTGATCCATGGCCAATGGGAGCTGCAAGTGGCCGTAACAGTGGTTGTACAGGTAAATAAAGCAGCCATAGCCTCCCAGGAAACTGCCTCCGTCTTATTGCCCACCCCTATTCTAGACCGAAGGTCCTTCATGGATAATGTTGGCTGCATGTCCACCTCTCCTGCTCTTTCTCCCTTTCCTTTCTTCCCTCTATCTTCTCCTCCACTTTGTCTTCTCAGCTTTGGCTCGATAGGGCAGTAACAACTGTATGATGGTATGGGAAGCCTGGGTCATCTTCTATAAACACCACCTTATCATCCCCTCGCTCTGAACTCTTCATTATCTGCTCCTCAGGGTGCACTTTTGGGACCTTCACCACCTTCCCTGTGGCTGGGATCATCTGCCAGTACCTTGGGTGGCCTTACGTCTTCTACATCTTTGGTGAGTTGCTGTGGTTTCCACTGCTGAAGATTCACCGGCAAGTGAAACCACAAAAGAGTGAAATATAGGAAGGTCTTCTAGTTACCTCTGTGAGGAGTCAGGGCTCTTCATCCAGTTCCTAATGAAGAAACGTGCCCCTTTGGAGAGACCACTTTCAGAACCCCCAGTCGAAAGGGCTGAATGGCCAGAGGGACTGGACTTCCCTCCAGCTCACGCTGGACATCTGTCAGGTGGGCAGTGCAGAGGAGGCTCGCATTGCTGTTACTCCAGCTATGTCTGCTCCATGGATGGGAGGTCTCAGGTCTGGCATGCTGGCATCTTTTGTTTTAATCTGTAAGGGAATAGACATTGATGAGGTCTGTTAGCCAGCACAGCCCCTCGATCTGCCTTGAACAGGATGTTTGGAAAGCTACAGAAGTGTTGCACCACCTCTGTCTGTCCATCTGGCATTGCAGTGCACCCTCACTGTCCTGTTGGGGGGGTCTGTGAATGGGCAAGTAGCTCCCTGTCAGCTCGACATGGCACACACATGGAGAGGAGCAGTGCCCCACACTCAGCCACTTTCCACTTCTTCCTTCATTCTCCCACTAAGGAAAGTCAGGCAGGATCCCCAGCCTGAGTTGTTTGGTGCAAGGCAAAAATTCCTGCCCTACCACTTCATTCCTCCTTCCCCCAAGAAGGGGGACACAAACCCTTTTATACCATGGATCAGCGTTGAAGGGCCCCACCTGGTCAGACTGTCAGCATGAGTCAGCTGAACAGACCTGCCCATCCTTGAAGGCGCTAGTAACTTGCAGCAGTCTGTCACAGAGCTGTAGTGTCTTGCCTACGCATCTCTGTTGTATCTACACACCTGTGCCACCAGAAGATCTGGGACAGGAGCCATTGACGAGTCTTGTGGATAAGGGAGAAGCGGTGGACATGGTATACCTAGACGTTGTTAAGACATTTGATATGGTCTTGCATGATATTCTTATCAATACACTAGGCAAATACAACTTAGATGGGGCTACTATAAGGTGGGTGCATAACTGGCTGGATAACCATACTCAGAGAGTAGTTATTAATGGTTCACAGGCCTGCTGGAAGGGCAGAACAAATGGGTTCTGCAGGGATCTGTTTTGGGACCGGTTCTGTTCAATATCTTCATCAATGATTCAGCTATTGGCATAGAGAGTACGCTTATTAAGTTTGCAGATGATATCATGCTGGGAGGGGTTGCAGCTGCCCTGGAGGATAGGGTCATAATTCAAAATGATCTGGACAAATTGGAGAAATGGTCTGAGGTAAACAGGATGAAGTTTAATAAGGACAAATGCAAAGTGCTCCACTTAGGAAGGAACAATCAGTTTCACACATACAGAATGGGAAGTGACTGACTAGGAAGGAGTACAGCAGAAAAGGATCTAGGGGTCAGAGTGGACCACAAGGTAAATAGGAGTCAACAGTGTGACACTGTTGCAAAAAGCAAATGTGACTCTGGGATGCATTAACAGGAGTGTTGTGAGCAAGACATGAGAAATCAATCTTCCGCTCTACTCTGCACTGATTAGGCCTCAATTGGAGTTCTGGGCACTACATTTCAAGAAAGATGTGGAGAAATTGGAAAAGGTCCAGAGAAGAGCTACAAGAATGATTAAAGGTCTAGAGAACATGACCTATGAAGGAAGACTGAAAGAATTGGGCTTGTTTAGTTTGGAAAGGAAAAGACTGAGAGGGGACATGATAGGGTTTTCAGTTATCTAAAAGGGTGTTACAAGGTGGAGGGAGAAAAACTGTTCTCCTTGGCCTCTGAGGATAGAATGAGAAGCAATAGGATTAAGCTGCAGCAAGGGAGTTTTAGGTTGGACATTAGGAAAATCTTCCTGCCTGTCAGCGTGGTTAAATGCTGGAATAAGTCACCTGGAATAAGGGAGGTTGTGGAATCTCCATCTCTGGAGATATTTAAGAGCAGGTTAGATAGACATCTATCTGGGATGTCTACACCAGGGCTACTCAACACGTGGCCCGTGGCCTGTTTGTTTGTGACCTGCGGGTGGGAGCCAAAACAAAAAAGTTGTCAATAGAATGGTCTTCTGTTGATCTGCGTTCTAGTAATTACATTCCTGGACTATCATTGCTCATTAAAAGTGCTGTCATATGGGTGGAAATCAGGTAAATGTCACATTTTTTATTAGCATCAGCAGAACTGACTTAAATGGGGCCTGCGTGTTGTGTTGTCTTGCCTTAATCTTTGTATTCTGCCTGTCAGTGTGACAATCTATTTGCATATATTTGCATATATATTTGCATGTATATGCAACCACTCTTAAGTTTCGGCCCTCGGCACATGCTGAGAGTATCATTGTGGCCCCAGGGGCTTCCAAAGTTGAGTAGCCCTGGTCTAGACAGTACTGAGTTCTGCCATGAGGGCAGGGGACTGGACTCGAAGGCCTCTCGAGGTCCCTTCCAGTTCTAGTGTTCTATGATTCTGTGATTCCCCTTCTCCATAGGTGGTATTGGCTGCGTTTGGTGTGTGTTCTGGTTCCTTCTCGTCTATGAAGATCCTGCATCTCACCCTTGTATTAGTGCCAGTGAGAAGGAGCACATTGTGTCATCACTGGCCAACCAGGTACCTGGAAAGCCTTTTAACTCTGATCTAGTTGCCCCATATATCCTCCTTTGAATAGTGATTGGGACAATGGGACCTTCTCCAATGAGACTATCTTCAGAGTTCTGCTGAGTGCATTATTTATAGAGCGGTGCCATTGTAAATAAAAGAGAGGGCCCTGCCCCAAGGAGCTCACAGATTAGTTCAGACTTAGATACTGAGGACACATGAGAGAAGAGATCAATGCGAAAGGGCCAAAGACAGGGCCAGGGAGGAGATCAGCCTGCCTGTGCTTCATGAAATGGGTATTTTAAGGAGACATTTGTTGAAGCCAAGGGAGGTTGAATTAGAGGAGGCAGCTATATGTGCAGGGGCAATCTGATGGAGCCTGAAAGCCAAGTGTGAGAGGAGATAAAGCTTGGGAGAAACCTGGGGGAGCAGAGGGAGGAGTTGGAGATGGAGGGTCAGGGCTAAGTTGTGGGGGGAGCCTGAGGTGAGGGAAAGGAGCTTGGATCTGAGGCAGAGGAGGTCCAAGGAGGAGCACGATGGTGAGAGGGGAAGGTGCTGTAAGTGTGGTGTTTTGGACCGAATGCAGGAGTGAGCCATGGAGTGGGAGGCGGCACAGGTAAACTCAGAGGTGCCTGAAGCATGGGCTGAACCCTTATCTGTGGAGATGAAGAGGGAAGGCTGCATTCTCCCTAGGAAAAGCACTAGGCTTTATCTGCGGCTGGATGTGAGGGGAGTCGGAGGTGAAGGGATGAGTTGGATCATGGGACTGTGGACTGTCATGGGAGAGGAATGGGCCTCACAGGTGCATTTCCTTCAAGGGCAGCTCCCATGGACGATGCCTTCCACTCCTGGCCATGATTAAATCGCTGCCTTTATGGGCCATCGCAGTCGCCTATCTCTGCAATGACTGGCTGTTCTACATGCTGCTGACGTCAATGCCAATGTACATGAATGATGTGCTCCATTTTGACATCAGAGAGGTGAGCTGTGCTGTCGTGCAGGACCAGGCTGTCCCCTGAATGCAGGGGGATAAAAGTGCATTCTAATCAATTCTGGACAGCGTGTTAAACCCCCAGCTTCAGGACTTAGGCCAGTTTCTGACTTCCACGGGTTAGGCTGTTTCTTTCACCTTGCTCCAAAGTGGCTGGTTGGTGCTAGCCACTGGCAGAGGCAGGATGCTGGGCTGGATGAACCTCAGGCCCAAACCAGACGGGTGGTTCTTGTGGTGCTGACATTTCAACCCCCCTGAGCACATCCAGATGCTGGTGATGCTGGGTCCCTCTGACGGCTCTGAGCAAGATAACCAGTCCCTTACCCTCCACTCTACAGAATGGGCTCCTCTCTGCGCTTCCCTACATTGGGAACTGGCTGGGCACCATCATATCAGGGCTGCTGGCCGACTTCCTCCTGTCCAGGCATGTGTTCAGCACAGCAACAGTGCGGAAGCTCTTCTCGGGGCTGGGTAAGGACAGATGCCTCCTGCCCTCGGGTTCTTTCCATCAGCCTTCACACAGTCAGCCATATAATCCACATTCCCTCTTCTCCCTAGGGATGCTGCTCCCAGCCATCTCCCTGGTGGCTGTGTCCTACGTTGGCTGTGATTACCCAGCAGCTGTGGGCTTTCTAACACTCTCCATGACTATAATCAGCATGTGCGGGGCTGGGTTCAACATTAACCAGATCGACATTGCTCCCAGGTAAGACCCCCCAGACGGTGTCATCCCAGCCCTCAGCCATTTCAGCGGCCTTTTGCTTCTCCTCTCCCTGATCCTCTGCAGCTGTTGGCATCTGAAGCTGGACAGGCAAAACCAAGGCACAGAAATGCAGGCTCAGAGCCCTTACAGCAGCAGGTAAAGGCTCTTAGTGGATTTCAAGAGGACAGGCAGGGACTAAGCTGAGGAACCACTGCTAGCTAGTGGAGACTGTTACATGCATAATGACTTTATTCCAGTGGCACTTGCTGTCTTAGAAGCTGTTAGCAGGTTAAGTGCCATTGCCTGGGGGAGAAGGAATTGGAACCTAATTTTCTCCCTTGTTGCAAGTCTCTCTTTGCCTTGCTCAGGAAATTTTCCCTTCCCTTCTCCCCAGATACGCTGGGTTACTACTGGGAATCACAAGTACCTTTGGAACCGTGTCAGGAATAATCGCTCCCACCGCAGTTGGATTACTCACCAGCCAGGTAATTCAGGGTCTCTACTGATGGTCACATTGGAGGCCACCTGCATTGTGCCACAGGCGGGGAGCTGCTCTGGTCTGGCCAGGCCTGCCTGCATCGCACCACGGGTAGGGAGCTACTCCAGCTCTGCTGGGCCCGCCCATCACACCCCAGGCTCTACAGTTAAACCAGTTAACTTTTTACATGACCTTTTACATCCCTAAAATGGAGGGGGGGCAGAGAGACGGATGGAGAGTGGGTCAGTAGGGAGAGCTGGGTACCAAGGAAGATAAAGCTGCTTGAAATCAGCATGCTATGATTTCCCAAGGAATTCCCAAGCGCGCTGCAGTGCGTAGCTGAGTCAGTCACATGGAGCCTGAGGAGCGAAATCTGCAGCCAGAGAGTGAACTGGCGCTGCAAAGTCTTTAGCTGAATGAAAACCATTCCATGGCTAAATCTACCCACAAATGGGCTCAAGCCCCAGGTTCTCCCTGTGTGTTTCTAGACCATGTGGTGATAGTGGGAAAAGAGATACTAATTGCTCTTGTTTGGCACTCCCAGGACCTCTTGACTGGCTGGAGGAATGTCTTCTTCATGACAGCAGCCCTCAATCTGTTTGGCCTGCTGTTCTATGTGACCTTTGGCAGCGCAACTCTCCAGGACTGGGCGAGGGAGGACACTGCTGTCCAATGAAATGCTAAGGCATGCTGCCAGAGGAAGAATATGTAACAAGGGCAGGGGGTGAAAAACACCCCAGGGAACATAAATTAGTCAAGAAATCCCTTTTCTCATTCCAGCACTGAACACCTGAATAACACGATCCATTGGTTTGCCAGACCTAATCACCAAACTTTTGAATTCTGTGCCCTTTTCTCACATCCTTCCTCAGCAGGGCCATCCTTACCTGTATGCAGAATAGGCAGCTGTGTAGGACACCTGAAAATTTGGGGCACCACTGAGTCTTAATGTTCACCCATCCACTTCTTTCTATCCCTGTTCTGCGGCTTTGCTTTCTCCGGAGAGAGTCTAGTTAACTTAAAAGGGGAAAAAGGCTGCCAGAGCTATTAGCAGAACACCAAACCTGTGTCATTTAAGTGGTAGTGAAGCCATTTAACAGTCACTTGTCAACCCCAGGTATATACTATCATTTTCTGAATGTACTGGGTGAATCTATAGGATCTTGGTTTAAAATTTGCTTTAACAAAATTTCATTAGTGTGTTACTGAAGATTTTTTTCACATATCTAAAAAATCATTGTCGTTCCCCCTCCCCCGGCTGCCATCAGTCATAGGGACAGCAGCTTAATAGTTCTATGTAGGGCCCCCTAAATCCTAAGGACAGACCTGTTTCTCAGCATTCACTTGACCAAATGAATTTGGGAGGTAGTGTTTTCTAGTAGATAAATCAGTGGCTTGCACCTCGACCTGGGTTCCCAGCTCTGTCCTTGGCCTGCTTAGTGATCTTGGGAAGTTATTTGCCCAGATGATTGGAAAAAGGCAAATATAGTGCCCATCTTTAAAAAGGGGAAGAAAAACAATCCAGGGAACTACTCACCTGTCAGCCTCACCTCAGTCTCTGGAAAAATCATGGAGAGGATCCTCAAGGAATCCATTTAGAAGCACTTGGAAGAGAGGAAAGTGATCAGGAATAATCAACATGCATTCACCAAGGGCAACTCATTCCTGACCAACCTGATTGCCTTCTATGACAAGGTAACTGTTCTGTGGATATGGACAAGGCAATGGAAGTGATATACCTTGATTTTAGTAAGGCTTTTGTTATGGTCTCCGTAGTACTCTTGCCAGCATGTTAAGGAAGTATGGCTTGGCTAAATGGACTGTAAGGTAGATAGAAAGCTGGCTAGATTGTTGGGCTCAACAGGTAGTGATCAATGACTTGATGTCTGGCTGGTGGTCGGTATCAAGTGGAGTGCCCTATGGGTCGGTACTAGGCCCAGTTTTGTTCAATATCTTTATTAATGACTTGGATGAGGGGATGGATTGCACCCTCAGCAAGTTTGCAGATGACACTAAGCTGGGGGGAGAGGTAGATAATTGAAGGGTAGGGATAAGGTCCAGAGTGACCTAGACAAATTGGAAGTTTGGGCCAAAAGAAATCTGAGGAGGTTCAACAAGGACAAGTGCAGAGTCCTACAGTTGGGATGGAAGAATCCCAAGCATAGTTACAGGCTGGGGACCGACTGGCTAAGCAGCAGTTCAGCAGAAAAGTGGATGAGAAGCTGGATATAAGTCAACAGTGTGCCCTTGTAGCCAAGAAGGATAACCGCATATTAGGGTGCATTAGAAGGAGCATTGACAGCAGGTCTAGAGAAGTGATTATTCCCCTTTATTCAGCAATGGTGAGGTCACATCTGGAGTATTTAATCCAATTCTGCTCCCCTGCCCCCCATTACAGAAAGGATGTGAATGTATTGGATAAAGTCCCTAAATGATTAGGGACTGGAGCACTTGACTTACAAGGTGAGGCTGAGGGATTTGGGCTTATTTAGTCTACAAAAGAGAAGAATGAGGGAGGATTTGATAGCAGCTATCAACTACCTGAAGAGAAGTTCCAAAGAGGATGGAGAGAGGCTGTTGGTCTTCGAGTGGCCCTGTGGGTGCTCCACTCTAGGTGTCGGGTCCCGTCCCGGCGCCGCGGCTCGGAGACTTTTCATAGCCGTGCTCCGCCGGCTCGCGCATGCGTGGTTCAGCAGGACAGCGTTCGCTCCTTTGATCAGCCACGTGCGAGCCGGCAACCGTCAGTTCCTCTCAACCGCCTCAGGTCGCGGTCGGAGCTCCCTGATCTCTCTTTACTGATGGTTTTAGATAGTTCTCTACTGTAAATAGTTAGAGTTAGTTAAAATTTCATGTTAGTCGTGTTCCTTTTTCTTGTTTCTCTGTAAAAAAAAAAAGTTTTCTCTCAGACTTCGGTGAAAGCCGCCGCACCTAAGCTGGTGAAATTGACTACCCATACGGGGATTACACAGGCATTCCTTAACTGTGGTGACAATGCCTGGCTCAACTGGGTTCAAAAAATGCTTAAAGTGCCACGAAGCCATGCCAACGGCTGACGGCCATGACACTTGTATCAGTTGAATATGAGTCAACAGTGTGATGCTGTTGCCAAAAAAGCAAATATGATTCTAGGTTGTATCAACAGGTGTGTTGTAAGCAAAACTCGTGAAGTCATTCTGCCGCTCTATTCTGCACTAGTTAGGCCTCAGCTGGAGTACTGTGTCCAGTTCTGGGCGCCACATTTCAAGAAAGATGTGGAGAAATTGGAAAGGGTACAGAGAAGAGCGACAAGAATGATTAAAGGTTTAGAGAACATGACCTATGAAGCCAGGCTTCATGAACTGGGCTTGTTTAGTTTGGAAAAAAGAAGATTAAGGGGGGACATGATAGCGGTTTTCAAATATCTAAAAGGGTGTCACAAGGAGGAAGGCGAAAATTTGTTCCTCTTGGTTTCTGAGGACAGGACAAGGAGTAATGGGCTTAAAGTGCAGCAGGGGAGGTTTAGATTGGACATTAGGAAAAAATTCCTAACTGTCAGGGTGGTCAAATATTGGAATAAATTGCCAAGGGAGGTGGTGGAATCTCCCTCTCTGGAGATATTTAAGAACAGGTTAGATAGACATCTGTCAGGGATGGTGTAGACGGAGCTTGATCCTGCCTTGAGGGCGGGGGGCTGGACTCGATGACCTCTCGAGGTCCCTTCCAGTCCTATTATTCTATGATTCTATGATTCTATGATTCTAGGTGCCTGGGGGAAACTCATGTCCCTGACAAGTGCAACCATTGTAGAAAATTAACCTCAAGAGCCCGGAGGGAGCGGGAGATGAAAGTCAGAATGTTAATGTTTGACAAGGCATTGCAGCCTGATCCGATCCCTCCTGTGACCACAAAAACCTTGGGGCATAAGAGGAGAGCAGCTTCTCCGGGATCGGCTCTCTCCAAGACAGCAAAGCCATCCCCGACGTGCTCTCTCCCTGCGGCAGCCACAACGTCGGCAGGAGCTTCCAAGGTGACCCCCGGGGGATCTGGTAACTTTGCTGGGGCTGGTAGGGGAGAACCCCCACCGCCCAGAGGGAGATCAGCTTCAGTGCCGACATCAGGAGCGGCGCCGCAGCTGGCTGGCAAGTCTGCACCGGCTTCAGCAGCGCGCTCCCTGAAACTGACAGACACGCCGGTGCCACAATTGACCAGCCTCTCCGCGCCAGCTTCAGCAGCACCTAATGCATCGGTGCCTATCCTGCCTGCCCCAGCGTCGGCACCACCCCTTCCAGCACCGGCATCTGAACCAGAACGTGTGGATGCTTCAGGCGCGGCACCGTCATTAACCTCGGCACCGGACGACATACCGCAACAGCTGACTTCTCCAGCACCGCTTCACTTTCATTCGGTGCCTGGCTCCCCCATGCGTCTGGGGATGGATGGGACTTCTACACCTAGAAAGTCATTATCCAAGACCCATTATAGGGACAGGTCCCTTTCTCCACTGTTTCACCAGGAGGACATGATCGCTATTGTGCTTACGTGTCTCCTTCATGGGTTATGCACAGCCGGCATGACTATAGGGATGCAGTGTACTTAGACACACATCGGTCCCGTTCACGATCCCGTTCACCCTCCCGATTTTCGAGGTACGGGTCTGGTAGACACTCTTCATGTCGCGTCTATTATATCCATCATGGTAGTGCACGCTCCTCTCGGCACTCCTCCCCGTCGCGGTCCGAGCACTATTATGATCGCTATCATAGATCATATTATGATCGTCCCCAGCGTGACTATACTCCATCATCACGCAGGGGATCTTCCTGCGTCCGCCAATCACCGACAGCAAAATACTTACCTCACCGATCACAGCCATTACATTCACCTTCTCCGGCTAAGAGTCCAACGATCCAGCTAGACCAGTCTGAACCGGAAGAGGGACAGTTGTCTGAAACAGAAGACCCTAAGCCGGAGACTCCTCTAGCAGACTGTTCCTCGTCTTCCCCGGATGAGGCGATATGCCCGATTGACATCTCCCCACTGGATGATCTGAAACACTTTCAGGATCTCTTCAAATGAGTGGCGGGCATGCAGGAAATACAGCTGGCGGATGTTCCGGTTAAGAAACACCACCTCTTGAAAAACCTCCGTCCACAACAAAGTGCAAAGATCGCATTACCAATTGATGACGCGATAATGGAAGTGGCGGATGAGATATGGCAAACCCCAACATCGGTTACCCCTATGAGTAAAAAGGCTGACAAGAAATATTTTGTTCCGGCGAAAGGCTTGGACTTTTTATTCAATCACCCCCAACCTAACTCGTTGGTAGTAGACGCAGCTCAACGTAGGAATAAGGCGCCACAGTACAGAAATACCCTTCCAGACAAGGACAATAAAAAATTAGATATTTTTGGCAGGAAAGTCTACTCCTCAACCACGCTGTTGTTACGAATTGCAAACTACTCAGCCCATCTATCGAATCATAATTTCGATAATTATTCAAAGTTAACAGAGCTGCTGCACCATCTTCCAGACAGCAAGAAGCCACTCCTGAGAGCAATAGTTCAAGAAGGGTACGCATCATGTAGTATTGCACTACAGATTGCCATGGATGTGGCTGACACAGCAGCTCGAGCTGCTGCTACAGGTATAGCCATGAGGAGATCATCTTGGCTTTCATCAGCAGGGGCTCCAAAGGAGTTGCAAAATAAGGCTGAGGATCTACTGTTTGACAAACTTAAACTCTTTGCGGCAAACACTGATGAGGTCCTCCATTCGGGGAAAGATTCACTTACAACTCTACATACGCTTGGGATGTACACACCTTCCTTCAAATGGAGACGTTATTTCCCTTACCAACGGAGATACGATTTCAATTTTTCTAGACAACAGACACGTCCCTTCGACAACCAGCGTCCTAGACAGCGCCCTCAGCGCAAGCGGCCACAACAGAACCGTTCAGCTAATCAGTCGTCGACTAAGCAGCAAATTTGACTTGCTTGTTGAGGATGCAAGCCAACTGCCTTTAATCAACATGGAAAATCATCATCTTTTTCACCATCGTCTACGCTCATTTTATCACCAGTGGTCTGCAATCACCACGGACAGATGGGTGCTAGAAGTAGTTCGGTCCGGCCTCTCCACCCCCTTTCTCTCTATTCCCCCTACCGCTCCCCCTACCCTGTCCCTCTTCAGGGACCCCTCTCACGAGAAACTGTTGAAACAGGAAGTTCAACGCTTGCTCGCCATCGGAGCGATAGAGGGAAACAGTTCTGGGGAAAGGGGTTTTACTCCCGATATTTTCTCACACCAAAGAAGTTGGGAGGTTGGAGACCCATTCTAGACCTTCGAAAGCTAAACCGGTACCTTCGAAAGCACTGTTTCAAGATGGTAACCTTATCAACCATTATTCCGTCATTGAACAAAAAGGATTGGTTTGCAGTCCTCGACTTGCAGGACGCCTACTTCCATGTAGAGATTCACGTGGCGCACAGGTGTTTTCTTCGTTTCCAGTTGGGGAACGAGCATTACCAGTACAAGGTCCTACCATTTGGTCTAGCATGTGCTCCCAGAGTTTTCACCAAAACATTAGCGGTGGTCGCGGCCCATTTACGCAGACTGGGGGTGACAATATTTCCTTACTTAGACGATTGTCTCCTCAGGGGTACGACATATTGTGACGGCGCGTTGGGGGTCCCCTGTCTCCTGCACCCCGAAATGGCACAAACAGACTGCACCAGCCGGTGGAATAGAGGAAGTTTATTGCCTCTCCAGGATACAGCACAGCACAGATGTAATCTGGTCACAGAGCTGGGCTAGGCTGCCTCAGGCCCCCTTGAGATGGGGGAGACTGGGCCCCTAAACTCCAGCCCCTTCCCCTAGGCTCTCCTCCATGCTCTCAGACAGCCAGCAACCAACTAACTAACTTCCAGCCCTGCCCCCCAGCCAGGGCAGCATTCCACCTTCCTTTGTTCCTCTCCATGGGGGGTGTCTGGCCCCTGGTTCAACAAGTTTGGCATTACCTCTGCCTAGCGAGGTTTTCCCTGCTGGGTCTTGCTCCAGACAGCAGGGGTCACCACAGCCCAGCAAGTACCCCCACTATGTCACAGTTCTCCCCCCTCCGAGAGCGAACTGAGCAGGGTCACTCCGCTCGTGACCTAGGGAAGTTCGGGTCCTCTGCGTGGGAACCCGCCCTGGGGACATGGGTGCTCCCCTTGACTTGGGCCTGGTGAGGCCCCACATGAGCTGGCTTCCCTCTGTCCACTCGCCGCCCCGCTCCAGGGCGACTGGCACAGGCCTGTCCTCGGGGGTCACACCCACCCTTCCGCTGGCCTTGATCTCTGGCCAGGGTCTCTCGGGCCGGGGCCATGAGCCCAGCGAGCCTTCTATGGACAGCCAGGGCGGCTTCCATTCCCAGGGAGGACTTCCCCTCCCATAACTCTCTCAGCGAGCCCAGAGGCTCCTCTATCTGGGGTAGAGACCCCCAAGCCGCTTTCCTACTGTCTTGGGCCTTCCCGCCCCTCTGGCAGGAGTCACAGGACCGGCAGTACCGCTGCACGGCTGTAAAGATTCCCGGCCAATAGAAGTGCTGGAGCAGCCTCAGCCGGGTGCTCCGGATCCCCCGGTGGCCCCCAACGGGGACGTCGTGGGCCAAATACAGCAGCTTGAGGCGATACTTTCGGGGGATGACCAGCTGCCGCTGGACCCTCCATGCCCTCACCTTCCTGGGGGGAAGCCATTCACAGAACAGGAGTCCACGCTCCCGCAGGAATCTCTCCTGGCCACCTCTCCCCCGGGGCTGAGCTGCATGGAGGCCAGCCTGGTCCCTCAGCCTCTGCAAGGAGGGGTCTGCCTGCACCTCAGCCTGGAATTCAGCTGCTGAGGCAGGGATCGGGACTTGTCCCCCACCTCTGCCTAGGTCCGGAGTCCCAGCCTGGCTGGACCCCGTGTCCACTGGGTTGGGACCCTGAGGCTGCTGCCAGGAGTCCTTCCCTAGACCCACGTTGTCAGCCCCCCACTGGCTCTGGGTGGTGACTAGAGCCCGCTGGGATTCATGGGGCCACTCCTCTAGGTCATTCCCCATCAGCACCTCGGTGGGCAAGTGCGGGTGCACCCCCACTTCCTTGAGGCCTTCCTTCGCCCCCCATTTCAGATGCACCCTGGCTACAGGCACCTTAAACGGGGACCTGTCTATGCCCTTCAGGGTCAGCTGGGTGTGGGGTAGTATCCGCTCTGGGGCCACTATGTCGCATCGGGCCAGAGTCACCTCCGCCCCCGTGTCCCAGAAGCCCGTCACCTTCCTACCATCCACCTCCAGGGGTATGAGGCACTCGCTCCGCAGGGGCCGTCCTGCCCCCACCCGGTACACAGAGAAATCCGCCTCCTGAGAATCAGACCTCCCAGGGGAGGTGCACTGAGCATCCTTCCCCTCTCTCTGAGCTGAGGTTTGCCTGCCAGCCCCTGCCTCTGGGGCAGCCTGCCCTTCCTCCCGCCCCAGCCAGTTAACCCTGGAAAGTCCCCGGTCCTGGGACATGGTGCACTGAGCCCTCTTGTGGCCTCTTTGCCCACAGCGATGGCAAGTTAGGCTTTGGGCTGTCTCTGTCCAGGGCCTGGCTGGTTCTCTGGGGCGCAGACGACCTGTTCCTTGGGCTCGCCCCGTAGTTGACTCCCTCCGTCGCTCAGCTGAGATCCGGTCTCTGCGCGGTTCCCTTTCTCTCCGGGACTCCCGTTCACACCCGGACCGGCTCTCCGTGAACTCATCCGCCAGTTTCCCGGCCTCCTGGGGGTTCTCTGGTCTCCGGTCCTTGAGCCACAGCCTCAGTTTGGGTGGGCACACTTCATAGAACTGCTCCATCATGACCAGCTTGAGCAGCTCCTCTGCGGTCTGGGCTCCGACTCCAGACACCCACTTGCGGCAGTATTGCGCCAGGCGGGAGGCCAGGTCCACATAGGTCTCCCGTGGCCCTTTCTGTACCCCCCGGAACTTCTTCCTGTACATCTCGGGGGTCAGCCCGAACTTGTGCAGCAGGGCCTCCTTGACTCGGTTGTAATCCCCTGGCTGTAGGTCCTCCAGCTGACTGAGCACTCCGGCCGCCTCCTGGCTCAGTGCGGGGACGAGCTCCTGCAGCCAGTCAGCTGGGGGGACCCGTTGCAGTCCACAGGCCCTCTCAAAGGCACCGAGGAACCCGTCTATGTCACCCATGTCCTCCAATTGGGCCACCACGAGCCTCTCCAAGCGTCTGGCAGTCCTGGGACCCTGGGGCCCATCGGCACTTGGCGCAGCCGGTGCCCCGCCGGTTCTCCGCTCTGCCATGGCCAGCTCATGCTGTTGCTGCCTCTCTCGATCTTGGCGCTCCTTCTCTCGGTCCTGTACTTCCAATTCCCTGATCCGCAGCTGGATCTCCAGCTGCCGCAGCTCTGCTTGGCTGGCCTCTGCCCTAGATGGGCCGCAGCTTGCAGGCCTCCTGGGGGAAGCTGTCTCATCTCTCCGGTGCGTTCCAGCACTCCTCCCCCTCTCTGAGCCTGACACACTCTCAGGGGGGGTCTGGCTGCTTCCCCTGGGGACAAGATCCTGGCCCTGTGGCTGGTCGTTCTCTTCTAGCTGGGCAATCAGCTGGGCCTTGGTTGCTTTCTGCACAGGGAAGCCCCTCTCTCTGCACAGCCCCACCAGCTCTGCCTTCAAGAGTCGGGCGTAGGCCATCTGCCCGCTGGGCCCCTCGGTGCAGACTCACCAGTCTAGTGCTGCAGCGCCCCACGATTCCCAGGAACCGCTTCGTTCTATCTCCAGCACGCCTGGCTCCAGGGCTCTTGCTTCTACTGCGCCTTGTCACTCACCGCTGGGAGCTTCATCCACGGGGTGCAGTGGATCCCACCCCTGACACCAGTGTGACGGCGCGTTGGGGGTCCCCCGTCTCCTGCACCCCGAAATGGCACAAACAGACTGCACCAGCCGGTGGAATAGAGGAAGTTTATTGCCTCTCCAGGATACAGCACAGCACAGATGTAATCTGGTCACAGAGCTGGGCTAGGCTGCCTCAGGCCCCCTTGAGATGGGGGAGACTGGGCCCCTAAACTCCAGCCCCTTCCCCTAGGCTCTCCTCCATGCTCTCAGACAGCCAGCAACCAACTAACTAACTTCCAGCCCTGCCCCCCAGCCAGGGCAGTATTCCACCTTCCTTTGTTCCTCTCCATGGGGGGTGTCTGGCCCCTGGTTCAACAAGTTTGGCATTACCTCTGCCTAGCGAGGTTTTCCCTGCTGGGTCTTGCTCCAGACAGCAGGGGTCACCACAGCCCAGCAAGTACCCCCACTACGTCACACATATATGGAAACATGTCACATAGTCTGGACAGTATCCGACGAATTTGCGGCTCTGGGCCTCCTCATAAACTCAAAGAAGTCATCGTTAGTTCCCTCTCAAAACCTCATGTTCATAGGTGCACGACTCGATTCAACTGCAGCGCGAGCATATTTACCAGTGGAACGTTTTACGGCAATCAAAGAGCTGGTACACACCATGGTGCATGCTCCAACAATTCCCACACGTGTCTGTCTACAGCTGTTGGGACACATGGCTGCCGCAACCATTGTAGTGCGCAACGCAAGGTTACGTTTTTGTTGCCTCCAGCATTGGTTAGCCACGGTTTACATCCCGTCAAAGCACACTGTCCACAGGCCGGTAGTGGTGCCACAGTATGTCCGGGATTCCCTACAGTGGAAATCTTCTCACGGGCGTTCCATTTCATCGCCCACAACCCACAACACAAATTACTACAGATGCCTCCCTTACAGGTTGGGGAGCTCACATGGGCAATCTCACGGTTCAGGGACGTTGGTCGACACAAGAGATGCTACTACATATCAATGTGCTCGAGTTAAGAGCGGTACGACATGCTTGCAAACATTTCCAAGTCCACATTCAGAATACAACGACCAGGATTCTAACGGACAACATGGCGACTATGTTCTATATCAACAAACAAGGGGGTGCCCGATCCCGTTCTCTTTGCGCAGAGAGCACTCGTTTATGGAATTGGTGTATCGCCAACAACACCATTCTCACAGCATCCTACCTTCCAGGCATCGACAACTTAATAGCAGACTCTCTCAGCAGGCGTTTTCCTCACGACCACGAATGGGAGGTACGCACGGACGTGCTGACTCGTGTTTTCGCTCGATGGGGATTTCCAACAATAGATTTGTTCGCGACAGAACTCAATTCGAAATGTCCCACTTATTGTTCAAGAGCCAGAATAGGACGCCACTCCCTGGGGGATGCCTTTCTTCTCCACTGGGGGACATCGTTACTATACGCCTTTCCCCCGGTAGTGTTAATTCCCAGGGTTCTGGAAAAGATCAACATAGATGAGGCCCGGGTAATCCTCCTAGCACCGGCATGGGCTCGTCAGCCTTGGTTCTCAATGCTCCACCAGATGTCAGTGAGAGGGCCGTATCCTCTGCCTTCTCTTCCGAATCTGTTGACCCAGGGCAACGGATCCCTCAGGCACCC
Source organism: Pelodiscus sinensis (assembly GCF_049634645.1). Classification (NCBI taxonomy): domain Eukaryota; kingdom Metazoa; phylum Chordata; order Testudines; family Trionychidae; genus Pelodiscus; species Pelodiscus sinensis. The sequence continues at coordinate 154,231 of NC_134735.1, forward strand.
GAGACCCGAAGTTCTGCACCTCACCGCTTGGATGCTTGCTGGTTCACCGACTCCGAACAATCATGTTCTCAGCGAGTCAAGCAAGTGCTGATGCATAGTCGAAAAGAATCCACACGAACCACTTATGTGGCTAAGTGGTCGAAGTTCCAAGCATGGTGTATGGACAACAATGTGGACTCGCGTTTTGCAACCCTACCTTGTATATTGGAATACCTCTTGCAGCTACATGACAATGGCCTGGCTCTTGCATCTCTACGAGTGCACTTGGCAGCAATCAATGCCTTCCACCACAGGGATGGCGATTTTTCCTTGTTCGCGCACCCTACTACAAAAAGATTTCTGAAGGGGCTCTCGAATCTCCATCCCCCGCGGAGGCCTCCTCCACCCTTATGGAATTTGGATCTAGTCCTTCAAACTCTGACTCGTCCCCCCTTCGAACCCTTAGCTACAGTGTCATTGCACCTACTTACTATCAAACTGGTATTCCTCCTAGCCATTACTTCGGCTCGCAGGGTGAGATAGCAGCTTTTATGGCCTCACCGCCCTATACAGTTTTTTCGAAGGAATCGGTGACACTGAGGACCCATCCGGTGTTTATTCCAAAGGTTTCCTCTGAATTCCACATAAACGAGCCGGTGGTTTTGCCATGTTTCTTTCCGAAACCCCATACCTCAACACAAGCAGCACAGTTGCATACGCTGGATGTGAGAAGATCCTTAGCATTTTACATTGACAGAACACGGGATTTTAGGAAAACAGACTGTTTGCTAGTATCATTAGCACGACATTCAAAAGGGCAACCACTAACTTCTCAGCGTATCTCGAAACTAATAGTTTCATGTATATCCATGTGCCATTCATTACGGGGGAAGCCTCTCCCTTCTCTTCCAAAAGCTCATTCAACTAGGGCAGTTGCTACTACTACGGCCTTCCTCAATGGAGTGTCTTTTCGTGACATTTGCAGAGCGGCAACATGGTCTTCTAATGTGACTTTTATGAAGCACTACGCTATAGTCGATCAGCTTGCTTCAGATTTTTCTGTGGCTACAGCGGTACTGAATCGTGCCGGTAGTCTTGATTCCGGAGTGCTCTGATTCTGTTCCGTGTACTGCTCCGGAGTCACCTAGAGTGGAGCACCCACGGGGCCACTCGAAGAAGAAAAGGAAGTTACTCACGCTGTGAAGTAACGATTGTTCTTCGAGATGTGCCCCGTGGGTGCTCCACGACCCGCCCTTCCTCCCCGCTCCGGAATTTTCTCTTAATTTGTCTTTCAGATGAGCGGGTGAGAGGAACTGACGGTTGCCGGCTCGTGCGCGGCTGATCAAAGGCGCGAACGCTGTCCTGCTGAACCACGCATGCACGAGCCAGCGGAGCACGGCTATGAAAAGTCTCTGCGCCGCGGCGCCGGGACGGGACCTGACACCTAGAGTGGAGCACCCACGGGGCACATCTCGAAGGACAATCATTACTTCACAGGGTGAGTAACTTCCTTTTCTCAGTGGTGACAGATGACAGAATGAAGAGCAATGGTCTCAAGTTGCAGTGGGGGAGGTCTAAGTTGAATAGTAGGAAAAGCTATTTTACTAGGAGGGTGGTGAAGCACTGGAATGGGTTACACTAGGGAGGTGGTGGAATCTCCATCCCTAAAGACTTTTAAATCCCAGCTTGACAAAGCCCTGGCTGGGATGATTTAGTTGGGGTTGATCCTGCTTTGGGCAGGGGGTTGGACTCAGTGACCTCCTGAGGTCTCTTCCAGCTCCAGGATTCTGCGTGTGTGTGTGTGTGTGTGTGTGTGTGTGAGTTGCTCTGTGCCTCAGTTTCCCCATCTGTAAAACGGGGATAATGAGAGAACCCATCTGTGCTTTGCGATCAGTGAATGAAAGGGACTGTGGAAGGGCTGGGTATCATTAGGCATAGTGATTATACTCCTAGTAATTGATCTACATGGGTTGCCAGAGTAAGGCTGTCTTGAGGAAGGTGAAGGCTTTGGCTTCAGGCTCTGGCCAGGTTAATAGGGAATGTACAGAAGTGAGGCATTTTAGAGTGGTACTAGCCGGAAGGGGCCATCTAGAGAATGAGATGGAATCAAGGAGCATTCATGTATTTGCCCACAAACTGGATGGTTATTTGCAATCTAGCAGACCCTGACTGAGGCCAGTGTGCTTCACTGTAATAACAGCTGCCAGGTCCTTGCTTAGCGATTATACCAACCGGCAATCTGTAATACTGGTCCAAGGGATTGTAGCCGGAAGGTCTGTCCCTTTCAGGGCTTGGAGGGAGGGGACCAGTCAGCCCTGCTATACCTGTGCAGGGTGAAAGAGGAAAGCCCAGCAACTGAGGCCTGGAATTGATTGAGCCCTGCCAAAGGCCCTTGGTTGGAGAGTGGATCAGGAGCTGGGGTTAGACTGGTTGTTGCTCTTGGGAGCCCACCTATAAAGGGCGAAAGCTTCTTTTGATGTTTTTGGATGTGGCTGAGGAGGCTGAATGCTTTGGAGAGGCTTGGTGACAGGCTCAGGTCACATCTGCAACAGGAGGCAGCCACAGACCCAGGGTGCTGGAGCAATTTTTATAGCATGGGTGTTGTGATTCATAGACTCAAAATGTAAATATAATGAGATCCACTTCAAGCCAGGGGGTACCACAGCACTCATCTACACTGCCCCCCTTGTTCCAGCACCTATCCATAGACCTTGGGGGAAGTCAAGGCAAAATGGCTCTGATATTCCATTACCTTTAAGGAGGTGATCTGCAATGGTGAGTCTTGTCCAATAGGCTCTTCCATGTTTATAGTATGAGCCTCTTTTGCTAAATGAAGCACTCCTGGATTAGCTGCCTGCATGTTGCCGTGGATAAGAAAAAACGGAATACTTGGTTAACCCTGTCCCTGGAAGGGAGAATATGTGAGGGCTTGTGTGCTTTGTCCATTCAATTTCTACTCTCAGCAGAAAACCAGTACCTTGTTTACCTGTGCCTTGTTCTGAGAACACTGCCTCATACAGAGAGTACCTGGTTTGAAGCTTAATCCTTGTTTTTTTTCCAGATTTACTTAATCCAGCACAGTTGAGCAATGGCTTGTAGCAAAAGCTGCAGTTTAAGATTCTTCAGGAAGTTTATAATTAGTTTGAAGCTTGGGTAAGTGACTAAATTTCCCTTCTTGAAAGAGCTGGTTTGGTTCTTGAAACCAAATCGGAAACTTCTGTTTGGTTGGGTTTTTTTTTTTTTTTAAACTAAAGATGATGCAAAGTCTTCACTAGTCCCTCGTCACAGAGGCATGTGAATAGGTTGCTTGACTGCTCAGGGCATGAGGGAGCTTTAGATTTCTTCTTGTTTTACAATCTTTTTGCTGAAGTGCCTGTCAAATTTATTTTTAGACAGTAGTTGAGAATTCTGACTTCTAGTTCCTGTGGTTAGGGTGTGAGCCAGGGCAACAACATTCAGATGTTTGTTGATACCAGGAAGTGCTTAGAGAGATTGTCTTGGGAATGTTTTAGTCACATCAAAAGTGTAAGGGAACCCCCCACAGCCTGCCCAAAACCCACAGTGAAAGTTGCTGCGGAAGCTCTTCCAGTATTTTATTGCTCAGGATCAAGTCCCAGATAAATGAGTCCAGATCCTGGCCTAGGGTTGCCAGGTGTCTGGTATTCACCCGGACAGTCCAGTATTTTCGCCTCCTGTCTGGTAAAAAATTTCAGAAAATACCGGACACCTAAGATGTCTGGTATTTTCTGATATTTTCCCCCGGCCAGGAGGCGAAAATGTTGGGCACCTGGCAACCCTACAAACACTCAGTGCCCAGCCTCCACTCCCCTCCTCCCCTCTGAGCTCCCCGCCCCTGCCTCCAACACCCCCAGTCCCCTGACTCCAGCCCCCATGCTTACCTGGTTCTGCAAGGCTGCCAGCAAAAAGACCAAGGGGAAGCAATGACTCCCTTGGGTCTTAGTGCTCAACCACTCCCCTGTTCCTATCCCTGCACTCAATCTTAAAGGGGACATACTGTTTTATTTTAAATTTTTTTTTTGTGCAACTACTTTGGCCCTCCCCCCCCTTTTTTTCTTCAACAGAATTTTTTCACCGTGTTTTTTTTGGGGGGGGGGGGGAAGGGGAGGTGTTCAGTATTTTCATTTCAACCATCTGGCAACCCTATTCTGGTCCACTGTCGGTCCTGCCAGCGCTCCAGGACGATGCGGTCCCACCAGTCGCTGCTGGTGTCCAGATGCCAGACGCGGCGGGGCACGCCGGTGCCGGGGCGCCGCCGCGGCTCCTCCACGGCCCCCAGGGCGGCCAGGCAGAGAGGCAGGGGGCTGACGTTCCCCAGGTGGTGCCAGGCAGCCTCGAGCCATTGCTGGCAGGCTTGCAGCAGCAAGTCCAGAACGTGCACCAGAAGGTGCAGGGCAAGCCGTGGCTCCATGTTGCCACCTGCGGCGGTCCCCCCCGAAGGGAAGCACCGACACAGACGGGCACGAAGACCGACGCTTTGCTGTCCCTCGGCGAGGTTGGCAAGCAAGCAGGAAAAGCTGAGAACCGGCTGTCCAGGGGGGTCCCTTTAAGCACGAGCCTCAGATAGCCTCAGACAGCAGCCACACAAAGCAACTACTGACCTGATGCCCTGCCAGAACCGGTTTCAACTGCCCTTAAATGCCCCCCTGTGTCCAATCAGTGTGGACGCGCTAGTTCGAACTAGTTTTTAGTTCTAGATGCGTTAGTTCGAATTAGCTTAGTTCGAATTAACTAATTCGAACTAAGTTAGTTCGAACTAGCGCTGTAGTGTAGACGTACCCTGTGTGACCTGGGCATCAGCCTGAGCATGACAGGTTTCCCTTGTGCATCACCCACTGTGCACCCACCTACCTCCCCCCCGGGTGTTACACAACCTCACTGCACTCACCTGCTGCTTCCTCTCCTGCGCCAGATGACACCTGGGAGGCCTCTGGGGTCTGGGTGACTGGCTCCAGGGTGAGGGTCGCCGTCTCCTCACTGTCCTCCTCCTCTGGCACCATGTCCCCGTCTCCAGACTGCTCTGGGTCCTGCTCGGGAGCGTCCACCACAGGGTCTGCCAATCCTGACTGGACAAAACGCCGTGGTGTGCGTGCTTCACTACTGCCACCCAGGATCTGGTCCAGCTCGCTGTAATAAGGGCAGTAGTAGGGGGCTGCACCAGAACGGGAGCTCTCCTCCGTGGCCTTGACGTACCCTTGCCGCAGCTCCTTCACTTTGGAGCGCACCTGGTCCTGGGTGCGGGGGTAGTGTCCCTTCTGGGCCAGGGCCTCTGCCATGCGGCCATAAATGTCGGCATTTCGCCGCCGGCTTTTGAGGGCTTGTAAGGCCTCCTCCTCTCCCCAGAGCTCCAGCAGGGTCTTGAGCTCTGGCCCAGACCAGGATGGTGCCCGGCGCTTGGAGCCCCTGGCTGGGTCCCCAGAAGGCTCTCTGGAAGGGCCAGGAGGGTCTTGGGGCTGGGACATGCTGCACCAAAGTAGCAGTGTGCTCTGGCTCCTTTGCTGCAACAAGTGGCTGTGAGGGTGCCTGTCCCTTTAAGAAATGGCTGCAGACAGACATGCAAGCCATGCCCCAGATTGTCCACCAGGGCTTCTTCCTGGAGGCCAATATTTTCAAAAAAATGGCCTCCTCCCGTCCACACTCACTTACTTTCGACGGATCTCCGTCGAAAAAGGCGTTCTTCCTCGTGGAATGAGGTTTACCGCCGTCGAAAGAAAAGCCGCATTCTTTCGATTTAATTTCGAAAGAACGCGGCTGCAGTCTAGACGCAGGTGAAGTTTTTTCGAAAAAAGGCTATTTTTTTCGAAAAAACCCCTGAGTCTGGACACAGCCATGGAGTTTCTCCATGAGTATATTTTGTTACCTCCCTATCTAGTCATTATGTTTGCAACAGGAATATTGTTGTAATAATAAAAGTTCTTTCTTTTCTTTTAATTAACCTGGCAGTGGTTAATGGTGTGACCTGATTTTTGTTTTAGGGGGAAGATTTCCCAAATGATCTTTCCCCTGATTTCTTTATCAACATTTGGGTGGTGGCAGCAGAAGTTTTATTCCCAAGATCTAGGTTTTTAAGATCTTGGGGGGAAGTTTTATACCAAAGCCTGGTAGATAAGGCTTTGGGATACACTTGCTGGCCCCCACTTCTGCATTTATCATGCCGGAGTGGGGAAGGAGCCATGACATGGCTGTGTAGCTGTAGCTGTGTATCTGTAGCTGCTGTGTCTAGACTGGCAAGTTTTTCTGCAAAAGCAACTGCTTTTGCAGAAAAACTTACCAGCTGTCTACACTGGCTGCTTGAATTTCCACAAGAACACTGACCTCCTACTGTAAGAAATCAGTGCTTCTTGCAGAAATACTATTCTGCTCCCATTCGGGCAAAAGTCCTTTTGCGCAAAAGCTTTTCCGCAAAAGGGCCAGTGTAGACAGCTCAGATTTGTTTTGCGCAAAAAAGCCCCAATCGTGAAAATGGCGATCGGGGCTTTTTTGTGCAAAAGTGCGTCTAGATTGGCCACAGATGCTTTTGCGCAAAAGTGCTTTTGCGGAAAAGCATCGGTGCCAATCTAGATGCTCTTTTCCGCAAATACTTTTAACGGAAAACTTTTCCGTTAAAAGCATTTGCGGAAAATCATGCCAGTCTGGATGTAGCCCACTTGAGGCAGTGGGTTTTTGCCCACAGAAGCTGATGCCCAAATAAATCTGTTGGTTTTTAAGGAGCCACAGGACTGCTCCTTGTTTTTATGGCATGACCACAGCTCCATGGCCAGGAAAGGGAAAGAGCCAAACCTGAACCACGTGCTATAGCCAGGACTGGCTGTTAGGCTCAGTGTCTGAATGCAGGGTTAGCACAGAAGGGGTAAGGAGGGGCACAGTGGTATGTGGGGAATCCCAAGACTAAACCAGGCAGAGTTCAGGGCAGGTGCAGTCTATGAAACTGGGAGGCGAGGAGTAGCACCCCCGCTAATCCTCCCTGGGTTTGGCTCTGCAGACAGAGGGTCCGAGTTTTGGAGCCCAGGAAGAGGTCAGCTGGGGCCCAGGAAGGGGCCAGAGGGCGGGGGGAGGGTCCCTACCTGGTGTCCCTGCTGCAGGGAGTCGACAAGGTGTCTGGTCTAATCGATGCAATCCCTCCCTCAATGGGGCGGTGAGGGCCGGGCCTTGTGCAGCGCCGGGCCGGGCCTGGCGTTCAGATCCTCCCCCTCAGGCTCTTTAAAAGACCCGGGATCCGGGGGGCGCCTGTTTGGAAACGCATCAGGAGAACTGGACTGGAGGTGAACGTGGCTTTGTGGGGCTCTCGGGACGGGCATGGCGTGCCCTGCTCTCAGGCACCTCAACATCGTGGTGATCGGCCACGTGGACTCTGGGAAATCCACCACCACCGGGCACCTCGTCTACACGTGCGGGGGCATCGACAAGCGAACCATCGAGAAAGAGGAGGCCGAGGTGGGGAGGCCTTTCCCATTTACTTGCATCCCCTCCCCCCGAGTCCCTCTAGCCAATTACACCCCCAAAAAGGCTTTGGAGCCCTTTGGAATTGGACCCTTTCTGGGCTACAAGGTAACCCTTGGATGCTATGACATAACAATGGGGTGAGGTAATGCTGCCCACCCCACCCTAGATCAGGGATCTTTTGCCTGCCTCTGGGTTCCCTATGCCATTGCTGTGCAGTGAGTAGGCCCTGCTGGGGTAGCTGTCCCTTTCCAGGCAGGGAGAACCAGCTTCAAATATTTACACCTCCCCCCTGCATTTCACTCCCCTCGGTGGCCAGGCCTTGTCCTTGGTGTGTGTCCTTTCTCAAGTAGCTGCTTCCAAGAGTAGGGTCCCTGCTCCCTCTAACTGGTGCCTCCTCTTGCCACACAGATGGGAAAGGGCTCCTTCAAGTACGCCTGGGTGCTGGACAAGCTGAAGGCCGAGCGGGAGCGGGGGATCACCATTGACATCTCCCTGTGGAAGTTTGAGACCACCAAGTACTACATCACCATCATCGATGCCCCGGCCATAGGGACTTCATCAAGAGCATGATCACCGGCACCTCTCAGGTACGGGCTGGAGCAGTCAAGCTCCAGAAACAGTTTGATTGTGCTGGGCTTGGGGTGTCTCAGGAAAGCTGTAATGTATGTTTAAAATAGCCTTGCAGTTGCATATGGCCTTAGCATTGCAGGGAATAATGTTGCCACAGAATGCATTGGGCTCTGTGTTTGGGGGTGGGGTGGGGTGCAGCTTTTAGGCTTGTATAGGGAAGGGCTGCCCCCTCTCATGAGGAAGACTGATTTTTGGGGGGAGGGGTAATATCTCTTATCTGTGGTCTGTAACATCCCTAGTAGGCCCATGGTTCCTAGTAGGAACTTGTTCTCAGGGCCTGATTCCTTCCCAGGCTGACTGTGCAGTACTCATTGTGGCAGCTGGCGTGGGAGAGTTTGAAGCTAGCATCTTGAAGAAAGGGCAGACCCTTGAGCATGCCCTGCTGGCCTACACACTGGGGGTGAAGCAGCTCATTGTTGGGGTGAACAAGATGGACTCCACGGAGCCCCCTTTCAGTGGCAAGCGCTACCAGGAGATCACCAAGGACATGGGGGCCTACATCAAGAAGATTGGCTACAACCCAGCATCTGTAGCGTTTGTGCCCATCTCTGGCTGGCATGGGGACAACATGCTGGAGGCCAGTGCCAAGGTGAGTATCCGCGTGTTTCTGCATAGCCCTCTCTAGTAGAGAGATGGAGACGTCTGGGGGGATGGAGACCGCATTGGCTTGCAGATGGGAGAGTGGGTGGTTTGTGAACTCAGACAAATTCAGCTTAAAGTTGCTACTGCTCACATCCCTTGGCTCTCCCAGGGTTACAGTAAGAAATGATTTTTCGGAGGATCTGAGATTTTCAGCTGGACTGTCTGTATCACACTGCACTGAGCTAGAGTTTCACGTAAAGGTGCAGTCCTAAGTGGCGTGGTAAAGGCTGAGCTTAAAAGATCTGTTTCCTGTTCATTCCCACAAATCTCAAGACCTGAACTTGGTTAATTTAAGCTTTTTAGGGAATGGAGGGGAAGAAGCTCTAGGAACTGAATAACCTGGGACCTGCTGACAAGTTCCCCTAAGCTCTGAATTGTAACTGATCTCTGGTGATGCACCTAATTGAACCCCCTCGCCCATCCGCATGGTTCAAAGGCTGGAGCATAACCAGGAAGGGAGGTAGTATTTCTGGTACAACTCTGCTGGAAGCCCTGGATTCCATTATCCCTCCTTCCTGGCTCATCAACAAACCCCTCTGACTGCCCCTGCAGGATGTCTACAAAATCGGCGGTGAGCGAGTGCGCGGGGGATAGTGGTTCCCATCAGGGCTGGGATGATAGAACTGTCTACAAAAAGGAGCATGTAAAATGGTGGCTGCCGTTGTAAGTGCTGTAGTTCCACGTATACTGCAGCTCACATGGACTTTGCACACCTCCCTACTGAGGGTATGTCTACACTTGCACCCTTGCAGTTGTGTGCAGCGTGCTGTAGGCCCATGTGCGGCTAGCTGCAGAGGTGCACGCTATGGGTCTGTGTGCGCTTACGTGTGGCCGGCTGTGGAGCTGCACGCTATGGGTCTGTGTGTGGCTGGCTGTATTGTATTCCCCATACGATGAGGTTTACCAGTTATTTCAAGAGAAGGGTTTTCTCTCAAAATAACCGCGTCTTAATAGTGTCTGTTATTTCAAAATAGCACCATTTTGAAATAGCGCCATAACGCAAATATGCAAATGAAGTGCGGGATATTTAAATCCCGGCTTCATTTGCAATTTCGAATGTCTGCATTTGCATCCCTCTCTCGAAAGAGGGTTCAAGTGTAGACATGCCCTCAATGTCTGCTTGGGCTAGAGATGTCATCCCATCCCCTCATGGCAGCGCTGGGCTGACCTAGGTCCCCTTACTGCCCAAAAGGCTGAGCAGAAAATGCTGGCAGTCTTTGCTTGTGGCATCTCCTATTCCTTCCCTGTTCTTTTTATCAGTAACATCTTAGCTATTTAACACCAGACTCACCAGTTCTCGTCTCCCTCAGGCATCGGAACTGTCCCCGTGGGCCGTGTGGAGACTGGTTTCATGAAGGCTGGCATGGTCGTGACCTTTGCCCCCAGCAACATTACCACAGAGGTGAAATCAGTGGCAATGCACCACGAGGCTCTGGCAGAGGCACTGCCGGGTGACAACGTTGGGTTCAATGTGAAGAACGTGTCTGTGAAAGACATCCGCCGTGGGAACGTGGCTGGAGACAGCAAGACCGACCCTCCCATGGAGACTGGCAGCTTCACCTCTCAGGTTAGCGATGTACTAATTTCAACTCACTTCAGTGTATCTTGCAGTGCCTGAATGTGTATACAATGCTATAAAAGCCTGAAAATATCTAATATTTTAAAATCCCTATTGCTGCCCACCTCCTTGAAGAGGGATAACTTTTTCTTTTGCAGATCATCATCCTGAACCACCCTGGCCAGATTGCCACACTGCTCACATCGCCTGCAAAGTCTCAGAGCTCAAGGAGAAGATCGACCACAGGTCTGGCAAGAAGCTGGAGGGCAATCGCAAGGCACTGAAGTCTGGAGATGCTGCCATTGTGCATATGATCCCTGACAAACCCATGTGTGTGGAGAGCTTCTCTGAGTACGCACCTCTTGGTAAGTTTGCATACTCCTATTGGTCCTAGTCAGGCTCTTGCTGAGTCTGTCTAAACATCTCTTAACATTGGACCTCCATTGGCAATCTAATGAATCATTGGATTCAGCTTTAAGAAAGTCTCCTCCATACCAGTGGAAGGTGAACTCAGGCCTCCCCCATCAGTAGCTTTAGTAATGCCTTGCAGAAGCATTTTATTAATCCACAAATTGCAGCTCCCAAACCAAACTCCCAGCCTTAACCTAGACACCGCTCCCACCATCCATGGAAGGCTTCTTAATCGATCTTTGTCTTTTAATGATGCTCTTCTCTGCAGGTCGCTTTGCTGTTCGTGACACAAGGCAGATAGTGGCCGTGGGAGTGATCAAGGCTGTCGAGAAGAAGGCTGGTGGACCTGCCAAGATCACCAGGTCAGCAGTGAAGGCCAGTAAGAAGTGATTTCTCCAAGTTCTCAATGTGCCAGCCTGGGCTCCCACAGTAGGTGTCTCTGAGCAAAGCCTCCCCCCTTCTCCCGATCACAGATCAACGTCTGGACTCGCTTAGCCAGGACTGGCTCCTGAGCAGAAAAACACACTGGAAGAGCTTCCAAAAGAAAGGAAGGAGAGGAATTGTTTTAAATGTTGGGTTGGTGGTTGCACTTGTGTGGGGTTTTCCTTGGTTTTGCTCTCTTGTGGTATGAATAAAGGATGAATTCTGCTTCAGTGATTTGGTCTCCTTCAGCTAGGAGTCTCTCTGCATTTAGAGTGTAACTTAAGGAGTAAGCGCTTCATGTCTTCAAATCAGCCTACCAACATGGTTGTAGTCAACTGGTGGCTGACGACCAACTGCCAGGGCTGCTCTAACCTACACTAGCCTGCTTGAAAGAGTCAGCACAATTCACAACCTCTTAAACATATGTTGGGAAACTAACACAGCGAGGCACAGGCTATCCAATACGTTTCTGGACTGCATTGGAGACAACTTTCTGTTTCAGAAGTTTGAAAAAGCTACCAGAGGAGAAGCTGTTCTGGATTTGGTTTTAACAAATAGGGAGGAACTAGTTGAGAACTTGAAAGTGGAAGACAGTATAGGGGACAGTGATCACGAAATAATAGAGTTCATGATCTTAAGGAAAGGTAGAAGGGAGACCAGCACAATTGAGGTAATGGATTTCAGGAAGGCAGATTTTGATAAGCTCAGAGAACTTGTAGGTAAGGTCCCATGGGAAGCAAGACTGAAGGGAAAAACAACTGAGGAGAGTTGGAAGTATTTCAAAGGGACGTTGTTAAGGGCCCAAAAGCAAACAATTCCGCTGTGTAGGAAAGATAGAAAATATGACAAAAGACCAGGTTGGCTTAACAAGGAGATCTTGCATGATCTCAAAATAAAAAAGGAGTCATAAAAAATGGAAACTAGGACAACTAACAAAGGATGAATATAGGCAAGCAACACGGGAATGCAGGGGCAAGATTAGAAAGGCAAAGGCACAAAATGAGATCAAACTAGCTACAGGCATAAAGGGAAACAAGAAGACCTTTTATAAATACATTAAAAGCAAGAGGAAGACCAAGGACAGGGTAGGCCCACTGCTTAGTGAGGAGGGAGAAGCAGTAACAGGAAACTTGGAAATGGCGGAGATGCTCAATGACTTCTTTGTTTCGGTCTTCACCGAGAAGTCTGGAGGTGTGCCTAACGTAGTGAATACAAGCAGAGAGAGGGTAAGTTTAGAAGATAGGATACACAAAGAACAAGTTAAAAATCACTTAGGAAAGTTAGATGTCAGCAAGTCACCAGGTCCTGATGAAATGCATCCCAGGATACTCAAGGAGCTGATAGAGGAGGTATCTGAGCCTTTAGCTATGATCTTTGAAAAATCATGGCAGACAGGGGAGATTCCAGAAGACTGGAAAAGGGCAAATATTGTGCCCATCTATAAAAAGGGGAATAAGAACAATCCAGGAAACTATAGACCGGTCAGTTTAACGTCTGTCCCGGGGAAGATAATGGAGCAGGTAATTAAGGAAGTCATATGCAAACACTTGGAAAGTAATAAAGTGATAGGGAATAGCCAGCATGGGTTTGTGAAGAACAAGTCATGCCAAACTAATCTGATAGCTTTCTTTGATAAGATAACGAGCCTTGTGGATAAGGGAGAAGCGGTGGATGTCATATACCTAGACTTTAGTAAGGCATTTGATACGGTCTCGCATGATATTCTTATTGATAAACTAGGCAAATATAACTTAGATAGGGCCACGATAAGGTGGGTGCATAATTGGCTGGATAACCGTAGTCAGAGAGTTGTTGTTAACGGTTCTAAATCCTGCTGGAAAGGGATAGCAAGTGGAGTTCCTCAAGGGTCTGTTTTGGGACCCGTACTGTTCAATATCTTCATCAATGATGTAGATGTTGGGATAGAGAGTACGCTTATTAAGTTTGCAGATGATACCAAACTGCGTGGGGTTGCGACTTCTTTGGAGGATAGGGTCATAATTCAAAATGACCTTAGCAAGTTAGAGAAATGGTCAGAGGTAAACAGGATGAGGTTTAATAAAGAGAAATGCAAAGTGCTCCACTTAGGAAGGAACAATCAGTTCCATACATACAAGATGGGAAGCGACTGTCTAGGAAGGAACATGGCAGAAAGGGATCTAGGAGTTATAGTGGACCACAAGTTGAATATGAGTCAACAGTGTGACGCTGTTGCAAAAAAAGCAAATATGATTCTAGGTTGTATCAACAGGTGTGTTGTAAGCAAAACTCGTGAAGTCATTCTGCCGCTCTACTCTGCACTAGTTAGGCCTCAGCTGGAGTACTGTGTCCAGTTCTGGGCGCCACATTTCAAGAAAGATGTGGAGAAATTGGAAAGGGTACAGAGAAGAGCGACAAGAATGATTAAAGGTCTAGAGAACATGACCTATGAAGCCAGGCTTCATGAACTGGGCTTGTTTAGTTTGGAAAAAAGAAGATTAAGGGGGGACATGATAGCGGTTTTCAAATATCTAAAAGGGTGTCACAAGGAGGAAGGAGAAAATTTGTTCCTCTTGGTTTCTGAGGACAGGACAAGGAGTAATGGGCTTAAAGTGCAGCAGGGGAGGTTTAGATTGGACATTAGGAAAAAATTCCTAACTGTCAGGATGGTCAAATATTGGAATAAATTGCCAAGGGAGGTGGTGGAATCTCCCTCTCTGGAGATATTTAAGAACAGGTTAGATAGACATCTGTCAGGGATGGCGTAGATGAAGCTTTGTCCTGCCTTGAGGGCGGGGGGCTGGACTCGATGACCTCTCGAGGTCCCTTCCAGTCCTATTATTCTATGATTCTATGTAACAGGGAGCATGGGACTTGGACTGTAAACTCTCTGGGGCAAATAAGTTTGACACATTAGTGGGCAAAGCCCAACCAAGAATAGGAACCTATTCAATAAACAACAAGCCTGCTGTGAAGTATGGCTAAATTAACAATTCTATCACAACAGAGATGGGGTGTGTGTCAAAACTCTTCAGTGAGTGACTAAATGTGCCTCTTCAATCTCTGGGAACTGAGCTGTTCCTCCAATTTCCACAGCCTCCCAACCATTATTAAAGCCCTTAACTTTCACAGAGAAAGGAGTCATAAGTTAAATTGTGGCAGTGAATCTGCAACAGTGACCAACACAAACTCTCCTCTCCCCTTTTCAGGGAGGCAAGTGCTTATGATGTCAAAAGGAAAGAAATGTCTTATGCAGGAAAGACTGACAGTGACTTAGGTGTAGCTTACATTTCCTATCTCTGAGTGAGCTACATTAACAGGTGCTCAGGCTCCATATGTGACTGCTAATGGAGGCATGCTCAACAAAGTGAGTAGAAAATGCTGTGCTGTCTTACATAAGTTTCTAGGTATCACGGCTCTCCTTTCCTGAAAAGAATCACATGCAATTTTACAGACTTACTTATGGGGGACAGTGCTCCCCCCCTTCCAGAACAGACAGGCAATTTGCAGACACACACAACCTTGGATTTGAAAGCAAGCCAAAAGTTCTATTAGCTCAGCCTTGAACAGAAACACTGTGAAGTTTCTGGGCTTGGATTTTTTAAACAATAATTAGGTTCCTTGGAAGACACATTTAACCCTTAGGGTGCAGGTTTTACAAATTTACAATGTATAGATTTTATTTTTTTATGTGGTTAACCAATTAAGTTTTAGTAGAATTTCTTATTTTCTTTTTAATAGATTTAACAAAGTGTCTGTAGCCAAATGTTTAACTTGACTGTTTTATTGCTAAGATGATTAAAAGAGGCTGCAAGAAACAAGGAGTTATTTTTTAAAGCAGGGTTTTTTTTCCCCCTCCCTCTTAGGATTTGGAGGAACACTTTTCTTAAACTGTTAAACTTATTTTAAACTTTGTGTTTTGCTTTGGATCGGGCAAGTTTATTACAGGAGCCCGTGTTTTCAAAGGGAAGAGCTAATTCCTTTCAGTTATTTTTTATGTTTTCTCTCTATCTGTGTATGTGTTATAAAGAGGGATAGAGGGGTGATGTTGTGCCAAATTTTCCCCCTAAGTTTGGTTGATATGGGTGTGCCAACTGAGAAATTTTTTTTTCCACTTTTTGTGCATTATTTTGGCACAGAGGTGCTGCAGCAACTTTTAAGTTACCTATCTTACTGCAGGGAGGATTTTTGCTTTTTTGAGCTTTACTTTTATCCCTTAGGGCTTTCATTTTTTTTTAATTTGTTAAATGCTTACAGGTCCTTGGACCATTATGCACGTACATGTAGTACACAGGGGTGCCTTTCGGCAGAGTGGGGGGTGTTTAGACTAACCCCCACTTAAACTAACTTTACACACTCCAAAGAAAGAGTCTGCCAGGTCTAGAGTGTTAGACCTTAGCAGCTCATGAAATAAAGGGAGTTGTCACTCCCTCACATATCTGCTGAGTCTCGAGGTTCAGCTGACCCCCCCCCTCCTTGCGTTCAGAGCTCCCTCGTGGGAGAGCCCTGGTGCAGCTGGGATTAGCTCAAGTCTCAGACCTATGCAGCGGCATTTATTCTTTACTTATTACATTTATACTCATTTTTCACACACAATTTTTTTCTCCTTTTTCACATTTTTCCTACAGTTTCCACATTTAGATGCATCTTAATTTATTGTTTAGTTCCCATGGGTTTTTATTAAGTGACGCTGCCCTAAGACACCCGGCACTTAATATCAGACTTTATTAGGATCCTATACCAGAAAACACTTATTATAAAGGCACTGGAATTTCTGTAGACTGACCTACCCGCATTTTCTGCGCGCGCTTAATTTTGTAAGGCACCGAACTAAAAGTCCGCCTGCTTACACCTTCTGCTAGTCACTGAATCAGAATCCGCCTGCTCGCTCTGCGAGTCACCGAATCAGAATCCGCCTGCTCGCTCTGCGAGTCACCGAATCAAGAATTCACCTGCTCGCACTGGTCCCCCCCCCCCCCTTTGGTTGTGAGGCACTGGACTCAAGGTCCACCTGGCTCGCAGGGGTTTCCGGCACATGCCCCAGCCCAGCAGAACACCACGTCCTGGTGCCTGGAGACAGCCTGGCGGAATGGGGTACTATGGCCTGGGGTTAGCCTCAGAGGTCAGTACTACGCCCACAAATAACAGAGAGACAACAAATCTTCCCCACAGTTCCGTGTGCCGAGAGAGAGTAATGGCACCACACCAGCTTTTAGCATCCGAACACAGAGGGTCCAGCACATGGCTGCCTCACTAGAAACACCGGTGTGCCCTTTTGGAACTGTGACACATAAGACAGGCCTAATAGACAAAGACAGACACAGACAGACAAAAATGTTAGCCGCTCCACAAAATTGAATTCCGTAGCTCCCCTTACCCCGATGGCCGGCCGTCACTCCAAATCCCAAGCCCTCACCAGGAGATTTCGTAACAGGTATTCCCTTTACCTTTTATTGAGCGCTCTGAGAGGTTTGGAAGTGGAGTGCCGGTCCGTTCATACGGGCAAGTGGCGCGTTAGGAATCTCGGTGGAACCTCCAAATTGTCGAAGCAAAAACACGCTCCTCTGTGTTTAGGCAGCTAACAAACAGCTTTATTAATTAATAAAGCACAGCATGAGCCAAACGTGGTCACAGCAGAGCCGGGCCCAGTAAGGCTGCTAATACAATTAATCCTAGTATCTTTATACCCTTAGCCAAACAGTCTGACGTTAGGGCATCCAATTACAGACATTTTTAATTAAATTTGGAAAAACAAAGCCTTATCAACAAGATGGCAGACAGGTATGAGGGAGTACATCTCCTGTCCCAACCAGCCCAATTAACACATACCAATAGCCCATCCTGTAGGCCTCTTCTCACGGGGTGACAGAAAGTTCACTCTGGTCTACGTGCTTGAGAGAAAAGCTGAAATGGTTTCTGATATACAAGATGGTTTCTAGCTAAATATGAAAATAGCTTCTACAGCTTCTACAGGGGTATAAATAAGGGATACATGCAGGGTCCAAGTCGATATCCTGCCCATCTCTAACCAGGCCTCTCACTATCCAGGGCAGTGTGATTGCTGGCCAGGTTTCTCCTTGGATGCAGAGAGGCGTTTGCACCAGCAGTACAGTTATGCTGTGTTGCTGCAGGGCTGCATTTCTGGCCCCAGCTGTGCCTTTCTTTCACTATCAAAGATGGAAGATCTGAAGAGAACACACAGGGATATACCTCTGAGAGGAGAATGACAGGGCAGGGCATTGTAGTTGTTGGCCCTGGTATAGACCTCAGGGATGTTGCTCAGTAGCTCTTGGGAGATCTAATTTAAACTGCTTGATGGTCCGAGACCCCTGAATGGAGGTCCAGATTTACAAGTATTTGGATTCACAGTACAGGCAGTCCCCGAGTTACGCGGATCCGACTTACGTCGGATCCGCAGTTACGAACGGGGCACTTCCTCTCCCTGGTCTCGAGCAGACCAGGGAGAGGAAGCAAAGCGGCGGCGGAACGCGCGGCCAGCTGACAGCCCAGACGCGTCTGGGCTGTCAGCTGGCCGCGCGCTCCGCTCTGCTCCCCCCGGTCTGCAGACCAGGGGGAGGGGGAGCAGAGCAGAGCGGCGGAACGCGCAGCCAGCTGACAGCCCAGACGCGTCTGGGCTGTCAGCTGGCCGCGCGTTCTGCCGCTCTGCTCTGCTCTGCTCTGCTCCGCTCTGCTCTGCTCCCCCTCCCCCTGGTCTGCAGACCAGGGGGAGGGGGAGCAGAGCGGAGCACGCGGCCAGCTGACAGCCCAGACACTTCTGGGCTGTCAGCTGGCCGCGCGTTCCCCCGCTCTGCTGTGCTCCGTTCTGCTCCCCCTCCCCCTGATCTGCAGGGGGGGGGAGCAGAGCGGAGCACGCGGCCAGCTGACAGCCCAGATGCGTCTGGGCTGTCAGCTGGCCGCGCGTTCTGCCGCTCTGCTCTGCTCCGCTCTGCTCCCCCTCCCCCTGGTCTGCAAACCATGGGGGGGGGGAAGCAGAGCGGAGCACGCGGCCAGCTGACAGCTCAGACGCGTCTGGGCTGTCAGCTGGCCGCGCGTTCCGCCGCTCTGCTCTACTCTGCTCCCCCTCCCCCTGGTCTGCAGACCTGGGGGACGGGGAGCAGAGCAGAGCAAAGCCGCGGAGCCCGAGGGCAGCAGGATAGCTGTCCCGCTGCCCGCGTGTTCCGCCGCTTTGCTCCCCGTCCCCCTGGTCTGCAGAGCAAAGCAGAGCAAAGCCACGGAGCCCGAGGGCAGCAGGATAGCCATGGCGCGTCTGGGCTGTCCCGCTGCCCCCGTGCTCCGCGGCTTTGCTCCGGACGCCTGTGGTACAGCAGCTGGGGCGCTGCCGGTTGGTCCCGTAGCGCCGCTCTGGGTGCCACTGGACCAACCCAGCAGCACCCCAGCTGCTCTGCCCCAGGTGTCCCCTAGTCAGCAGCTGCTGAAAATGACCAGTGGCTGACTACAGGAAGCCCCTGCCCCGGGCTTCCTGGAATCAGCCGCTGATCAGTTTCAGCAGCAGCTGACTTGGGGATGCCTGGGGTTCTTAAGTTGAATCTGTATGTAAGTCAGAACTGGCGTCCAGATTCAGCCACTGTTGAAACTGATCAGTTTCAGCAGCGGCTGAATCTGGACGCCAGTTCCGACTTACATACAGATTCAACTTAAGAACAAACCTACAGTCCCTATCTTGTACGTAACCTGGGGACTGCCTGTACTTATCCATCCTAGAGATAAGACTTTGGAATTTGGTCCTGTTCTGAACAACACCATTCATCCTCTGCAGGCCCTCCCATAGGAACCCCCAGGACATGTCAACTACAAACTTGGGCTGGGTGGCCCAGGGGAGGAAGTAGGCATAACCATGACTTTCCTATTAGAGTCCCAGGTATTTCCCAGTGGTGTGGAGAAAATAAATAAGGAAAAGTTATTTACTTGTTCCCATTACACAAGAACTAGAGATCACCACATGAAATTAATAGGGAGAAGGCTTAAAACAAACAAAAGAAAGTATTTCTTCACACAATGCACAAACTGTGGAACTTCTTTCCAGAAGATATTGTGAAGACCAGGACTTTAACAGGTTTAAAAAAAAAGAGCTAGAGAAACGGTTATTAATCAGGATGGGCAGAGGTGGTGCGGTCTTACCTTGCCCATTTTTCTGATTAGGCAAGCTCCAATGGACTCCAATATAGTCAATGGAGGCCGAAGGGATGCCTAGAGGAGTTTCCAGGATCAGCATCTGAAGCTATGAGCCTGTTTCTTATGGGCCATTATTTTTCCTTCTTTCTCACTGGATTCATTTCTGTTGATTTCTTCACTTATATGAGGCTTTAATTACCTATGCTATTATTCTGTAATAGTCTTTATAATATTGCATTTCTATAACCATAGGTATATGCTGTTCTACCTCTTTCTTATAATCTCTCTTTATTACCCTATATTGATTAGTCCTCATTATGCTGCTTTCTCTCACTTCAAAGAGGAGGCAGGCTCTGTTTATTTTAGCCTTGGCTCTGTTCCCCTTAGCTTTTGACTCTGTTAATTGGTATTCATCCATCTGCTGATCATTTATTCATTATTGTTATTAGGGGCTAGACCGAGTTCTCTCAGCCCCTCCCCAGACCCAGTCTCCCTACTGGCTCCCTAGCACCAGAGCCCTTGCGGAGGGGCGGGACTAAATCGGCCTTGTTTATCCCTTCCACGTGTTTCTCCCCATGTGTCTCCCAGGGGGCGGAGCTAAGCGCCGCAGAATCAATGATTGGTGCCAGGCATTCGGAAGGGGCGTGGTTAGGGTGGTACCCGCGCACGGGCCAGGATTAAATGGTCTGGGACGGGCAGCGTGAATAGCGTAGCTGCCCCCGGCTGTGGACTTAGGTGAGTGTTACTTGTCTGGGGTTTGTGCTTCTCTGGGATCCCGGTGCCCAGCTCCCACCCATGGGCTGTAGAGGGCAGATTTCCACCGCCCAATTTCCCTGTCCACCCCCCGCTGTGGTTCTTCTGCCATGCCAGAGGTGTGAGTCTCTTCCCAGATGTAGCAGCCAGTCTGGGCTAGGAACAGGATAATGTGGTGCGTGTGGCTGTTTCCTTCCCCTCTGGGAAGTCTGCTGTCCTGTAGCTCAGCCAGGAACCCTCCCACAATGAGCCGGGTGTGATTGGTGCCTACAGCTTTTGTGTGATCACTGGCTACCTAGCAGAGTTCCAAGGCACTGACCTTGGTCCAGAGGATGATAAAACTTCCTCCAGGAGCTGTGTCTGGGAGCTAACAAAAACCTGGTCAGTGGCCACAAACCTCTCAGCCTAGTTACCTCTGGGCTCTCCAAGCACTGCTGCTTGCTCCACCTTCCCTAGTTATTTAGAAACCTAGTCATGTGGTAAACTGTGTCCTTGCTTGCTTTGAGGCAGCTCTGGGTGGAACAGAACTTGTGCCATGAGGGCTAAGAGCCTGTCTAAACCCATCTCTGTCACAGAACCCTCCAATCAGCACCATGGGAAAAGAGAAAATCCACATCAACATTGTGGTGATTGGCCATGTGGACTCTGGGAAATCCACCACCACTGGGCACCTCATCTACAAGTGTGGGGGCATCGACAAGCGAACCATCGAGAAGTTTGAGAAGGAGGCAGCTGAGGTCAGGACAGCGATGCTGAATAGATGGGCTCAGGTGTCCCTTGCTCTGTGGGGGTTGCTGTTGGACATGTGGCTTGAGTGTTGCCCAAGCTGTGATTTAGAGGCTTAGGATTTTTCATGATGAGTGGTGGGGGAGGGTGCCTGGAGAGCCAAGAGGCTGCTCCTGTTTTGAGGTCCATGGGTACATCTGCCACTCAAGGCCTTGCCTATATTAAAGATATTTGCATCAGCGTCACTCTGCTGATACTTTGATCCTAAGTGTGTCTCTAACCCTCCCCTCCCCACAAAGGTTCCATAAGGATCAATGGAATCACTCTCGAAGCGGGGAAGGGTTTGACACAACTTGCTGCAGTAAATGGCAGCTCTCAAACCCACTGGAATCCCCCTTGCAAACAGTACCCAAGTTAAAGGCCTCTTATGTTTCAGGTGGGGGAGCAACAAATGGGAGCTGTTCCTAGTGACTCTGTCTCCCTGCCCCAAACACTAGTGTAACTGGTGCCTCCTCTTGCCACACAGATGGGAAAGGGCTCCTTCAAATACGCCTGGGTGCTGGACAAGCTGAAGGCCGAGCGGGAGCGGGGGATCACCATTGACATCTCCCTGTGGAAGTTTGAGACCACCAAGTACTACATCACCATCATCGATGCCCCTGGCCACAGGGACTTCATCAAGAACATGATCACTGGCACCTCTCAGGTACAGGCTGGCCCTGCTTAGGATGAAGGTGGTGAAGTATCTGGAGCTAGAATTGTGGTATGCTCTTACACTGTTTCCCTTCCCCACGCAGGCTGACTGTGCGGTGCTGATTGTGGCAGCTGGCGTGGGAGAGTTTGAAGCTGGCATCTCAAAGAACGGGCAGACCCGTGAGCATGCCCTGCTGGCCTACACACTGGGGGTGAAGCAGCTCATTGTTGGTGTTAACAAGATGGACTCCACGGAGCCCCCTTTCAGTGGCAAGCGCTACCAGGAGATCACCAAGGAAGTGGGGGCCTACATCAAGAAGATTGGCTACAACCCAGCATCTGTGGCGTTTGTGCCAATCTCTGGCTGGCATGGGGACAACATGCTGGAGGCCAGTGCCAAGGTGAGTAGCTGGCATGTTTGTGCCAAAATGGAATGGGCATGGGAGAGCCTAGGCAGTAGGAGAACCCTGTTTGCAGTCAGGAATTTAAGTGGAGAAGGGATAGGATCTGGGGGCTCACAGCTTTATTCTTCCAAGGTATGTTCCATATTAACTTCCAGACTCCTTTTCCCCCCTCCCCCTCACTGCTAGTCTAGAGCACAGTGGGCATGAATATAACATGGCCCTCCTGTGTCAAACCAAAGGTCCATCAAGCCCTGTGTCCGGTCTTCTGACAGTGGCCAGTGCCACGTGCTCCAGAGGGAGTGAATAGAACCGGGAAGAATCATGTGATTCCCTCCCCGGTTGGCCATTCCCAGCTCCTGACAAATGTTAGGGATAGCCATTAGTCTGGATGGTATTGATGAATTTACCAAGGATGTGGGGTGTGGTGTAGCTTTTGTTTTTGTTCTTGGGTTTTTTTCTTGCCTTCAACATTCTCTGGCAAGGAGTTCTGCAGACTTGTCTATTGTATGATCAATTTTTTTTTTTTAAACCTGTTGCCTATTCTTGACTTCTGGAAAGCAGTAAATCTCTCTCTCCTCCTCCCCCCCTTCCCCCCCCCCCCCCCCGTCATGACTCTGATAGGGGTTTGATAGAAGTCTTACTCATCAATTTTGAAGCTGAAAATTCCCAGTCTTAACTTTTTTCTTCTCATGGCTCCCATTCCCCTCACTCTTGTTGCCACCTTCTGAACATTTTCCAAAGCCAAGAGATTTTTTTTAGGGCAATCACATCAATGTGCATGTTCTATGGCTTGAAGTAGAAGCAATATTATATTCTGACACTTTCCTTAATGATTCTCACTCAACATTGTTGCTTTACCTTTCCCAGAAGATGCCCGGCACTCCCGGGAGATGCCTGGCTTCAGTCTTGCCTCCTATCTATTGCAGATGCCTTGGTTCAAAGGCTGGAAGATCACTAGGAAGGATGGGAATGCTGCTGGCACTACCCTCATGGAAGCTCTAGATTCCATTATCCCCCCTTCCCGCCCTGTTAACAAGCCACTCCGCCTGCCTCTGCAGGATGTCTACAAGATTGGTGGTGAGTTGGGGTGAGGGGGAAGGGAAGCTCATTGGGTGTGGTAGCACCTTCTCTAGGCTCCTGACTGATGTCACTGTCTCATGCCAGGTATTGGCACGGTCCCCGTGGGCCGTGTGGAGACTGGCTTCATGAAGGCTGGCATGGTCGTGACCTTTGCCCCCAGTAACATCACCACAGAGGTGAAGTCAGTGGAAATGCACCACGAGGCTCTGGCAGAGGCACTGCCGGGTGACAACATTGGTTTCAACGTGAAGAACGTGTCGGTGAAAGACATCCGCCGTGGGAATGTGGCTGGAGACAGCAAGAACGACCCTCCCATGGAGGCTGGCAGCTTCACCTCTCAGGTAAGGGGTGCATCAATGGGGCTTGTCTGAAAGCCCTTGGAGAACCTTGGATGGTGAGGCCACAGGAGGCTGGGCCTAGCATAAGGTACAGTCTTTCAAATTGGCATTGCTGTTTCCAGTGGTACCACGTGCCTATAATACCTCTAAGCAGAGTGGCTGGAGCAGTGTCTGCCATGGCACCTGTGTGGTAGACAGGACAAACTGGTCTCCCAGCTGCCACAAGAATAGTGGGTACCAAGCCCTTCCATTTAGGTCAAATTAGCAAGTTTGGAGCTAGACCTGCCCCCCCCCCCCCCTCCCCCCAGTAAACTGAGAAGGGAAGCTCTTAAGTGTTTCTCCAATACACATCCTCCACTGCAGGGTTTAGCTCCAGTAGCCACACCCACCAGCTCTCCTTTCCACTCCATATGCATGTGGCCAGAATGGGCCACTGGTGCCATTAGCCCTATAGTGGGACAACACACTGTGGTTCTCCCTTGGTCGCAGGAGGCTTCTGAACAATGGCTCTTCACCTGTAGCGACTAAACAGTTGAACCAGCTAATTTTAGCTGGTTCCTTATCAACCACTTTAACCCTGCTTTCTCTCTGGTAGCCATTGCAAGTAGCAGGCTGTTCTGAGATGCCTGGAGGTGGCCTACTGTCAGCTGGTCATGGTAAGAATGGCCACTGTAGGCCAGTGGTAGGCAGCCCATCAGGGTTCTTTGTGGCCCACAAGATGCTTTGTTTCCTGTGGCCCCCACACAACTTGAACAGACTCCAAGTTTCTGTCCATATCAGTTTTTCCTGCTAGTGGTGGCTTACATGGATGTCACTTCATGCACCCTTATTAAAGTGAGGCATGTGCTGACTGTACATAGCATTGACTGAGCGGTGCACTCCCTCTGGATCCAATCAAAGTGGTGCCCCAGTTTAATGTGTGCCTAGCATTTGGGGGGGGGGGGATATCCCAAAACTACCCTATCCTGGGAGACTGCCTTTGGTAGGGCACTCCTATGGCCCAGTGAGATGGGGGTGGGCACTTAGTCTTAATTGCTCCCTGTTGCTGTAGGCTCTTGTCTAAGCCTATCCACCTGTAGCAGTTGGATAGTACCACTTGAGGACAGGGACAAATCCTCAGTTCTTGCTACCACAGTCCCTAGGGGTAGCAATACAGACCTCTACACTCCAGGCTTATCGGCCCTGGCACCATCTAGGTTGCCCAAGCTAACAGAATCAGGCCTTCAGAAATGAAGCAGCAGGACCTGTTCCCCTTAACCACACCAGATGCTAAGGTGGCTTCTGAAGTTGAATCCCTGCAGAACTCTCCTATGGGGCTTTCCAAGAACTAATGATCAGGAGAAATATTCTCCTAACCATGTCCTGTGCAGGTCATCATCCTGAACCACCCAGGTAAGATTGCTGCCGGCTACTCCCCCGTGCTGGATTGCCACACAGCTCACATCTCCTGCAAGTTTGCAGAGCTCAAGGAGAAGATCGACCGCAGGTCTGGCAAGAAGCTAGAGGACAATCCCAAGGCACTAAAGTCTGGAGATGCTGCCATTGTGCAGATGATCCCTGGCAAGCCCATGTGTGTGGAGACCTTCTCTGAGTACCCACCTCTTGGTAAGTCTGGAATGGAGGTACAGTAGCTACTCCCCTCTGTAGTAGGGATATAACAGTATAGTCAACTAACTGATAAGCAAAAGCTTATTGGTTAATGTTATAGACTCATGCATTTCCACCTTCCCACTACTAAAAATTAACTGGCAGGGGGTGGCCAGCAGCCTGGCTCCTGCGTGGCACCCTGTACTGCTTCCTCTGATACGGTGGGGGGGGGGGGGGGACTCCTTGGGAGTGGGGCTGACGCGCATTGGCTGCTGGCCCTGCCCCAGGGCTGTCAACTAACCAATAAGAATTTCATGAGGTTACTCTAATACTTAACATCCCTATTCTGTGGCACTGGTCCATCTGCTTTAACCAGTTGCCAGATAGCGACTAGTCGCTATCTGCCCTGTGTCTAGGTTGGTCAAAGACATGCTAGCATCTAATCTACTTGAGCTTCCAAGCCGAGTCGGAACTACTAACTGGCCAGTACAAGTGCTGGCCCCTGACTGCATAGAAGGCTGGAGGGCATATGCCCTCTAAGGCAGGGCCTCGTCCCGCCTCTGACTCCACTCTTCTGTGGCTGCAAACTCTTATGCCCTGCCCAGAGTAGCATGCCAGTGAACTGCTATTGGAAGCCTGTGCCCAAAAGAGCCTTGTGCTGCCCAGCGCGACCTGGCTAACACCTCTCCTCCGGCAGGTCGCTTTGCTGTTCGTGACATGAGACAGACGGTGGCAGTGGGTGTGATCAAGGGTGTTGAAAAGAAGGCCAGTGCTGTTGCTAAAGTCACCAAATCAGCTGTGAAGGCCAGCAAGAAATGATCAGTGAGCAGCCCCAAACCCAGCAGGCATAATCACCATCTGGACACTTGTACGGGTGGGTCACTAAGCCGCAGTGAGGCATGCGTTGAGCCATGGATGGAATGGGTCTGCCTGACCCTTGCACTTCAACTTTTCTAACTGAATAAACTGTCCCTTTAAAAAAAAAAAATGGCTTTGTCTGTCTAACCTCCCTCCAGGCAGGGTCAGTTGGTCCCCTCAGCTGTAGCACAAGACCTCTGCCTCCTGCTGGCTCCTAATCACAAACCAGTGCTGTGGGGGGCAGGTGGTTCCATGGGAAACTTGTTCAGACCTGGGGGGGGGGGAGAGAGGGCCCTCAGCCAGCAGTAGAATGGATCTTGCCCAGGAATACTGGCACTGCTGGTTCCAAGTGGCAGTTGAAAGGGGCAGTTTGGGGGGGGGGGCTGCAGCCAGGAGCCACGTCAGACTCATGAGAGGTGAGGGGGGGGGGGGGGGGGAAGCAAAGCTGGGAAAACCAAAGTGACCCTGAGCATCTCCTGCTGTAGGGGGTGAACTGTCAAATTGTTCAGGCCACTCGTCAGAGGCTCTTCCCTCAAAGGCTAGTGGTAGCAACCTTGTGGGCTGGAAGGTGGCAAGCTGGGGTAAGGTACCTTCAGGGCTAGTCACTACCCACTCTCCATGCTGGACCCTTAACCAGGGGCCCCATAGCTGGTGGAGGATCCTGTTCTCCTCTTCCTTCTGTGCCCCAGGCCCTCCTCTGGGATCATCCCACATAATGAGGGGAGGGACTGGTCTTGGCTTGTCCAATGACAGCCTCAGCTCCTCTTGGCACAGACCTAAGTGGACTTTTTTTAATGGGGATTTGCCAACAGGGCGGAGACTGGCTTATATAAGCAGTGCTGGGCTAGCTGCTGCTGACTCCAGAGCAGAGCTACATGGTGTCTAAGGGGCACTCGCCTCCCACTGGATTTAAGGTTTAAGGGGTGACCTGACCAGCTGAAGTATCTACAAGGGGAAGGGGCTATGTAATAATGCACTAGCAGAGGCAGAAACCCAATCCCAGGGCTGGAAGCTGAATATCAACCTGGCCAAGCTACATGCTTAACAGTGAAGGCAGCAAACCATTGAGGTCATAGTGGATTCTCCATCTCTAGCAACTTTAAAATCAAAATCTGTTTTGGGGCCATTTCTGGTCTGTCCCTCTGGCTTTGAATTGACAAATCTGCATCCAGTCCAGACTGAGCAAAGCCTCACTTGAAGTAGGGGTGGTGAGCCTCCCTTAGAGAAGCAACGCTGAGGGCTAACCTATAGCTAGGCAAGCTGGCTCCCAAAGGGATAATGTGTAGGATTCTTCCTCCCAGAAGCCTACTGGCAGAAGCAGACCTTAAACTCCCTCTGTTCAATCTCCTGCCCAGAAGGGTATGGGATAAGCAAGGATCCTCCAGCATCCAAAGTGTAGCTTATGCTTGTCAATATGGATATTGGGGAGGGGGGAATATCTAGGCCCCCTGAGCTCTACGGTTCTGAGCTAACACCAGAGGCAGATGACTGTTTTGCGGGCCCCCCCTTTGCCATGGCACATGCGCAGTGGCGCCATGGCGCATGCGCGGGGCTTTTTCAAGCGCGGGGACCGGGGCGGCCGCCCCGTTCGCCCTGCCCTGTATCCGCCCCTGGCTAACACCATGGCCGAGGCACAGCCAGGTTGACGAGGCTTCTGTTGATCTAACTATCATTACTCCGGCAAACCCTTTCCTTGCTGCTCTGTGTATGCTCCTGTAGCACCTGTTGGGCGCACACAGCTTGAGGCTACCTGTAAAATGGCTAATTGGGGTTAGGACCTCCTAGGCCAGAGAAGCAAGGTGAAAACGAGGACTGGCTAGCAGGAGAGCTACTCCTCTAGGGCAAGGATGCTCACATTGGCTGTGGAGGCTTGACTAGGACCCAAACTCATGGAAAGGATCCCACTTATGCTCTCTGATTCTTTGCAATTGTCCCTTTCACAATTAAAAGGCCCCACTGGTGCTTTTCTTCCTGAAGGCAATAAAAATCAGGACAATAAACTAGTTGGGTGATGGGATTCATTAGCCGCAGAGGCCGAGGCTACGCCTACACTGCTGGCTTTTTGCACAAGAACAGTTTTGTGCAAAAACTTGCAGTGTCTACACTGCATGCATGTTCTTGCACAAGTAAATTTACAGTACAATGTTGGAAAACACGGCTTCTTCCGGAAGAGTTATTTCTCTCCCCACGAGGAATAAGCCCTCTTGTGCAAGAGCTCTTCCACAAGAAGGCAGTGTAGACAAGCAACATGAATTTCTTGTGCAAGAAACCCCTTTGCCTAAAATGGCCATCAGCACTTTCTTGCACAAGAGAGTGTCCACAGTGCCATGGATGCTCTTGCGCAAAAGCACATGGCTCTTGTGGAAGACCTTCTGCAGAAGAACTCTTGCACAAAGCAGTTCTTGCGCAAGAAGCCTGCAGCGTAGATGTAACCAGAGAGAAAAGGTGGTAGCTGAGAACTAAAAAAGGAAAATGCTCATTGCAGCTGATCTCTGAAAAAAGCAAGCCTAAACTAGGGTGGGCTGGATCCTGCCTGTATTGGCTATGAAATTCTATCCAATTGCTTCCTCTGGCTGCTAACATTTTGGTGAGGGCATAAGGGATGATGTGCCTCCCATGTGTGACTGAGTCCAACACCCAACGGGCTGCTGTCCTCAAGAGACAGAAGTAACGGGGCATGTGAGGGCTGGGATGTGCCCTCTACTCAGGAAAGGGACTGGATGAGGCTGGCTGGATCTTGGTTGCAGTAGATGAAAGGGCACTGTAGCTCCACGAGACTGCCTGGAAGTGTGGGCAGTCTGCATGATTTCTGACTGAGGGGGATAGGAACGGAAGCACTGGAGACCATGATCTTTATGGTTTATTTCTCCGCTAATTGGCCATTAGGGAAAAGAAACCTGGAACCACAATAAATTCCTGGATTCTCTTTGAACCTCACAGGGTCCAAAGGCAAGATGGCAGGCCTGTCTTTAAGTGCAAGCTCTGTGCCCCTCAGCGTCATGCCAGCCAAGAGCCATGGGGTGTGGCAGAATCCTCAGAGGAAGGGCAAAGCCAGCAGAAGCACAGAGCCAGGAGACCCTGAGGCAGCAGCAAGCCGAAGAGCCTGGTCCCCATCAGGAGCAGCAGACTCTTCAAACCTCAGGGCAAGGAAGCAGTGGAACGTAGAGGCTTTGGGTTCCCATGCTCCAGAGACCTCCCAGCAGCTCCGGAGCCCTGGCACCCACAGCAGATGGAAGGTGGAGTCAGACAAGCTCCACATGAAATCGGCAGGTCAGTGTATCTCCATTGGAGCTGGGCTGTTTGTCAGGCCATCACAATTTTCAGTCTGATGATCTCACAGCATGTGAGGTTGGAGCTAGATGACATTGTTTGTTGTCCACCCTTTCTTTCCCTCTGCTCCCTTTTGGGATTTGTGAGGGTTGGCTGTGCAACTTTGCCCTCCCCCCACCTACCCCACACATCTTCCCTTATTGGATGTGCAGGCATTTGGCTCCATAGCATCTGCACTTACTCTAACTCAGCTAAAAGTTTTCCAAGCCACTGATCCTCAGGCTTCAAGCTATAAACTGCTCACTAGCTGAGGACAGGAGGAAATTACCTGTGGGTGAGAATGAGGTGCTACTTTTCTGGAAGTGCCCACTGCCAGAAACAAGGCTCTGCTTAGAAATACCCCAACCCTCACAATATGGTAATCCCCAAATTTGTGATGGGAGGAGCATGTCCTATCACCTCAAAGCCATGGACCTTGTCATTAGAAATGTCCTGTAAGTGTGCCAGGCACTGCAATCAAAATGAAGGCAGTTATAAGCCATGCCAGCGTCACTTCTCTTCTGATTGGTCTGAATTAACAGAGATGAAGAATCTCACAGTACAAAACACACACGCCAGCCTTCCCTTAGCATCCCTGACTAGTGTTCCCTGTAAACAGCACTTGGGTGGCCACCCAGGAGAGATTCACGTGCCATCCATCGGATTAGCAGAGCACCCACAGCACTCTCAGCCAGCACAACATGTTTCTATGATGGTAAATGTCCACACATGCCTTGGTACACATAACATTTATTCTGCACATGGATGCAAAAAAATTAGAGGAAACGCTATCCCTGACCCCATTTACTCCAGCTGACCTCACAGATCTAGTCTCGTTTTACCGCTCTTTCCCTCTCCCTCTGCTCAGCCACCTCTTGCTGTCCCTTTTCGCAATCTTCCTATTGACAGCACAAAATAAGGCCCAGCTCCTTCTCCTCTTGGAGTCAGTGGTATGTGTACAGGTGGAAGGAGAAGAATGCACATACTCTAGAAGCGGTAATGGCATGGTTTGATGGAAGTTGGCTGAACTGTCAGGGATCACTCATCTCTAATGTTTCCTTTTAGGAGACCTGGGGCAGATTTATTCCCAAGATGCCTCCACTGATCTGAGTGAGAAACCAGGAACCTCAGCTGCAGTACGTACCTTTCAGGACTGGAAGAAAGACAACCTCACCCGGATTAAAGAGAGGGCAAAGTCCCTCCGCCTGAAACATCTGGATGTGGCCAATGCCGTAGATCTTCTCCATGCCTTCATCCGCCAGTTCTTCAGCTACTTGAATGAATGTCCTGAGAGACCCTACTTCCGGGACATGCGAGAATTGAGGTTGGGGAGCAGCCATGAGTTTGGAAAGGTAACCAAATAGGGAGGAGCTGGTTGATAATTTGAAAGTGGAAGGCAGTGTGGGTGAAAGTGACCATGAAATCATAGAATGCATGATTCTAAGGAATGGAAAAAAGGAGAACAGCAAAATATAGACAATGGATTTCAGGAAGGCAGATTTTAGTAAATTCAGAGAGCTGGTAGGTAAGGCCCCATGGGAAGCAAGACTAAGAGGAAAAACAAATGAAGAGAGATAGCAGTTTCTCAAAGACACATTATTAAGGGCCCAAAAGCAAACTATTCTGTAGGAAAGATAGAAAGTATGGCAAAAAACCACCTTGGCTTAACCATGATCTAAAAATCCAAAGGGAGTCATATAAAAAGTGGAAATGAGGTCAAATTACAAAGGATGAATATAAGCAAACAATGCAGGTATTCAGGGGCAAGATTAGAAAGGCAAAGGCACAAAATGAGCTCAAACTAGCTAGAGACATAAAGGGTAACAAGAAGACATTCTATAACTATATTGGAAGCAAAAGGAAGATTAAGGACGGGGTAGGCCCATTGCTCAGTAAAGAGGGAGAAACAATAACAGGAAACTTGGAAATGGCAGAGGTGCTTAATGACTTCATTGGTTTGCTCTTCACCAAGAAGTCTAATGATGAAGGAATGCCCAACATAGTGAATGCTAGTCAAAATGGGGGAGGTTTAGAAGATAAAATAAAAAAAGAACAAGTTAAAAATTACTTAGAAAAGTTAGATGTCTGCAAGTCATCAGGGCCTGATTAAATGCATCCTAGAATACTCAGGGAGCTGATAGAGGAAAGGTATCCGAGCCTTTATTGATCATCTTTGAAAAATCTTAGAAGACAGGAGAGATTCCAGAAGACTAGAAAAGGGCAAATATTGTGCCCATCTATAAAAAGGGAAATAAGAACAACCCAGGAAACTACAGACTAGTCAGTTTAATTTCTGTGCCAGGAAAGATAATAGAGCAAGAAATTAAGGAAATCATCTGCAAATATCTGGAACAAAATAAGGTGATAGGTATCAGCCAGCATGGATTTGTAAAGAACAAATCATGTCAAACCAATCTGATAGCTTTCTTTAATAGGATAATCAGTCTTGTAGATAAGGGAGAAGTGGTGGACGTGGTATACCTAGATTTTAGTAAGGCATTGATACGGTCTCCCATGACCTTCTTATAAATAAAGTAGGCAAATACAACTTAGATGGGGCTACTGTAAGATGGGTGCATGACTGGCTGGATAAGCATTTTCAGAGAGTAGTTATTAACAGTTCACAATCATGCTGGAAGGGCAGAACAAATGGGGTTCCACAGGGGTGTGTTTTTGGACCGGTTCGGTTCAATATCTTCATCGATGATTTAGATATTGACATAGAGATTATGCTTATTAAATGTGCAGATGATACCAATCTGGGAGGGGTTGCAACTGCTTTGGAGGATAGGATCATAATTCAAATGATCTGGACAAACTGGAGAAATGGTCTGAGGTACATAGGATGAAGTTAATAAGGACAAATGCAAAGTGCTCCACTTAGGAAGGAACAATCAGTCTCACACATACAGAATGGGAAGCAACTGTGTAGGAAGGAGTACGGCAGAAAGGGATCTAGGGGTCATAGTGGACCACAAGCTAAATATGAGTTAACAGTGTGACACTGTTGCAAAAAAAGCAAACATGATTCTGGGCTGCATTAATAGGAGTGTTGTGAGCAAGACATGAGAAGTCATTCTTCCGCTCTACTCTGCACTGATTAGGCTTCAGTTGGAGTATTGTGTCCAGTTCTGGGCACCACATTTTAAGAAAGATGTGGAAAAATTGGAGAAGGTCCAGAGAAGAGCAACAAGAACGATTAAAGGTCTAGAAAACATGAGCTGTGAGGAAGAACTGAAAAAATTTGGCTTGTTTAGTTGAGAAAGGAGAAGACTGAGGGGATATGATAGCGGTTTTCAGGTATCTAAAAGGGTGTTTAAAGGAGGAGGGAGAAAAATTGTTCTCCTTGGCCTCTGAGGACAGGACAAGAAGCAATGGGCTTACATTGCAGCAAGGGAGGTTTAGGTTGGACATTAGGGAAAACTTCCTACCTGTCAGGGTGGTTAAACACTGGAATAAATTGCCTAGGGTGATTATGGAATCTCCATCTCTGGAGATATTTAAGAGCAGGTTAGACAGGCATCTCTTAGGGATGATCTAGAGACGGTGCTTGGTCCTGCCGTCAGCGCAGGGGATGGCACTTGATCTCTCAAGGTCCCTTCTAAGGATGTTAAGGACTAGTTGACTATCTGATAAGCAAATGCTTATCGGATAGTCAGTCAACTAGTTCACCCCCCCCCCCCCCGTTGCTGCCTCTATCAGATAGAGGCAGCAAAGGAAGGGAGGAAGGGGTACTGCAAAGGGCAGCACCCCTTTGAATGCTGCCTCTGCGTTTCAAAGGAGCAGTGCCCAGAGCTGATCCTGGGATCAGCTGTTTGGGGCTGCCCCTTTGAAATACCGAGGTGGTGTTTCAAAGCAGCTGCACTGTCTGGAGCCCAGGGTCAACTAGGGACTTCCCAGCTGATCCTGGGTTCCACTGAAGTGCTCTGTGGAGCTGGGGATCACCCGGGCTCAGCGTGGCATTTCAAATCGGCAGTGCAACATGGAGCCCTGGTTCAGTGGGCTCTATGAGTGCTCTTACAATTTGAAATGCACAAGAGCCCCCGCTGGGAACTCTTGTACATTTCAAAGCTGGCACGCCCCATGCAGTCCAGAGTTAGCAGGATTTACCCCTAACCCCAGGCTGCATGCGTGTTCTGTATTCCTCCTTAGAAATGTACAAGAGCCCCAGTGGAGGCTCTTTTACATTGAGGAATGCGAAAGTGCCTATCAACTAGTTGAGTAGTGGATGGAAATTCCATTGACTACTTAACTAGTAAATTAACAGCAATGAAACATTGTTAGTCCCTTCCAGTTCTAGAGTTCTAGTAACCAGGAGAGGGAGTATAGGCAGTGGGAGCTGTCAGAGCCTTGTAAGGCGACAGCAGCAGGGGAAGGAGAGATAGGAGGTTGTTGGAGAGTTTGGATCAGGGAGGGAATGAAAGCAGGAAAGGGGCTGAGAAGAAGTGAGAAGGGATGAGATCTGGCAGGTGGGTGGAGGGAAAGAGAAGGGGGATTAGCCTGCAAAGAATTCAACAGCATCTCTTGGAGGTGACTTTGTCTACAGCTCTTGCATCCAAATGAGTTTGACGTGCTGCTGAGCCTGCCGATCACAGACTATGTCCACTACGCAGAGGTGGAGGGTTACAACGGACTC
Source organism: Pelodiscus sinensis (assembly GCF_049634645.1). Lineage (NCBI taxonomy): Eukaryota > Metazoa > Chordata > Testudines > Trionychidae > Pelodiscus > Pelodiscus sinensis. The sequence goes on from NC_134735.1 coordinate 187,831, forward strand.
TTCTATACCCTGACTCTGCCGAGAAAGTCCCGCAGCTTTCCAGCCGCCTTCCTGATGGAGGATGGGCAGACTGTGTCCCCTGAGCGCATCATGGCAGAGTTCCAGGAGCATGTGGATCAGTTCATCAAAGTGTTCTACTCAGGTGAATGTCCTGTGCTGGGGCTAGCCAGATCTCCCCTTCCATCCTGACCTGTGACATCTCCTGCTCTTCCACGCCTGAGCCGTCGTAAAGCGACAGCCCATAGCTGAGACAGGGGTTAGGCTGAGACTGGCATGCTCGGTTTCTCATGTGATCTCATAAATCTCAACCCATGTCTCCAGAAGGGAAAGGCCAGAGGCCCAGGAGGAGCCCTCACGCTATACAGAACTGAGCCAGTTGGCCTCCATCTCCTGGGGAAAGCTGTGGGTTCCCCACTAGGAGTCCTGCCCTACGGAATTTGATTTAATTTCTCTGGGGGTTGGTTTCTGGTGGGTTTGGTTTCTTTGGCCAACTGACATTAGTATAAACTCAAACAAGCCCCTTGATAAATTACTGCCTCTTTCTAAGCTCTCCCACGTGTCTGTTCACTGTGTGTCTGATGTCTCAGTGCCCTTTCCTGGATGGCAGATGAGACTGGAGAGGAAAAAGCAGAATAGCCCAGCGGTACCCCTAGTGATGGTTGACAATCAAGGGGACACATTCATGTCTACTGACCTGGTCCTTGCTTTGGAGATCTCTGGCCGATGGCCCAGTTCAGACAATGAAAGGATGGATATCCAGCAGTTATTGGGGGAGCAGGAGGCACATCTGAGGAAGACACTCTATTTCATTGCCAGACAGGCCCCTGGTCAAGATAACAAAGGTCAGTCCCATCACCAGAGGTGCTGGCCACCACAGCATATTCCCCTTGGAAAGTGCTTTGGGATTGAGTTGTCTGGCTGATGCTTGGGAAAGGGTGTGGTAGTGCACAGAGCTGGGATCATGAACCCCCTTCAGGGGAAAAAATCCACCCAGCCAGTGGCACCAACAACCCCTCCTGTCTTTCATAGCATTGGCAAAGCTGCCCATGTGTGCTCTGTATCCCACTGAGGAATGCAGTGCCAATAGGGTTTCCAGATGATTTAAAAAAAATACCAGGCACACTTGATCTCAGATGGCAAGGGGAGAGGAACCGGCCTGGAGAGGAGCAGGGCTGGCTGGGAGAGGGTGGCGGGGAGAGTGGGGCTGGCCCAAGGAGATCAGCAGGGGGAAGAGGGGGAACCAGCAGGCGGGAAGCAGTGCTGGCCAAGAGGAGGTTGGGGGGAATGGGGCTGAACGGAGGAGATGGGGGGGAGACCGGCCAGCAGGAAGCAGGGCTGGCTGGGGGGGAGCTGTTTGGCAGAGAGCGGGGCTGCCCGGGGGGGGGGGAGGAGCGGGCAGGCAGGGAACTGGCCGGTGGGGAGCGGGGCTGGATTGGGCACATGCAGATCCTGGGGCGCTGCCTGTCCTGCACATGGTCCCAGCAGGGCGCATGGGCGAGTCTGGCCCTGGGGATTCCATCCCGCCCCCCTCTTCCCTACTGTGTAGTTGCTACTGCCTGGCTGGTAGACACGCTCACGCAGTGTGACTCACGCAGTGTGAGCGTGTCTACCAGTCAGGCAGTAGCAACTACGTACTGATACTCACGATAATAATAAAAACTTAATTAGAAAATACCCGACATTTCTATGTCCGGTATTTTCTCAATTTGTTTCCTGGACAGAAAACTCAAATACCAGACTGTCCAGTTCAAAACTGGACGCCTGGCAATCCTAAGTGCCGAAACAGGGCTTGTGTGTTCTGGAGACCTTGGTGGAGTCAATACATAACATGTATTGAAGGGAATTGGGTCAACCCTTGTCCCTTCAGTTCAAGTCCTGGATCTAGAGCCACTCCAGAAGGGAGCCATAGGCATTTCCAGGAGAGTGGCAGGCGTGGGAGGAGATGGGGGACCCCTATGCTAGGAAGGGGTGGTGCAAGGAAAAGTGAAGAAGCCCAAGAATCAGAGAGGGGTGGGGTAAGTTGTTCATGAGCTTCATAGTCTGAGGGGACTTGTCAGGCAACATTGGAACCAGGAATACATTACAAAGTATCATATTTCCACATCAAGTGTCTTCTGTGCTCAGCTGAGGGCATAGGCTGACGGGGGGGCTGCTGTTATTTCAGAGATCTGGAAAATTTCTTTCTCTCATGTGGAAAAGGAGATTTTAAAAAGCCACACTCGTACTCAGAGCTGCCGGAAGTATCATGCAACCAAGTGCTGCAGGTATGTGCCTCTGGCAAATCATTGGCAAACCACCTATCTCTGCAAGTCTGGAAACCCAGGCTGGGCCAGATGTCTTTATATTCCCTATGGTCCTGCTAGAGCCAGGCCAGACTAGCATTGGTTCTATAACTTCATATTCTATTGGAAATAATTTCCTTTCTTTGTCCTGGAAATCTTGATGTGGACCTGGAACATCTTTTGTTAAAAAGTCTCAGTGTGGTAGCCATGGTAGCCTGTAACTTTAAAAACAACGAGCAGTCCTATGGCATCTTAGAGTCTAGGAAAAATGTATAGAATCATGAGCTTTCATGGGTAAAACCCACTTCCTCGGTTTATCTCATGATTCTATATATTTTTCTTAGTCTCTAAAGTGCCACAGGACTGCTCATCACCTTTTGATAAACACTTTGAAATCCTTGCATAGAAGGTGCTATGGAAATGTAAAGCATTGCTATCAGTTGGGAGTTTGTGTCACAAACACGGGGCTAGGAATCTGGACTGTGGATTCTATTCCTCACTCTGCCACTGGCTCACTGTGAGACCTTGGGCAAGTCACAGCACCTGTCTGTGCTTCAGTTTCCCTCTCTGTGAGATGGGAACGGTGATCCTAATGTGTATGATACTCATCTGGAAGGTGGAATAGAAGTACAAAGTATTATTAATTAACATGATTATGCATTTGAGCATATTCCTTTCCCTTTAGAGTTAGGCATGTTCCATATCAAAAGTGAAATACAGTAGCTGAGACTTGAATGGTGATTTATATCAACACTCTGTCACTTGCTTCAGTTCCTCCCCTCTTCTCCATGCTGACCTTGTTTGAAGAGAGCTCACCCCTCCAAACTAGCTTACTGGACATAACACTTCCCTTTGTGAATGGCCCTGTCCATCTAGGGGGCTGCTCACTATATGCCCGGCACTAAACATTTGCAAGATTGTGTCTGCTGATTGTCAAGAGCTCCAAGGCGGGAGGCGGGTCCTTGGCCTAGATTCTGCTCTGTTACACCTGCATAAATCCAGTGCTGCTATATTTCCCGTCAGTGAATTATTCTGTGGAGCGGCATTTGTCCCCCTTTTTATGTTTTTATAGGTCAGATGCCTAGCACTCTGTGCCCCCCAGACCTTCACTTAGGTAAATTCTCACTGAGGGCACAGCCTGAATTAAAACTGAGTAAGGATCTTGGGATTTGACCCAATAATAAGAGACATCGCTAATGCCAATAATCTGGCTTTTCCATCTCTAGGCCAGAATGTCTGCAGATGTTGGAAAGGCTTTTGGGGGCCCTGAAGACAGAGCACCCCTCGGAACTGGCTCCTTTGAGGTCCTACCATGCTGAGACCTCTTTCTTTCATACACTGATGGAATGGAAGCAGGACGCAGACGGGAAGCCTCCCCGGGTTGCTCCCTGTTTTGAAAGGGTCCTGGCCAATTTCATTCAGCAAGTGGCAACTGCTCAGCTGCCCCATTTTTTCATTCCCAAATGCAACCTGTTTGGCACAAAGTTCTTTCCGCCCAGTAACTTGAAGTTCCTGCTGGCACGCTTGAGAGAGAAGCAAAAAAAGAAGCAGCCCACCACAGTGTCCCGAAAGAAGGTCATAGCCTCACCACTGCTGAATTCTGATATGAGCTGGCCTCTCATGATCACTGTAGGCCTGATGATTCTGGTATTGATTGGACTCTCCCACTTTGGGTCATAAAGATTCTGAGCATCTACATTTCCATTTGCAAGGACTAGAGGAGTCTGCTGGGAAGTTAATTGATAGTGAGAGGCAGGGGAGGCCTAAGCACTGTACAGTCGACCACATTGCAGGACCCAGATATAACACTGCTGCTCGTCAGGAATCATAAAAACACACCCTATAGCGAGGCTAAGATTAAAGCATATTTAGACCATGTAGGGATGCCAATAACTATCCCGCTAACTGGTAAGCAACTGCTTACTGGTTAATAGTCCTGGTTAACCGCAACAACCCACCCCACCATCCACATGCTCTGCATTTAAAACTCAGACCAGCAGGCTGGCTCAGTCCCAGCCTGCCGGTCTGAATTTTAAATGAAGAGCACGTATGGGAGCTGTCTGCCACCCCACACTACTGTGTCTGATAGGGAGGCAGCAGTGTGGAGTGGCAGGGAGCTCCCCAGGAGTGAAGTTGGGAGTTCACTGGCTGCCAGCCCTGCCCCCAGGGGGCACTGAGTAACTGTAACTGCTAATAAATTTAGCCTTTATAGGGTTATCAAAATAACCAATTTCTGACATCCCTAAAACTGTGTACCTGCATGTCCTTGAACTTGGCAGGGATCTGGCCTGGTTCAGGAGTTCAGTAATAACACAACTCCAACCTGTTTATGCTAAAAGCTTAAACCATGGTTTAACTGTGCTATAACACAGTCCTGCAAAATGGAAGCTTTGGATAGCTTAGCTACTCTCTAAATAAATCTGCTTGCAAATGAACTGAATATAGTTTCTGATTTGAAAATGTCTTGGCAGTAAGTAGATGCTGCCTTTTGTGTTTTGTTCTCTTGGAGTTAGGGTTCGTCTATGCTTACAGTGGGCAGCTGCTTCGCTGTGTGAAGACACCACTTAAATCAATGGGGAAGCTTCTCCTACTGGAGTAGGTACCTCCCCCCCTCCCCCCCATTTGAGAGACAGTAGCTGTTTTGATGGGAGAGCCTTCTCATTCGTGTAGCATTGTCTACTTGTGGATTTCAGTCAGTGTAACTGGGCTGCTCAGAGGGGTAGGTTTTCCACACTTCTGCATGACCTAGTTATACCAACACAAGTTTGTAGTGTAGACCAGGGCTTACTAGTTTACACCCCAAATTTAGTAATAGCATTTCTCCAGGTCTCTGCCAGTCCCTGTCCAGCTGCCAGCTCCATAGAACAACCAAATCTACTCCAGCCTCAACAGGAATTGAAATATGAATGTAGCTATTTATGTGCCAGCCGACACACTCTTTGGTGACTAGTTACAAAAGCTGAAAAATGTTTTAGCTGCCCTATTTTTTCCACTTCAGTAACAGAAATATTAAGAATGACTCCAGAACGGGTGTGCAATGTAAAGGGCTCTTTGTCGGATCTCGGCATGGCCCCTGGTTTTTTCTTAGCCATGCTCTGTTGTTCTCCCAGCCCAGCACCTGTGTCACTTCTCTTGATCTGTCCTGAAGGTTTTTTCTTGTAATTTTCTGAAAATGAAAAATAAAAATGGAAACAAGGGTTTGAAATGTTCCACTGTGAGTCACCTGCCTGATCTCAAGATCTAATAATGATTCTATCCTCTCCAGTAATCTAGGTGTTTGTATCACCCTATTTATTGCTACCGCACCTTAAATATACCAGCAACATTCCCTCTGTTCCTGCCCAGACTGTAGAGAGAGCAGCCTATGAGTTTGGAGAGCGTGCTGTTTAACTGAGTGCCCATCACTGTGCTTGGTATCTGGGCACCTCAGAAGCAGAGTCCTTGGAAAGCCGGCTCCTGCCCCAGCAAGACTCTGTTTTCTATACCTAAAAATGATCCACGATTTAAACTCAGTAACCCCTCCCCGCCCCCTGATTCAGAAACACAAGCCCAGCAGCGTGGGTGGCAGGACTGGTGGGTTCTTCTGTTATCCTGGGCTCCTGCCTCTCAACGAGAAGCGGCTCTGAGCTAGGGGCGGGGCAGGGCCGCACCCCGGACTGCAGGGGGCAGCAGCGGCCTCGCAGCCTGGGCGCCTCTCCTCCTGCTGTCTCTATAGGGCAGCGGGCCTGGGTTGCCGAATAAGATCCCGTTCCGGAACTCTCGCGATCTCTTCCACGCCTCCATCATGGCGGTGAGTAGCTGCGGTCCACGGAAAGGGCTGGGGGAGGCTTGTCAATCCGCCGCCATCCTCCCCTGGCTGGGGCTGGTCGGGTCTGCCGCCTGCGCGGGTGGGTAGGAGAAGGGTTGTGGATTCCCGAGGGGCCAGCATGGGGGGACGAGGAGTCTTCCCTGCTCGAGGGCCGCTCCGGAGGCCGGGTTCCTTGGATTTGGTCCCCCTTCCCCTGGCAGGCAGGAGGCTCGTGGAGCTGCGTGCAGGCCGGGGGTCCCTTCCTCGTTGTCTCGCCATGTCGGGGCGCAACCCCTTCTCTTCTGCAGGGTCAGGTGCTTGAAACTTGCCGCCCCTCTTTGTAGTGGCGACCAGGGTTTAGACACCCGCCCCCCTGCAGTGGCTACCTCACCGGTGGGGTGCCCTGCCCCAGAGTTTGGGACCCTCCATTTTTTCCCTTTCCCGGAATTGGTGCCTTCACCTGCTCTGGCAATTAGGGGTTGAACCCTCACGTTCTCTTTCCTATGGGCTCTGATTGCTCCCCATCCACACAGCAGTGGACTGAATCCTTGCCTTCCCAAGCTTTCTGAGGGGGGCAGCTCAGGACTGTCCCATACCCCGTTTTTACCCTGCAGACCTCATAAATGTTGGCCTTGTAGTTACAGGGCCAGCACCAATCTCTGTGGGGCATTTGGAAATGCACAAATAAATGGGAAGTGCTGGGCACCGGCTGGTACAGAATGCTGGCTATGCTTCCCTTGCCCCTGGATTGGAGTGTGAGAAGCACACAGTTCTGTAAGGTAGAAGAGTGTCAGGAAAGTCATGGCTAGTGCTCTAGCTCCTCTTGCACAGGGCTAGCAGCTGTGCTCTATGACACGTTGCCTCTCTAAATGATTGCACCACATCATTAAACACTTTCTGGCCCTACTCCCCTCCTGTAGCAATGTCTACTGACTGGCATCTTGTGTCTGCTGGGTTAGAGCAAGGCTCATCTCTCTCAACTGCATGTGTTTTCCCACTACAGCAAGATCAGGGTGAGAAGGAGAACCCTATGCGTGAGCTGCGCATCCGCAAACTCTGTCTTAACATCTGTGTTGGAGAAAGTGGTGACAGACTCACCCGGGCAGCCAAAGTGCTGGAGCAGCTCACCGGCCAGACTCCTGTCTTTTCAAAGGGTAAGTTGTCACTTAGTGTGAAGGGCAGCAACCCAGATCCCATGTTGTAACAGTTAGTGATGTTTTATTAGTAGTTGGAGAAGCCATTTTTGGGGCCTTTCAATGGAAAAAAAAATCCAGCTTTGTCTTCTGAGGGCATAATGATTGCTTTTATTTATATATATATATATATATATATATATATATATATATATATATATATATATATATGGAGGTATACCTATCTCATAGAACTGGAAGGGACCTTGAGAGGTCATAGAGTCCAGTCCCCTGCCCTCATGGCAGGACCAAGTACCATCCCTGACAGATTTGCCCCAGATCCCTAAATGGTTCCCTCAAGGATTGAGCTCTCAACCCTGGGTTTAGTAGGCTACGGCTCAAACCATTGAGCTATCCTTCCACCCCTTCTTAAAGCTTTAGTACCATTGATTGAAGTGCACCTTCCATAGGGTTTTTATCCCTCTAGGTCAGGGAGAGGAATGTAGGAAGGGTAGAGAAGACTGTATTGTCTGTGCCTGTTACATGAATAAAGGCCTTAAATCTCCAATACTGGCAATCTTAGCCCTACCACAGCATAAAACTGCCCTTTCTTCCCCCTGAATGTGGTGTGTAAAGTGGTGTTGGAGATGTTTTGCTTCACTCTTACTGGTTTGTCTCCCGCAGCTCGATACACTGTCAGATCCTTTGGAATCAGGAGAAATGAAAAGATTGCTGTTCACTGCACAGTTCGTGGGGCCAAAGCAGAGGAGATTCTGGAGAAGGGGTTGAAGGTGAGAATTTTGACTGTTTTAGCTATTCATGTGGCTTGTTAAATCTTGCATGAATTTGAAGTTAGTCTAAAAATAATTTAACAGCACTTAAGTTGATGATATGGGACTTGTGTACACTGCTAACTTTTACTGCACTATAACTTTTTCACTCGGGTGTGAAAAAAACAGTCCCTCTCTTTCTCCCCTCTCCCTTCTGAACATAGCAAGTTACAGCACTGTAAAGTAGCTGTGTAAACAGGCTCCTAGCACTGGGAGTGGAGATGGTTTACTTAGAGCTTTGACCCAGTACTGGTGTCATGACCACACTGCTGCATTAAAGCATGCTGTGGCAGTGCTTTAAAGTTGGAAGTGTAGGCAATACCTTACGCTGTTTCCCTGTGGTGTTAGTTTCTCTCCCGTGTCAACTTCTAGACATACTGTCTAAGTCAATGTTTCCTAACTTTTTGGCCAATGAACCCCTTTAGAATTTCGAGGAACCCCAGCCAAAGAAAATTGGTCTAGCCAAAAAAAAAAAAAAAAGAAAAAAAAAAAGCGATCACTGTTAAAGAGACAGCTGGGAATTCTGAGTTCTCGTAGAACCCTTACTTTTACTTGGCTGAACCCTGGGGTTCTACAGAGCACTATTTGGGAAACGTTGGTCTATGTGATACTGTACCAAACTGGAATTTGAAAAAATAGACTTAGAAGAAGAAATCAGTTGAGTGTATTCATCTAAAGCAGTGATGCTCAGACTGAGGCTTGGGGTGCAAGTGGCTTTTCATTGTACCTCCTGCAGCTCTTTGCAGAATGGTATGTTAAAACGTTGTGGGATTTAATTGGCTCATAGCTAAGACTAGTTAATAATCGGAATACCTTTAGTATGTAATTAACCTGTGAGAATAATATATATTTCTATGTGCATGTGCACCTATGAAATAAGTCACAGTACTATGGCTCTTGGATAATACAGATTACTAATTTGGCTCTTGAACCTCTGAGCTGTATCCTGAGATGTAATTGCAGTACTTTTAGACATACCAGAGCTAACTTACTCTAGCAATCTTGAATAGTAGTGAAGCTGCAGTAGCATGGGCTGTACAAACTCATCTGCTAGAGTACATGGTGCTACTTGGGGTTTGCTCAGATTTGTCTAGAAGTGCTGCAGTCACATCTCTCATTGCAGAGTAGACATAGCCTGAATTTAAGATAAAGTTAGTGCAGGTACTTAGCTCATGGAGAGCTCAAACCGTGCTCATGGTGCAAGGTCTCAGATGGGTCCATGGATTGTGTGTACATGCTGTCATATCTGTCAGTGTTGCCTGCATTAATAGATGCTGAAAGTTCTACTACAGACATTTAGTAACTTTTCTTACTAAAAAGTTTGTGTACGGTATCTTATGCTAACATCCTTCCTGCCCAGGTGTGTGTTAGGACTTTAGGCTGCATTGAGCACTTGCTGGCAGTCAAGATTCTTAGCCCCGAGTCTGCAGTCTGTGCAGACCTGTGATGCCGCCTTTGTTACTGTGACTGGCAGAGCCTCAGGATACCCAAATCTGCTAGATAAGAACCTGTCAACTCTTGCCAGAAGCGATTTGATTCCCAAGTGGATCCTGTTGCAGATCAGTGGAAAAAGCAGGCCCCTGTTTGGAAGGAAAGAGAATGTAACTGGTTGTAAATGGGTTTCAGGTGCGAGAATATGAGCTGAGGAAAAACAACTTTTCAGACACTGGGAACTTTGGCTTTGGAATCCAGGAGCACATTGATCTGGGCATTAAATACGATCCCAGTATTGGCATCTATGGGCTGGACTTCTATGTGGTATGTATGCTTCTTTTTCTTATTTCTGCCAGCTGTACCTCAGTGTTAGAGAAGGCACCCCAGAAGGATGAGGGCCCCTGGGAGAGTCCAAACTGTCTAAAGTGTCTGTATGCACAGGAAGAAGTGTGGTTTTAAACTAGATCCAGCTCTCTGCTTATAAAGAGGACACTAAACTGCTAATAAAGTGGTAGAGATGGTGTCCTTGGAGAGGAGCTGAATTTTGCTTTATCTTTGTGGCATCTTGACTCTTCCAACAACGTAGTAGAGTGACGCATTCAATGGTGCAGCTCTCCAGGCCTGGGAATCTGCAAGAATTAGGCACTCTGGCTGCTTGTATTTACTAGGCTGTGTATTTTACATTATGAAACTTGAATTCATGTCTTGGCTTTATTGTATTGCCCATGTGCAAATATAAAGATCAGTTCTGGTCTCTCAGTGGCTTTATGCACAAGGCAGAGAATAAGGCTATCACAAACATCTCCACCTTCCACTTCAAGTATGAGGTGCATGTCTTTGACCTAGCCTTCTGTGAAGATTGAAAGAATTGGGCTTGTTTAGTTGAGAAAAGTGAAGACTGAGGGGGAACATGATAGTGGTTTTCAGGCACCTAAAAGAGAGTTACAAGGAAGAGGGAGGAAAAATGGTTCTCCTTGGCCTCTGAGGATAGGACAAGAAGCAATGGGCTTAAATTGCAGCAAGGGAGGTTTAGGTTGGACATTAGGAAAAACTTCCTAGTTGTCAGGGTGGTTAAACACTGGAATAAATTGTTGAGGGAGGTTGTGGAGTCTCTATCTCTGGAGATATTTAAGAGCAGTTAGATCGACATCTATTAGGGATGGTCTAGATCAGCGGTTCCCAACCTTTTCCAGATGGGGACCCATTTTGACAATTCAGGAAGACTTGGTGACCCAAGGCAATTGAAAAATGGGGGGAGGAGAGAGGACAGAGCCACCTGGGGTGACACTTGGCCACCCATATTTAGGTCCCGACCCATAGATTGGGAAACAGTGGTCTAGATGGTGTTTGGTTCTGCCATGAGGGCAGGGGACTGGACTTGATGACCTCTCAAGGTCCCTTTCAATTCTAGTGTTCTATGATTCTCAGTTCTAGTATTCTATGATTGTGTTTTATGATTCTCTAAGCTTAATTCATAGGGTTTAAATATCGATGTTTCTATCAAAGCAAGAAAGTTCACCGTATGCCTCTGCTGTTCAGAGTGTAGAGAAAAGACAGATGCATAATAGGTGATAGTCATGTGGCTTAATGCGTTATATTAGGAAGTAGGGATGTTAACTAACGATTAATTTACTAGTCAAGTAGTCAGTGGAGTTTCCATTGACTACTCAACTAGTCGATAGGCACTTCTGTATTCCTCCTTTGAGCTGGGGCTCGTCTATATTTCAAAGGAGGAATGCGGAACTCTGCTTGCAGCTTGGGGTCAGAGGGAAGTCCCGCTGACTCCAGGACTGCACTTGAGGGCTAGCTTTGAAATGTACAAGAGTCCCCAGAGGGGGCTCTTACTCATTTCATAGCAGAAGTGGCAGCATGGAGCTTGGGGTCAGCAGGGGACTCAGAGTCCGCTGCTGACCCCAGGCTCCATGTGGTGCTGCCTCTGCGTTTCAAAGTAGTGCTGCGTGGAGCCCTGGTACAGGCTCTGCAGTGCTGCTGCTTTGAAGTACCCCCCTCTTCCCTTCCCCTTTGCTGGCTCCATCTGATTGCAGTAGTTCCCAAACTTTTTGGCATCACGTCCCCTTTCTGATGTTTGAGAAACCCTCATGCCCTGCCCTCCCAATAAACCCCCAACAAAACTGGTTGAGCCAAAAAAAAAAGAAAGGAACTGACCGGGGCTGAAAAACAAATATAGCAGCAAAACTTGGGGTGGGACTGACTGGGGGGGAGGAGGGGGTCACCTCACGTGCCTCTCTCCCCTTCCCCCCCCCCCGAATTTCTTCATGCCTTGCCTGCCTCCCCCCCCTTGAGGGGGGCATGCCCCCCAGTTTGGGAACCTATGTGATAGAGGAAACGAGGGGGTGGGAATTGACTAGTCAACTGAATATCCAATAAGCATTTGTTTATCACAGGGATGGGCAAAAGGGCCTCAGTGGGCTGAATCCAGCCCGCCAAGTGGGTAGATCCGGCCTGCAGAGGCCCTGCCCCTTGCCCGTCCCCAGGCAAATTAGGGCGGGGTGGGGAGCGCTGTTTCCTCTGCTCTGTCAGCAGCGCACGGTGCTTGGAAGCGCCAAACACTCCTGAGAGTGTTGAAGGGCTGGAGCAGGCTTCACACGCTTCCCCACTCCCAGGCCAGTCAGGACTTGGGGACGGAAGAGCATGTGAAATTTCCTCTCCCCAGACCCTGATTGGGGGTGGGGAAGCGTGTGAAGTCTCCTCCCGCCCTGCCAAGAGCGCGTGGCGCCTTAAGTGCTGTGCAGGGTGGGGACAGAGCGGAGGGGAAGTGTGGAAAGTCTCCTCCTAGACAGGGACATGGGCCTCTAGGGGGAAGGAGGGGTGGGCGGGCAAAGGCGCTCCCCCACCCCCAGACCAATCATGGTCTGGTGGTGGGGAACCCAGAAGTATCCAGGCCCTGCCCCTTCTGGTGCAGCCCCGGGGCCACTTCAAAAAATTTTGAAGTGGCTCCAGGCAAAAAATGATTGCCCACCCCTGGCTTATCAGATAGTCAACTAGTCCTTAACATCCTTATCTGGAAGGCAGTTAGGCACTGCTATGAGGAATACAGCATCAGTTTCTACAGTATAGAAGAGCCAGGATGTGTGCATTTTCTTTTCTGTTTCTAAAAGTGTGATGTTCCTCTAGTATTGCCACTGCTTGGACATCAGCAGTGGCAGAATGTTCCCTTTCTGTTGCGCTCCAAATATGCTTCAGCAGCATTGGAGGGAGTGCCACTCTGGCTACATGTTCACTGGGGAAAAGCATATTGGCATGTTCAAAATACCTTTTTTCCTAGTAAAGATGACACCTGAGAGTGAGAAGGTAACTAAATCTTCAGGGCTTATGCTTTGGTCCCTCTGCTGAAGCTGTGCCAGCATAAATAGCTTATGGGGTTTCTGTCCACTAAGGACCGATCTCCTCAAGTCACTTCATGTAGGTGACTGAATACCATCAGAGTGGTAAGTTATGCTCTCTGTTGGGGTTACCTAGTACAGTTACCATTAGAGAGTCTATCCTTGAATGCCTTTTAATGCAGTCAGTAAAGCAAATGTCACTCTCCTGAAGAATCTTCACTCTTGAGAGAGATTCTTGATCTGTACATTCAGATATTAATAAGTGCTGTCCGTTACTGCAGGTTCTGGGCAGGCCGGGCTTCAGCATTGCTGACAAGAAACGCAAAACTGGCTCCATTGGAGCCAAGCACAGAATCGGAAAGGAGGAGGCCATGCGTTGGTTCCAGCAGAAGGTAAGATCCAACACCTTTTTCATGCCCATTAGGCTACTCAGCAACCTAGTTAAGAGACCTCAAATACAGCCTTTTCATTCTTGCTGACCCAGTCTATGATCTTGTAGTGAAAAATGACAAACTTACTGAACTGGAACGTGAGTGCTTATTAGCATGAGATAGTGAAGAGAGCAGAAGCATCTCTGAAGTGAAGGGTTTTCACTCCTTAACTTTCCTCATTTGATGTTGGAAACATGAAAACTAGCAAATCTGCTTATAAAGGGTTGAAATGGTGATTGTTGAGGGCTGGTCCTAGGTGCAGGTTGCACTGTGTCCTGGGGATTTGCAGAAGTAGAATACTGTTCTTCAGAAATACTTCCATTGCATATGCATTTCTACTCGTTTCTATTTCAGAACTGTTTTTCTCTACTTGCAGTCTGTGGGAGGGAGGCAGCAGCAGCAAAGTACTGAGATCCTCAGGTGCACAGCTTGTCCTCCCTCCAGCAGTAGACACATTCAAAGAAACAGCAGTTTAGATGGGCTACAGTTGGGTCAGGACCAATATGGTCCCATTTTCCAGACAGGAGGGAGCAGCTCATGTGTCTGCAGCTACCAAAGGAATTGTGTATTCAGTGATGGTGAGGAGGTTCTTGTGCAGTGAACAGTCTGTCCTGTTAGCTGCTCCGTGTAGAGGAATGATGTTCACTCCTGTCTTTAATTGTTTAAGACAATTCTACAAAACGGGGGTTGACGTTCAAATCTCACTTCCATATTGACAAGTATTTAACCCTCAACCAAGCCCTGACTTCTAATTCCCGGGGCTAAGCCCAGAGACTCATGCAATAGATGTGACCTGCAAAGGGGAAACAATTTTTTTTTCTGCTTGGGAAACATGCTGCCTTTTTACATGAGCAGTATTCTGTCTTCCTGAGGGAATGGAAATGTTATGCTTTGTGGATTTCTAGTCACTGCCTGTCTATTGTGGGGTTTGTTACTTGTGAACAAAGCTTCATATGAGTTTCAATACTCCTGCCCATTCCATTAAGACATAAACTCCCACTGCTGTTCTGGCAAAACCAGGAAGTCCTAGATATGATAATCATAAAATAGTCTAAAGACCTCTGTAGAGAAGCCTCTTGTGCTGTGTTTAGCCACCATAAAGAGGCAGAAAAGCTTCCAAATCCAGTTGTCACTGCACAGGTCACCTTTTAACTTACCATACAACATGCTGTCCTCTAACAGATTGCCCACCACTCAGTGGGAGTCAACAAATCCACCTTCCTGGTTTACAAACTGACTCACAAGCTTTGGGTGTCTCTTGGCCCTGAAGCATCTGGTCGGAGGCCGCTGACCCATGGAAAAATCAGTTGGGGGCTGCACACAAGTGAGAAGCAATGTGAAAAGCCCTTGACAGAGAGAGAGAGACACTTCTCACATTCCCCTTGCACACCAGAGCCTAGGGGATAGATTTTGTGTTCTCCAGGCCCGTGAGTGGATGGCAGGGGTAGCTGGAGTACAAACATGGGCTCCCCAATGCTGAGCCTGGGGGGCCGGATCCAAGCAAGCTGGGTGTTGAATCCAGCCCCCTGACCCTGAAGTTCCCCACCCCTGAGCTATTTCACGGTAGAAGCAAGTTGAAGTATTCAGCAAAGTTTGTACTTTTAAAGACCACCTGTAAGCTAGTAGGCGGATTCACAGGCCAGGGCAGTCCAAATGAAACCCAAACACTGAATTCACTTTCATTTCCTTTTCTCATGACAGGTTTATTAATAAACAAGTTGCAGAAAGTGTCAATAATTGGTAATGGAGACCTTTCCTTCTTTCTGTAGCTGCAGGGGTAAAAACAATCCCTGTTTTCACCATCCCTATCCCATTAGTCCTTTTCTAGCTGTTCTGGAGAGATCTGTGCTTGAGCTTCCCTAGCCCCTGGAAGCTCTGCTGTCCACTGTCATCATTAAGAGCCATGTGGTCTTCTCTGGCTCCCTGAAGTCCTTGTATTTGCCCATTCCTTAGCATGTGTCGTGCGACTTCAGCCTCCAGTTTGAAGAGTTATTACTTGCAGAGTGGTTGATGTGCCCCAATGCCCAGTGTCTTGTTACAAACCCAGTTATTTTGAAATCTTTTTCTCAATGCCGAGAGGGGATTCCTTACCTAATTAACACGTCAAATAATTGAAATCGACTCCCCTTATTAGCAGATCATGCACTCGTCCCATGGGCAAAACCTCCTTATATTGAAATTGTGGGAGTAAGCATTTGTAGGGTCAGCCTTCTCCAATATTCCTTCCACTGAAGCAACTGTGGGGAACCTCCAGGCCGGATCTGACTGGAGCACAAGTGCCAGCTTGCCCTGCTGCAGGGGGAGCCTCCCTTCATGGGGCTAAGACTGGAACTGAATGTGAGTAGTGAGGTTTTGTTTGGTTTTTGGCTGTGCATGGACCTTCAACTGATTTTTTCTGTGGATCAGAGTCCATTGACTGGAAAAATGGTTCTCCACCCCCACACGACAGCTAAGATGCAAAGAGCAGATCATGAAAAGAGACTAGTTTTCTCTTGCTCAGTAGCTGTTTAACTTCCTGTTTACCTCACCAGTGCTGTGCTGTCCTGTCTGGATTGCAAACTGAAGGCTAGGCAGACAGGTATTTTTATAGTCTTTCTCTGGATTTGCATTCCTGGAAATACTTTTTTGCTCACTTAGCTTCTGTAGAAATTTTCATTTTCACAACCAAAGACTTTTGGGTCAAACTGATCGGACAAACACTAAAAAACAGAAAATACGTTGGAAAGTCAGTTTCCCTGTTCACTTTTCAGACTATAAGTTTGGATGATCAAGTCCCATCTGTGACCTGAAATAAGTGGTGATTCTAATCTCTTCCTTGGCACACCCATAGCTGGCTCTGATTTGACACTCCCTTTTCTCTCTCTTGCAGTACGATGGCATCATCCTTCCTGGCAAATGAGCAGTTCCAGTTACCAAAATGCTAATAAAATTTTCTAACATTTAACTTCCTGTTGTGCATTTTGTGGCTGGCTCCTCATACCTCTTCACCCTAAGTTGCTGGAACTTGAAGCCAATTCAAACTGGAGAGGAGAGCAGACCCCGCACTGCTGCACGCTGCATCTGCATCAGAGCTGGCAAGTCAGTGCTGTGCTCTGGGAATGGGAGTTGCTGTCCATAAGGAGTAGATGGTAGAACCAGCGTGAATGGAAAGAACTCCATTTCCAGGCTGGCCAAGAGGGGAAGCTACCCATAACATTTAAAACATAGTTCCATGGGTATAGGATAGGTAACCAGATGGAGTTTTGTGAAGCATTTTGGGGACTGAGCTGCAAGTAAAGAGAAAATCAAATTGTAGTCTCCACAATCTGATCCCAAAAAGCCTCCTAGTGTGTGCTGTTGAAGTTGGTGCCACTTGAGAGGGATTCTCCACCACTGGATGAAACCGTGAATAGTTTCTCAGCTTGCAGAGCAAATGAGATGTGGTGCATTTGCCTCTATCCAATACTAGTGGTGGTAAGCGCACAAGTGATAGAGACTAAAGGTGACTGAAGCTTGATGAACAAACAACCATAATACATTCTTAATGGGACTCTGATTAGAGAAGCTAGAACAATCCCCATCAAGTGCTTTATAACCCCTGGAAAAGTGGGTGGCTAAAAGCTTTCTCTCTACACTCAATCCAGAATCTGCATCCGATGCTGTAAATTACCAGCAGAGAGTGCTGACCACCCACGCAAAGGACTAGCTGGAGTTTATTTCAGCAGGACTCAAAATCCAGCATGCATCACCTTAGCTCTCCTGGTACACAGCAACTGGAATAGAACCTAACTGTTCTGCACTGTCCTGTGCCAGGCAGTCTTTTTAGATGTTCTAACAGTCCCAGATACATTTTTCTGTATGCTTGGCAATAGAACAATTACTGTCATATGGGCTTTAAAATGATGTACATAAATTTCTGTCTCTCAAAACGTTTTTCACATAAGTTTTTCTTCTTTTCAGGGTACTGGGAATATAACAGCTTCCTAGTACAGCAGTGCATGTAGCAGGCAAGTTATTCCTTGTGTTAATCTTTTATTCTATTTTAAATAGTTCCCTACAAGACACCAGTTCATACAGGTAGAGTCAAACACTCACTGACACTTAATTTGCAGCTTCTCTGCCCAATAACAAATTATTTTCCAGCTTTAGTGCACCCTGCAGCAGTGAATAGCTCACAAATGAGGCAAACCCACTTCTCTCCAACACATTTTGACTCAGACACCTGGCCACAATTTGCTCTGTCCTACTTGTAACTAATCCATTGGCTCAATGCCTCTCAGATCATCTGGAAGGCTGCCTTTTCATGCAGCCTGAAAAGCATTCTCATCAGTGTTGTAACTAGTGAATTGGGCCAGTGCTGGCAACAGGAAAAAATGTTAAAGAAAAAAATGTGGTATGGCTTGTTTGGTTGATCAAGACACACACACAATAATTGGTTTAGCTGTTCTGTTGAAGCTGTTGAATAGGTTTATGCTTGTTTGCATGAGCTCTTACTGAAATAACACATTCTTAGGGGCAATCAACATGTGTCTTAACCGAAGTATAAGTATAAATTGCACTGAAAACCGATTGGGTGCTTTTGCCCTCTGGCAGTTAGGGTGGAGAAAGTGACCAACTGCAGTTAAATTTACTACTCTGCATGTCTGTCTTTGCTGTCCCTTCTCTAACTCACACCTCTGTCTCTGTCATTTGATACAGCAGCACTCTGGGGCTAGCCAGGGTTTAGGAGTAGAATGAAGTTCATTAAACATGGTTTCAGTCTGCCTGAAGGTCCCAGACCAAACTTACAGTGCCTAGTATAGAGACGTGTTTGCTGGGTGCCCCGCGGGTTGCATGATTGTATAGATCAAGCCCAAGACTTTGGGGCGGGTTTACACTGAAAATTTACATTAGCGTAGCATTGTGACTCGGGTGTGAAAAATATACACCTTAAGGGTGCATCTACACAGCAGGGCTTAGTTCAATTTGCATAGCTTATTTCATCCAGGTCCATCCAGCCTAGTACCCTGTCTGCTGACAGTGGTCAATGCCAGGTGTTCCAGAGGGAGTGAATTAAACAGGTAATGATCAAGTGATCTCTCTTCTGCCATCCATCTCCACCCTCTGACAAACAGTGGCTAGGGACACCATTCCTTACTCATACTGACTAATAGCTATTAATGGACTTAACCTCCATGAATTTATCTAGTTCTCTTTTAAACCCTGTTATAGTTCTAGCCTTCACAACCTCCTCAGGCAAGGAGTTCACACAGCGCATAATCAATCTGTGGAAGAACTTTTGTTTTAAATCTGCTACCTATTAGTTTCATTTGGTGGCCCCTAGTTTTTATATTATGGGAACAAGCAAATAACTTTTCCTTATTCACTTTCTTCACACCACTCATGATTTTATATACCGCTATCATATTCCCCCTTAGTCTCTTTTCCAAGCTCAAAAGTCCCAGTCTCTTTAATCTCTCCTCATATGGGACCTGTTCCAAACCCCTAATCATTTTAGTTGCCCTTCTCTGAACCTTTTCTAATGCCAGTATTTTTTTTATTTTTTTTTTTATTTTTTGTGATGAATAGACCACATCTCTATGCAGTATTCAAGATGTGGTCATACCATGAATTTATATAAGGGCAATAAGATATTCTCCGTCTTATTCGCTATCCCTTTTTTAATGATTCCTAACATCCTGTTTGCTTTTTTGACTGCCTCTGCATGCTACGTGGATGTCTTCAGAGAACTATTCATGATGACTCCAAGAGCTCTTTCCTGATTAGTTGTAGCTAAATTAGCCCCCATCATATGCAGGGCTCGACGATTGCAGTGAAAACCACTCGCCAGTCCTGCACTGTTCATGCGCGAGACCCGCACTGTGCATGCACGAACCGCCGATGAACGGGGTGACTGGCTAAAAGGCGAGTAGATAAGCGGATTTGTCGAGCCCTGATATAGTTGGGGTTATTTTTTCCAATGTGCATTACTTTACATTTATTCACATTACGTTTCATTTGCTATTTTGTTGCCCAATTACTTAGTTTTGTGAGATCTTTTTGACGTTCTTCACAGCCTGCTTTGGTTTTAACTATCTAGAGCAGTTTAGTATCGTCTGCAAACTTTGCCACCTCACTGTTTACCCCTTTCTCCAGATCACTTATGAATATGTTGAATAGGATTGGTCCTAGGGCTGACCCTTGGGGAACACTACTACATTAGCTCTCTCCATTCTGAAAATGTTACCATTTATTCCTACCCTTTATTTCCTGTCTTTTAACAAGTTCTCAGTCCATGAAAGGATCTTTCCTCTTATCCCATGACAATTTAATTTACGTAAGAGCCTTTGGTGAGGGACCTTGTCAAAGGCTTTCTGGAAATCTAAGTACACTATATCTACTGGATCCCCCTTGTCCACATGTTTGTTTGACCCCTTCAAAGAACTCTAATAGATTAGTAAAACATGATTTCCCTTTACAGAAATCATGTTGGCTTGCCCAACAAATTATGTTCTTCTGTGTGTCTGACAATGTTATTCTTTACTATTGTTTCAACTAATTTGCCTGGTACTGACGTTAGACTTACGGGTCTGTAATTGCCAGGATCGCCTCTAGAGCCCTTTTTGAATATTGGCGTTACATTAGCTATCTTCCAGTCATTGGGTACAGAAGCTGATTTAAAGGATAGGTTATAAACCATAGTTAATTGCATGGCTTATTTCAAAATTGGGAGCGTTTACACAGCACTTATTTCAAAATAGAGCACTCTTCCTCCGACTACCCTTACTCCTCGTACAATGAGTGTTAAAACAGGAGTCAGAGTAAGAAGTCCTCCAGCTTCACAGTATTTCAACATTTTAAAATAACTGTGTAGACATGAACTAAGTTATTTTGGAATAACGTTGCTGTGTAGATGTACCTTAAGAGAGATAGTTAAGCTGACTTAATCCTCAGTGTAGGAGAATTCTGTCAACCTAGCTACTATCTCTCAGGAAGATGGATTAACTCTAGTGATGGGAAAACCTCTCCTGTCACTAGTGAGTATCTACATGAAAGTGCTGTAGCTGTGCTGCTGTAGCATTTTAAGTATAGACATAGGCTTTGCCTAGAGTTGAAATGCCAGTGGTGCAGCAGCAGCACTGCAGTGTAGATGGAACCTACGCTGATGGGACAGATTCTTTTGACAGCACAGGAATCCACTGCCCCAAGGGGCAGTAGTAGCTATGTCAACTAAAAGTATTCCGTTGACCTGCTGTCTATACCAGGAGTTAGTTCAGCTTAACAGTGTCAGTCTGGGATGTGATTTTTTTTCATACCCCTCCAAGCAATGTAGCTGGATTGATCTAATTTTTTACTTGTAGACCAACCAGTGCTTTTCATGCGTAATTGACGTGGCATAACTTTACGTTTGATTCTTGAAAGAGCAGCCTCTGAAGTCAATAGATCCTGGCCTCTGTCATTTATCGGGTAATGTATGTTACAACGATCCGCATTGTTGGACTGATGCCAGGAAATAAGCCTCAGCCTGGCTTCAGTGCTTCTGCGTGTGTCACCTTTGTTACTGGTCCAATGCTCCACTTGCCCCACAGCTCTGGTCAGAGGCTCAAAGTGCTGCAGGTCACCTCTCTCTCCAGCACAGTGCAGCCGTTTTGACCACACCCTACCCTCTCATTCCCCACGTTCCCAAACCCATTCATAATATACGGCCCCTTTCGTCTAGTGGTGCAAACACCGACTCCATTAAATTCTACTCCTGGCACTGTCTTAACCAAATGTTTCTCCTTTTACCTTTCAAGACTTTTCCATATTCTGGGTTCTCTGCTGTTGGGTTAACTGTGGGAGGAGTGGCTGAGTCCAGGTGCAGGTTGCTAGGAGGGATGTAAAATCCCAGTTAACCGCTTAACCAGGATCCTGCAGCCAGGCTGGAGCTGTGGGTGGAGGGCTCCTCTGGCCCGGCTCAGCTGCCAGTTACAGGTAAGTTCCCTAGTTGCTAGGTGGAAGGTAAAAACATTAGGCTTCCTGAGACCATAGCTTCCTCTGCATAACTTATTGAGATGGACTTGTAAAGGTTTGTGTAAGCACTTGTGCCCAATGCAGTGAAGAGGTGGGAGAGGGGGATTTGGTTTGTGTACCTATAATTACAGGTCTGTTTGCATCTGTTCTAATTAACAGGAGCCCTAGCAACTCACTTCCCTTGATACTGTTAAAGAAGATAAATACATTTAACGTGTCAAGGGTCGCAGTGTTCTTTCTTAGCCCTGTTTTTCTTCTGGCTAATGTAAAAGGATGTAACTACAGTAATTACTTGTTTAACATGTGCCCACTTAACACATTTTTGCAATAGCATGATTTTTTTGGGAACGTTTTTCGAATAACACGACCGTCCCCGAAATAACACGAAAATAATCAAGTGGTGGACTACTTTGCACAGCAGTATAAGTTGGTGAAAACAATGGTAATATGCATGAGCGAATGAATACACATGGTCACAGCGCTTCTCCGCTCACTCACGTGTTTCTTTGTGTTTTAACAAACCGCGGCGACTTGTGCTGCTAGTTATCTTGTGTTGCTAGATATCTAATGTTGACGTTGATGACCCAGCACCAACAAAAAATTGACTTTGCCGCCACCACCACCTGAAATGCAACCCCCCACCTTTTCCATGATTTTTAATGGGAAAATTGACCCCGCGTAGCATGTTTCGCTTAGCACAAACATTTTCAGAAACGCATCTATAGTGTTAAATGAGGAATTACTGTACAATAATTTTTGAGTGTCTGATCATTTTTACAATCCCTGTAATAGGAGCTCTGTGAGGGTCTGCAGTTTTTGTATATTTTGTTTGTTTTACTGAGCTCTCGTAGTGTCTATACTGCATCCAGCTTGGTGATCAAAATTCTCCTTTCCTTTCTGGTTGCTTCAGTGCCTCAGACTCTGTTTAGCAACTGTGGGTTGGTGTTAAAGTTACAGGCGTTCTTGGGCACTCCATCAAACACTTCCCTAGCGTTAAAAAAGTGCCTTGATTGAACAAGGAGAACTGAGAAGACGGTGGAAAGACTCCAACCTGAAATGGCAGGTTCCCCATGTGCTATGAAACCAGCCTTTGCTTCCCAGGGCTCTTGGTATGTTCCGATCTCAGCTGCCCTGCAATTTGAACTCTGTTCTTGGCAGGGTTTGAACTCTGTGTTTGTCCCCAGCTGAAGATGGAAAAACATCCTGCTCCTCCATTAGATGCTGACAGCTGCAGAGGCTGCTGAACTAGCCCTGGAGACCTTGTTTGGTGAATGCAGGAGGGTGATGGTGCAGCAGGACACCCCCCCAGTGGCCTCGGGGAGATCCTCCTCCTCTGTCCATTCATTCAGAGCGGGCCTGTAGCTCTGCACACACTTCTGGTATTTCTTCCCACTCATTCCAGCTTCCCACTAGGTAGATATGCCCCTCAAGGATTGTTACTCTAGCTGTGCTGACCCCAGTGGGCACAGGTACTACATAGCTCCACTGGCCTGTGAGAGGATTGTAGCACTCCACGGCGATTACATCCACCTGCTCACCTTAGGGGCCCAGCTGGCTGCCCCCTAGGACGTAGGCACGATCAGCCACAGTGGCAGCGCAGTGCCAGTCCCTGAGAGTGCCAAGCCCTGCCTGGTCTCACCACACCTCTGTTCTGGGCTTGTAGCTGCACATGGTGCGTGAGTAAGAGTTGTTGATGTAGCCCCCGGTAGAATCTTGCTGTCAATGACGGCTGCTGCCATGCCAGCACGAGGGATCTCCATGCTGGCCTTGCTCTGCCAGCTGTTGGTGGAAGGGATGTAGCAGTCAGTGGATGACAGGAGCCCCTCTGCGTTGCACCCACCGATGGCATAGGGAAGGCCATTGTAGGCAGTGAGACAAGTGAGTCCTGTTGTGCAACATGCTGGCCAGCTGCAGCCAAGTGTTGAAGCGAACATCATACCTGTGGAGAGACGGAAGAGCCGTCACCTAGCCCCTGCTGTGGAGGGCTGCTCTGAACCTGCCCTGGGGACACTAGCTCTTCTTGGCAAAGAGAAGTTACTGATCTTCATGCAGCTCTCCAGCCACAGATGTTATATCACACCTGATTCTCCTCACGCTCCCTGCAGCACAAAGCCAACTGCTGCTATACAAACCTGAACACTGCTAGGCAGTACTTTGCCATTTCTGGAGGCCTTTCTCAGCTGCAGGAAAAATATCTGTGGCAGGGGCTGTCCTGTTTTTGTAGTTATGAATGGCCGGGGTCCAGCAGGCTGTGAACATGCTACTTGTCACTGAATATTCCTGTCCTAAGCCAGTCCTGAGCCTCAAAAGCTTGTAGCCGTGTCTCTTGACTTATAGGAAGCCCCTTCAAGTCCCCCCCTTAGATCTATTCTCTTCTAGATGGGTTCTCTCCTCAGTCCTGTAGTACTTGAGAGCCTGCTTGTAGGGCATGAAGTGTCCACGAGGTTGTTCTTTCTTTCATTATCTCTCTCCCAGAGGCTAGCAACTCTTGTAACTCTGTGATGGTTTTGTGATCTGGGAACAATGTCTCATAAGGATTAGACCAAGACCAACAAATTCATGTCTGGAAGGAAGGCAAAATGCTATTCATTCGCTCTGCTAGTTTTCCTTTGTAGCTTTAGGGTTCTACTCTGCAAGCCCCATCCCAATTGTGTCTTCAATTTCAATAAAATACTTGCTATTGCCAAGGTTACATGTCTCCTCTCTTAATTAAAATCCCTAAACAGTCCCATGACATGTTTCATGAGAACTTTACGAAAGCCCAACCCCTCCACTTAGACTGTGCAACAAAGGAGAAAGACAAGCAAATTACATTACAGAGAAGGTGAGTGTGTCTCTCTCTCTCTCTGTTTAAAAAACAAACAAAAAAAAAAAAAACACCTTTTCCTGTGGGGCAACAGAATGATGCCATCACACCACTCTGCGTTGCCCCACCCTCCAGCCTGAGTAGTCCCCAGGAGGGGAAGTGGCGGCCATGGCTTGGGGTTGTCCTCTAGCCCCTCCTTGGGGGGCACCCTGGGCTTCCCTTTGGCCTCTGGATCCCCTGCAGGAAGGCTAGGGGACGGCGGCAGCAGCTCCTCACTGCTCCCCAGGGCCCCAGTGCAGCGGGGAACTGCCACCTCCACCTGCGCTGGAGGCATTCGGGCTGCCCCGAAGCGGAGTCAGCAGGCAAGCTGAATCAGGTGCAGAGCCTCAGGTTTTCCTCCCCGCCCAGGAAGCCAGTGCCAGCACTCTAATCTTATGGAGGTGGGGGGATGAGGCTGGAGCACCAGGCAGGTGGGGCAGCGGTTCCCCGGTAGGTCCCGGGGCTCCGGAGTGCAGTGAGGAGTTGCTGCTGCTGCTGCTCCTGCCACCGCCACCCCTTGGCACGGCCCCAGCCCTCCTCCAGTTTCTGGGGGTGAGGGCAAGAGACCGGGGCTGCGGCCAGGGAAAGGGTTGGGGGGGGGGGAGAGAAGCCAGGTTTAGTGTGGCCCTGGTGGCTGTGGGGGCCTCCCTTTTCCCCTCCCCAGCTGCCCAGGGATGGGGGCTGGTGCAGCTGTGGCCCTCCCCAGGAGCCCAGCCTGCCTCCCCCCAGAGACATAGCTTAAAAATTACTGGGGATGCTAATTCTGCCAAACTGGGAATCAGCTACATAACAGAACTGATAGTTTATAGAGAGATTTAGCTATTTAAGCAATCTCTAGCCAGAGTACAAAAGATAACTTTTAAGCGACACAAAAAAACAGAGAATGTAAATGAAAGTTGCTCCTGTATTCTGGATTTGTATCATTATCATTGTTCATGAATAAATAATGATGTTATGTATTTGTATTATGGGAGAACCTGGAGACTTCACCTGAGATCAGGGTGCTGTATACACCCAGTAAGCCACGTCCCTGGGAGCACAGAGCTTACACTCTTAAGTAGGTAAGCTGGGCAAAGGGTGAGAGGATGAGCAGTCAATGTGACATGACAGCGATGAGGAGAAATTCCAGGTCTTTTGTCACCCGCTCCAGTGTCCGCTCTGCTGGGCTACACTGCTCTGCTGAGCTAGCCCTTAGCATATCAATATTTTATTATCTGCTCTTGGAGCTATGTGTCTGTAGTAGATACTTCTGATGGGTTTAGCCCCAATTTTCCTCCTGCTCATTTAACCTTGTCAAAAATATCCTCAGTAAAAATGATGGAATATATTGCTTAGTGCATGTAATCCTTCCTATCCCTAATGGCTGGGTCTAGAGATTATAACGGGTGGAGAACCTCAGGCCTGGGGGGCTGAATTTGCCCCCCAGATTGACTGGATCTGGCCCCCAAGGCTCAGGGTTCCCCTCCAGCATCAGGGAGCCTGTACTGGCACTCCAGGCTCCCCTGCCCACCATGGGGCTAGAGCACACAAAATCCAGGCTCTGCTGTGTGAGAGGGATGTGGGAAATGTCTTTCTCCTTCTCAGGCAAGGACCACATCCATGAGTTTGTGTGCAGCCCCCGCATGATTTTCCTGTGGGTCAGCGGCCCCCGACCCAAAAAAGGTTCCCCATACCTGGGTTCTAACAGTCTCCTTCAGCTCGTGATAGGGGCCTGCATTGAGATCTCAGGTTCAAACCCATTGACGATTGTGGTAGATATGCATGCAGTCACTTTCTTGTACACTGAACACTTATTGTTTTAACTACACAATGGGGACTGTCTTGCCTGGAGGAAATTCTTGTTACCTGCATAGACTGCTGACTGCATGTTGAGCCTCGTTCCTAGTATAATTTTGATCTTCCCCCTCCTGCCACATAGAGGAACCCATCCATCACAATGACACACTGATTGAAACTTTTTGCTGGCATCTCAGCCAGCTTGCTCCAGTTTCCGTCCAGATCCCTGTAGCTCATGGGTTCCCAAACTGGGGGGGCGTGTCCCCCTGGGGGGGGGCATGAAGAAATTCCGGGGGGGGGGGTGCAAGGCGACCCAGCCCCTCCCCCCCACACACCTGTCAATCCCACCCCAAGTTTTGCTGCTAATTTTTTGGGAGGGGGACGTGAGGGTTTCTCAAAAATCAAAAAGGGGGCGTGATGCTGAAAAGTTTGGAAACCACTGCTGTAGCTGATATCCCTGCTAAGAGCTTTCTCACAGATTTTGGTTCTTCTGCACTAAAGAGCATTTTACTGGTAAGGGAGCAGATAGTAATTCATAGCCTCCACTAGCAGCCTGTGGCACTCAGGATCTTGCATCATCCGTGGAATTGGTTGAACTTGGTAGACCAAATGAGGAGCTGATATGGTGCCAAATTTAATGTTGCTCAGGAGGCTGGCAGCGTATGTGACTCGCTTTGGGTCAAACTCGAGCCATTTCATGGCCATCTGGAAGGTAATGACATCATTTGGGATCTGCAGGCCATCATCAATCAGCAGCTCGTTCAGCTGGTTAAAGGTGAGTTTCATGAACTGCTCGGTCTCAGAGAATTCCAGGAAGTTTTCCCGGATGAACTCTCAGGCTTCATCCTTGGCCCGGTTGAGGTTGTACATCTCTGAGATGTTGGTGATATACATGCAGTTCTCTACATTGATCTCCTGAATGAGGAAGTCACTGCACATGTTTAGCAAAGCATGTATCTGTAGGTGGCTGGCTGTTGAGATGATGCTGCCAGTGGTGTAGAGCAGCAGCTCTCAAACTTTTTGGGCTCGTGTAAAAAATTTATGTGGAACCCCAGCGGTCCACTGATCGTATGTGTTGTACCTATCGATGTTTCCAGTATGTCAACCTTGCGGAGCCCAATTTGAGAAAAACTGGTGTAGAGGGAGAGATTCAGCTTCTCAGTGTAGGCATAAGTGATAATGGTGGTCAAGCCCAGAGGAGAGATGTTGTTGAGCTCCACTGGTTGCAGGTTGGGATCTCTCTTCAGCAGGCTGTCGAAATACTTGCTGCATGAAGCCATGATAAGTTTATGGACATCAAAGGATTTAGTTTTGGTGGCAATGGTGAGGTCACAGAGGAACCACTCTTGCTGCATTTGACACATCACCTCCAGGAGACTGCCTCCATGGTAGGGGTTCTTCATCTCGGTGGCAGTGCAGCAGAAGCCATTGGAGCCGTTTTCAAACAGACCGTTCAAGTGGTTGAGGTGATCAATGTCCAGCAAAGTGTCCTCCACTATCATGTGGGTCATGGAACCCTCGCCCCTGTGCACTTTGTTCTTCTTGGGACTCTTCTTCTTGGGTGCCACCTCAGCAGAGGTTGGTGCCAGATGATAATCTACAGAGAGAGGAAAAGTTAGATGACACTATAACAAGAGGTACTGTAGATGTCTTGCTATGAAAGACATACTGCTAAGCAGTGGCTATGGTACAGGAATAGACAAGGAGTGGAGCTGCTTAAAAAATTGTCAGTTTTTTCCTTTAGAAAACTGAATTTTGCTGAAATCCCCCCCCCCCCCCCCCCCCAATCATATACATTTGGACAAAATTTTGTAATGGAAAAAATTGGGGGGAATTGAAAATGTAGGGTGTGAATAGTTTTGAAAATTTGGATCATTGTTACTGTTAGAAATTAAATTAAACACTTTAACCACACTCTGGATAACAAAGGTATATTTGGAAGCCACTTTTATTCTGCATTAGTAGTAAAGAACTGGCAATCTCCAGTAGAAAAACAGAGGTGTTGGGGGACTAGGTAATAACTTAGGGTATGTCTACACAGCAAAGTTATTTCAAAATAACTTTCTTAGCGTCTACACAAGCCAACTGCTATTTCAAAATTAATTCAAAATAGTGGAGGGCTTATTTCGAAATTGGTAAACCTCATTCCATGAGGAATAGCGCCAATTTCGAAATTGCTATTTCGAAATAAGCGCTGTGTAGACGCTTATTTCGAAATAGGGGGCCTCCAGCCCTTCCACGCTTAGCCTCATTTGCATATTTGTGGGGAGAGAAAAGGCTTGTGCTGGATGCTGCAGCCCTCCTTCCCCGTCCCCAATTCATACAAGGATGCATAAAACCATACACAAAATAGACAATCACCAAGGAGGTGAAAGGGGCTGGCTGGAGACTGCCCCAGCCCTAGGGTTGCCAGATGGTTTAACCAAAAACACTGAACCCTCTCTTCCCCCCCAAAAAAAACACTTGAGGAAAAAAAAGGGGGGGGACTAAAGTTGTTAAGGAAAATAAAAAAGGGACCCTGACAATTATTAAGCAAAAACAAAATTTAAAAATACAAAAAAACCCATCATGGCCCCTTTAAGGCCTGTGAGGCATTTTTTGCTGGTGGCCATCTTGTTTTCTTACTCTGTGCCAGAATATAGCTTCTCTGCGGAACCACGTAAGTGGAGGGAAGGGGTGGGGAATGGGCCCGATTGCTGAGTGTGTTAGGGTTGTCTGGTATTTTTAGAACATAAGAACGGCTGTACTGGGTCAGACCAAAGGTCCATCTAGCCCAGTGTCCTGTCTGCCGACAGTGGCCAGTACCAGGTGCCCCAGAGAGGGTGGACCGAAGACAATGATCAAGCGACTTGTCTCCTGTCATCCCTCTCCAGCCTCTGGCAAACAGAGGCCAGGGACATCAATTCTATAATAGCCTTTTATGGACCTAACCTCCATGAAATTATCCAGCTTCTCCTTAAACTCTGTTATAGTGCTAGCCTTCACAGCTTCCTCTGGCAAGGAGTTCCACAGGTTGACTACACGCTGTGTGAAGAACTTTCTTTTATTAGTTTTAAACCTGATACCCATTAATTTCATTTGGTGTTCTCTAGTTCTTCTATTATGGGAACTAATAAATAACTTTACTTCATTCGCCCTCTCCACACCATTCATGATTTTATAGACCTCATTAATATATCCTCCCTTGGTCTCCTCTTTTCTAAACTGAAAAGTCCCAGTCGCTTTAACCTCTCCTCATATGGGACCCGTTCCAAATCCCTAATCATTTTAGTTGCCCTTTTCTGAACCCTTTCCAAGACCAAAATATCTTTTTTGAGATGGAGACCACATCTGTACACAGTATTCAAGATGTGGGCGTACAATAGATTTATACAGGGGCAGTAAGATATTCTGTGTCTTATTTTCCATCCCTTTCTTAATTTCTTATTTGCCTTTTTGACTGCCGCTGCACACTATGTGGAAGTTTTCAGAGAACTGTCCACAATAACTCCACGATCTCTTTCCTGATTTGTCATAGCCAAATTAGCCCCCATCATACTGTACGTATAGTTGGGGTTATTTTTCCCGATGTGCATTACTTTACACTTATCCACATTAAATTTCATTTGCCATTTTGTTGCCCAATCACTCAGTTTGGTGAGATCTTTTTGGAGTCCCTCACAGTCTGCTTCTGTCTTATCTGACTATCCTAAACAGTTTGGTATCATCCGCAAACTTTACCACCTCACTGCTTACCCCTTTCTCCAGATCATTTATGAATAAGTTGAAAAGGATTGGTCCTAGGGCTGACCCTTTGGGGATAGTTACCCCTCTCCATTCTGAAAATTTACCATTTATTCCTAACCTTTGTTTCCTGTCTTTTAACCAGTTCTCGGTCCATGAAAGGACCTTCCCTCTTATCCCATGCCATGTAATTTACACAAGAGCCTTTGGTGAGGGACCTTGTCAAAGGCTTTCTGAAAATCTAAGTATACTATATCTACTGGATCCCCTTTGTCCGCATGTTTGTTAACCCCTTCAAAGAACTCTAATAGATTAGTAAGACATGATTACTAATCCCCCTTTACCTCCTGGCAGGGGAAAAAAAATCAGAAAATACCGGACATTTTAGGTGTCCAGTATTTTCTGATTATTTTACTGGATGGTATTTTTGCCTCCTGGACTGTCTGGGTCAATACCGGACACCTGGCAACCCTACCCAGCCCTGAGCTGCCCACTCTGTAGTGCCTTTTAGGGAGGGCCTGAAGCTCCCTCCCCAGCTGTGCCTGCTGCATCAGCCATGGAGAAGCGCTTCTCACCCAGCCCCAAGCTGCTGCGGTGGGGTTGTCCTCTCTCTCCGTGGCAGCCTGAACACTGACCCTCTTAACCCCAGCCCCACCCCAATGCCAAGTAAATCTTCTAGTAAATAAATAAATGACTCTCCCCTCCCCCCATATGTTGGGGTGTTAATCTGTACTTTATCCCTGATGCAACTCCATTGACATAATTGAGTTACGCCCCAGGAATGCATTTGGCCCAAGTTACTTTTGATTATTTTGCATCTGTACATACTTTGCATTTTATTTAAATCAGAAGAACAATGAGTTTTACCATCCATGGTACCTGACCTGTCGTTCTATAATCTCCCATGGATCAGGATAGCTCTAACAAAGCATTTTGTTTTGGTGTCTGAGGGTTTATCTACATGGAGAAGTTATCCTGCTACAAGGTAGGGTGTGAATCAAAAGCACCATAGCTATTCCAGAATACGAGTGTTCACCACATCGAGTTACATCAGACCAGCTAGAGCAGTACAGTTACAGACAAGCGATGCTTGTCAATTTTCCCACATGAACAAGCCCTCATCCCAGAGTCCAAAATTCCCCTGATCTGAGAGGATATTTCTGAGTGGCATTATACTTTACATTCAAAGTGAAGCTGGGATTTTCAAAGAGCCCAGTAGCAGTGTGGGCAGTAGTTTCTACTAAATTTCAGCAAGGCTTGGGTCCTTCACTCTCCTAACTTTGAAAAATCCCAGGTTAAAAGTCTGGGTTAATGTTGCTCCAATGTCCAACTGCAAAAGGGAAGAGGAACCTTTTCTAAATGAAGTCAATTCAGAACAGGACAATTTTGCAATTTCTGGTCATATTATTACTGAGATTATTTTAAAAGGAATATTTTCCCTCCAGACTAATCCCTGGTTACATGCAGTTTGAATGGCCTGATGGGACTGAAAAGGGCACAGATAGAAATAAGGATATTTAATTTTTTTTAAGAATCAGTAATTCCTCCCTGCAAATTTTGCTACCCTAATATCTGCACCAATATTACATGCTGACTAAGAGCATTACCAAGTTAACAGCAAAGATTCACTTGTGGTTGTATAATTACCCTTTGTCCTTCGTAGGTTTTTGTTTAGATTATTTTCTTTGGTGTCTAATCAAATTGCCAGTGTCACTGTCAATTAGTATTAATATCACCAAGCACTTCCAGATAGTATAATAACGCAAAACTCTGTGATTTACAAAATAAGCACAACTTTCTTGGCAAACTTTGGAAGCCAAAATTCCAAGTTTAATTTAAATTACAATAACCTGTTTTACCCCCCTTTTTAGCCCCTTTCCCCTGTGCTATTCTTTGCTATCTATAGTCAAATTAAACATTACAAGTGACCCACACAAGAAAATATCTCTGTAAATATTGAACTTAAAAGGACAAACACTGGCTTTCCAGATCCATGGAGAGGAAGCTCTCTTTGTTTCTTACCTTGGTGATAAAATAGGTTAGTCCAGTGGGGACTGTGACCAGGGTAGAGGTTCTGCGCTCTGCATGTCAAGAGATATTGAGACCCTCAAACTTTCCAAATGCAACATCCTACCTGCCCTTCCCCCAACCCTGCTAGGCCAGCTGACAGTTCTTATCACATTAGCATTCACAGCAGCCTTCTGCTGGTGAGGCAGGGACAGCTGCCCTCAGCACAGGCCTGAGAGACCTGGAAAAGACTGGAGTCAGGAAGAGCTGTAGTCCCAGCAAAGTTCATCCTGACAGTGGCTGCCAGAATCTAGAAGTAGCAAATAAACTGCATGTGCTTCCAAAAACTTCAGATTGCTCTCTAGTCTGCCAGCTACCATTAGTGAAATGAGTGGTAGAGAATCCAAAAGCAGCCATTTGAGGACAGGGTGAGGGGGAGAGCAGCCCAGCAGTGGTGTGCCTCTGAGTGATACCATTTGATAAGTTGGCCTAAGAACCTCACCAACAGACTAGCAGGAACTAGGGCTGTAAGTGACTAGTTGACTATTCAATAAGCAAAAGCTTATCAGATAGCTGATGCACTAGTCAACTAGTTGCTCCCCCCCTGCTGCCTCCATCAGAAAGAGGCAGCGGGAGGGAGGGGGAGGAGGAGCAGCAGCTGGGGGCAGCTGGCTTAAGATGGTGCCCTCTAGCTCCATGGGAGGGGCAGGGGGCGCAGTGGTGGCATTCCACTTTTGAAATGTACAAGAGTCCCTGCTGGCCCTGGGCTTCATGCAGCATTTATCTATTCGATTAGTTGATTAATCTAATTTTAATGTCCCTAGCAGGAATGGAAGAAACAAATCTGTTAGTGTCAGGATGGTGCACAGGAACTGTGACTTTGACAATTAACATTATTAAGTATTATTGCTAATAACATCTAGGAGCCTGAGTCCTGAGCTAGGGTGCTGTTGTGTGCTGTGCAAACCCAGACCCAAAAGACAATCCCATAACCAGAGAAGTTACAAATTTAATCAAAATGGGTTTTTGGCAACTATTTAAAAATCGGCTTTTCACATGTGTTTGCACCAGCCACAATTGGATGCTTGGATGTTCAAAAGGAATCGGAAAAGAGGCTTAAATTGGTTTCCAGACTCAAACAAATTTCAGAGAACTTTATAATGTCCTTTTGAAGTCCATGCAGTTCTAGAGTGAAATTCAGCCCTGTAGCTTGGGCAGACCAAATTACCACTACAATCCTACTTAAGCCCTATTTTGAGTAGGATTTGCAGGTGTCTGGTATCGAACCGTACAGTTCAGTATTTTTGCCTCCTGTCTGGTAAAAAAAAAAATCAGAAAATATCGGACACCTAAAATGTCTGGTACTTTCTGATTTTTTTTTTTCCTGGCCAGAAGGTGAAAATCCCAGGCTATCCAGCTCAATATGGAGGCAGCCTGGCAACCCTAGTGCTTATTGGGTTTCGCAGGGGAGCTGTCTGGCCCAGCGGAGGGAGGCAAGATGGCGGGCAGCCTGTTAGGGCCAAAAGCCTCACCACATGTTTCTTAAAGGGGCCATGCTGGTTTTTTTGCTTATCAACTCTCAGGGTCTTTTTTGTTTTGTTTCTTTGTTTTTGCTTAACAACTCTCGGAGGAGGGGTGAGTTCGGTATTTTTTCTGAAACCATCTGATAACCCTAATTTTGAGACTTCAAGCGGAACTTGTGAATACGCATTTTTCCTGGCGCTTTGCACAGGAGTGAATTCAACCCCTTTAGATGAATGAGGTAAACAATCAACAGAAAAAACAGCCCATAGATTCTTGAGAACCATTTTCCAGTCATCCAACATTTTCTTAATCATTGGATGGTAACCAGTGATGTCAGGAATAGTCATACAAAGGGGTATTTATACCATTCCTTCAATTTCATCATTTTTCTCATAACACAAGAAATAGGAGTCACCAAATGAAATTAATAGGTAGCAGGTTTAAAACAAAAGGAAGTTTTTCTTCACACAATTAACCTGTGAAACTCCCTGCCCAGAGGATATTGTAAAAGCCTGTTCTTTAACAGGGTTCAAAAAAGAGCCAGATAAATTCATAGAAGATAGGTCCATCAATGGCTTTTAGCCAAGATTAGCAGGAATGGTATCCCTAGCCTCTCTCAGAAGTTGGGAATGGGTGACAGGGGAGGGAATCGCGTAATGGTTACCTATTCTGTTCATTCCTTCTGGGGCACCTGGTATTGACCACTGTCTGAGAACAGGAAACTGGGCTAGATAGACCTTTGGTCTGACCCAGTATGACCAGTATGTTCTGATCATATTCCACAGTGTGTTACAATAACTCTGTGATGGATAGGAGGAGTGCTGGCCAGCATGCAGTGACTAAGGGGTTAAACTCAGGTAGCTAGCAAAGGTGTTGGCAGGGAGCCAAAAGAACCAATGGGGATACAGTGCTGCAATTTGAATTGGATATAGATACCTGGTCGGCTCTTCCTTTGTGTGGATACTAAGTTAAGGGCTGAAGGGAGCAGATGCAGGGACCAGAATGATCATGCCTTTAAGAAATATTGGACATGGGAGTAAACTGGACCTGGAAATACAGATCAGTATGGATCGTGTGTAGAGGGAAAAGTAGATCTAGTCGTGATCAGGGTATTTTGCTTTATTTTGGTTGTTTTGTTTGAACTTCTCTGTGTGAATTCATGTCTTCCCTCCCCCATTCACTATTTAAGAGTTGTTCCTAGAGTTTTTCTGTGTTTTAATTTGTTTTACTTAGTTGCTCTCTAACACTTAGCAATTAAATATAGTTTATCAAATATATCTTTTGTTTTGTTAATAAAAATCACTTTTTTAAGGTGGTGATTTGATTCTTGTGTCCTGGAAAGTAACAGGAGGTCTGTGGTATTTCTACCTGCCTAGACTGAGCGGTCAGCTACCAGAGATGGCAGCTTTGTATTTCACTTTTTTTTGATTCACGCTCTTTTAGGGCAAAAGAGCTTAGGGTACCCCTGGAGAAGGAATTCGTGCCCCCCCATTTCCTTTTTAGGGTAAATTGCTTGATGGTGGCAGTTTCGGTTTTGTTTTGTTTTCTCAGAGATAGTGCATCTGTGATTCTGGGGAGTTTTTGTAAAGGTATTTACAAAATAAAGGCAAGGTATTTAAGGTTTCTTGCAGGCCCCCATCTTCTGCACTTGGAGTGCCAGAGAAGGGACCGGCCCTGACAAACTCCCGACTAGTGCAATGGCATGGGCGTTGCATACACCTTTCGGTATGTTACATTGCCCAGTGTTTTGACTTCTGAGCAAAGATTTGCTCAATATATTCCTCTGATTGGATTATTATTGTGTTTTATATGGGCCTTCTAAATCTGGTGACAATCTAAGACAAAATACTGGTGGATTTAGTTGTGGTAATGCATATGAATCAGCAAAGCTGCAATGATTAGTGCTACAGCAGTGGCATGACAATGCTAGGCTAGCAGTTATTTTTTAAGTGAAAGCTTGAGATGGCTGAAAGTCAGAATGTATCAGCCTTCCCTTTCTGAATGGATTTGTTTTTGGTCTTGCTTTGTGTAACTTGGAACATCACTTGGTTGTTAAAGTCAGTGTGGGGTCATTTATAACGATATTTCAGATTATTGCTTGCAATAAAATGGAAGCTTGAAAACATAGCTTTTGACCAGTTGTATCCTTTTTTGATTTTCCATTTTCCAACTTTTCTCCCCTGTGTTTTGAGTGGAGCTAAAAATATATATATATATATTTTTAAACAATTTCATTGTACTCATTCCACCCCCATGCACTTTAAGTATTTGTATCTGTGTAAATTGCTGCTGGAGGCCTGCATGGTGCATTCCGGGACCAGGAGGCTCTCTGGACTGGTGAAAATTATTTTTGTGAGAATTTACAACTCAGTAATGTAATTAGTTTGAGTAAAATTAAATAAAATATGTTTTGTTTAAGAAATGTTACTGCCGTCTCAGACTTTTCTTTGTCCTGAATTATCTTAACAATGGAATAAGGCAGACTCTTCAAACTTTTCATATAGTTAAGATTAACTGAAATCTTGTGCACAAACTGTACTGGAAGACATTAAGTTGTAATTAAGCTCTGTATTAATGAATATCAACACCATAAGGGAAATATGAAAAAAAAAACCTAATCTAATTTACAATTTTTTTTTTATCTGGTACCACAATTATTAAAAAAAACCCTGTAAATTGTATTGCTTATGGAATCATTATTAGGCTGAGTTATATTTGTTTGGATTCCTTAACCTAAAAGAAAGAAATACACAGTTTATTTTAAGTGTAACCCTAACTCTGAATTTCCTGAGTTTAAAAATTTTAATTTTGAGATTACAACCTATTTTTATCCTTTGATAAATCCTCTTATTCCTGGCTCCTTCTGAGCCTAGGTTTTTATCTGGGAATATAACTGGTAGACCAGATCATTAATATCTGCAATCCTAGAACAACCTGCTACCCAATAAATAGTAGATGAAGCCCATCATTGACCGGGCAAAGTTATTTTCCATAGGTTACACTTAGAGGAAAGTTCAAGAAATTAAATATATGTAACAGAATGTTATTACTGTGCTTGCAAAAGGGAAGTACAGGCAGTCCCCGGGTTACACGGATCCGACTTATGTCGGATCCGTACTTACGAACGGGGCTTTTCTCGTCCTGGAGGACGCGGGCGGCAGGACCGCCCAGACGCACCGCGGTCCCGACGCCCGCGTCCTCCGGGGCGAGAAAAGCTGCTCCGCGTCTCCCTGGTTTGCTGGGGCGGCCCCTCAGCAGACCAGTGTAACGGGGTCCCTGCCTTCTCATTAATATGCACGAGCAGTGACACTGAATAAACAATAACCACTATGAATATTTACACAGATGGTTCTAGCTTCTGCTGCACACGTCACCATGTGCTGCTGCACACAGCACGCAAGTAGCTGCACATGTCACCATGTGCTGCTGGACACAGTACACTCACCCCAGACAGTTAGAAGCTATTTATTCAGGCATCCAATCAGAGACCTTTGTTTACCCAAACAAGGTCCAATGAGTTTAAAGCTACAGCTCATAAATATTCATGGGGAGAGACTACTTAAGTTCTGGTTCACCTTTCCCGCTTATTCGCTGTTTGCTACTTCTGCAGCGTTCCACCCTATCCCCTGTCCATGTCTAATTGGTAGCTAGGTTAGTTAGAGGTTCGTCATCGAGTCTGTCTGTTAGTATAGTGCGTCGGTTCTACGCTCAAGCGGCCGGGGTATTATATTGCAACGGGAGGCGTCGTGTTAGTTTAGATAGGGATTTTATGTATCCAGTCTGGGTACAGGAGTTGCTTGTCTATTGCCGGTTCCAACTGAAGAGCGGAATCCACCTGAAGACAGTGCCAGGTAACTTACCAGCAGTGAATCCTGTGTCCAGGAGCGGAAGGCCCCGGAGGAGGACTTCACCACCTGCCTGCATCACACCCGTCCCCAGGGTCTACGAGGGATCGCCTCTCTGTTCCTGCTCGGAAGGAGCCTAAGGCTTGAGGTCGAGAGCACCGCAGAGGACATCGCTGCGAGGGATCGCCTCTTAGTCTCTCGCTAGAGGCTTTAATTAGCCAAAGGCTTGAGAGACAGGTGCATCACCGTCCATCGTCGACGACTGGAATTGTAATTATTGACTGTGTCATACCTTGTGTCTGTGGGTACTTTTCTATCCTCTTATTTCTTCCTGGGTTGGGGATATTAAGAGTGTATACCTATTTCCTTGTTGTACCTTTAAAATTTTTACAATATATGGTTTGACCCCCTTAAATTGTGTAACGTTTTTATTTCTCTGCGGCAAGTTAATCAACAAACACCTATGACAGATGAGGTTTGGTGGTATCTGCAACTTCCACTGAGGTTTAATTAATTAATTAGTAGTAATCAGATTGCAAATTTAGGCTTAAGCATCCCTCAGTGCAACACCAGGGAGACGCGGAGCAAAGCCACGGAGGACGCGGGTGGCGGGACCGCCCAGATGCACCGCGGTCCCGCCGCCCGCGTCCTCCGGGGCGAGAAAAGCTGCTCCGCATCTCCCTCGTCTGCGCTCCTCGGCGCTACTGGACCAACCTGGCAGCACCCCAGCTGCTCTGCCCCAGGCATCCCCAAGTCAGCCGCTGCTGAAACTGACCAGCGGCTGACTACAGGAAGCCCGAGGCAGAGTTGCTCTGCCCCGGGCTTCCTTGAATCAGCCGCTGATCAGTTTCAGCAACAGCTGACTTGGGGACACCTGGGGTAGAGCAGCTGGGGTGCTGCCAGGTTGGTCCCCACAGCGCCACACCTCAGCACTGTGGGGACCAACCTGGCAGCGCCCCAGCTGCTCTGTCCCAGGCGTCCAGATTCAGCCGCTGTTGAAACTGATCAGCGGCTGATTCCAGGAAGCCAGAGCAGAGCAACTCTGCCTCGGGCTTCCTGTAGTCAGCCGCTGGTCAGTTTCAGCAGCGGCTGAATCTGGACGCCAGTTCCGACTTACATACAAATTCAACTTAAGAACAAACCTACAGTCCCTATCTTGTACGTAACCCGGGGACTGCCTGTACAGTAAAAGAACAGTTTTAAATTTGTAGGATTTCAACTTCAGACATTATTTTTTTTTAATAATTACCATACATAATAAATTTTAATCAGAAACTCGTACAGCTTCTATTACTATTTCTGTAACTAATTTGAATTATTTTGTGATTTATAACAGTAAAATTTTTCTTTGCACTAAAATGACAGTTGAATAGGTGACTCAATTTTAATTTTGTTAGCAAATACTTTTTATGAACTCTAATCATAATAGTAATGACTTTTTTTGTATGAAAAACAAAACAAAAAATATTTAAACCTCTCACCCAGCATATTCTGGCATAAAAAGTAGTGCATTCAGCTAATTTAAGTGGCAGGATTGTTTATGCAAAATTTGATATCTGTAGGTAATAGTGAAGTATGACTTTATTTTGTACAAACAAATCCACAAACAAACTCTTCAAAATATATAATAGATTCTGTGTCTGAGCAGTGCTATGTATAATGACAGGATCAGACCAAATATTTTTAATTCTGTGATATTTCCTACATATCTATAATTCTGTGACTGGCACGCAATGTTATTGCTATATCTATATAATTAGGCTTAGAGAGATTAGATTTTTATCAGTAAATGTTGGTAAACATAATTTCCACCATTCTCACAAATCAATTAAAAAAATTAGATTGATAATAGTACCAATGTACAAGTAGGCAAAGTAAGAAAAATGGTGTTTGAGAGCTTAATAGAGGTTGAGTTCAAGGTCCTTACTTTGTGTATTTTGACCTGGGGTGTTAACACTTTGTGTTTGAACTTGTTGAATCGTGGTGTGGATTGTCAGGAAATACTGTCTGATATTCTCCCCTTCTGCCCAATTTACCACAGCTGTGAAAATTAAGATAAAAGCGGGAAGAAAAAGTACCAATGCTTATTTTTAAGCCTATCTGCCAAAATGATTAAGAAATTTGAATTTGGCCTGTATGTAACATAATGTAATACAGTGTTTCTCAACGTGTTCCCTGGCCCACTTTGAGAAAGCTACTAGTGGGCCTGTGCCACTTTACCTAAAAGGGTCCATAGCCATGGAGCCTCATGTCTCCCATTAGCTCCCATGCGCTGTTTCTAGCTAAGGGGAGTTATGGGAAGTGGCAGCCTAGGCCACGGTGTCATTCGGAAACATTACACAAAACTAGGGGTTGCCAACCCTCCTAGATTGGCTGGAAGTCTCCTGGAATCGGGCTCAATCTCCCAGACGTTACTGAAGCCAATCTGGGAGATTTAGCGCAGCAGGGTTATGGCAGGATCTCTACCTGCCTTAATTCTGCATGCCTCTCAGAGGAGATCGGCAAGTCTGACTTCTATGTGGAGAGACAGCCAGGGGTCTCTGCACACTGCATTGGATGAGGACTGTTGCCAGTGGGAGCTGCGAGGACAGTGGCTGCAGGCAGAGGCAATGCACAGAGCTGTCTGACTGCCTCTGAACATTGAGCTGGACCTGCCAGTTGCTTCCCAGGAGCTGCCCCAGGTGAGTGCTGCCTAACTGGAGCCTGCACCCCTCATGCCCCAATTCCTTGCCACAGACCTGAGCCCCCTCTCACAACGAAAGCTTGCACCCAGAACCCTTTGCTGTACTCCACCCCCTTTCCCTTGCTCTGAATCTAGGGTTGCCTGCCTGGATGTCATTGTCACGAATGGCATCTGGTGGGAAAGCTGACAACCCTCCTGAGTCTCCTGCCACACCCAAAGTCCCTCCCAGAGCTTGCACTCTAACTCCCTGGCCCAGGCCAGAGCCCCTCCAGCTCTCCACCCCAGAGCCCACACCTCAACTCTCTGCCCCAGACCAGTGAAATTGAGAGAGTGTGTGTGTGTGTGTGTGGGGGGGGGGGGGGCATCAGAAGGGGCGTGGCCTCGGGGAGCAAGGCTGGCCATGATTTGGGGGAGGTGGAGGAGTGGGGCAGTGGTGTTTGGCTTTGCGCCCTTAGGCTGCACGTGGGGTAACCACATGCCCAGGAATTGACAGGCGGCCCTGGGGTGCAGCAATGTGCCGGTGTCCTGGCAACCCAGCACTGACATGGGCTGGCACAGAGTCTGGAGCATGGCACCCGCCTTTACCCCCAGTAAACGCTGCTGGGTTCAAAGGGAGCCACTGAAAAAGCAATAGAAAGGGGTAGCCGAGGGGCCCATTGTGGTAGACAAGCCTCTTGCCAGCATCCAAGATGGCGATTACTCCTAAGCCCCGCAACTTCTTGCCAATACCTAAGATGGCAGCGAATCCTGTCACTACAGAAGCTTATTGCCAATATCCAAAATGGCGGCTTCCCATCGACGCGGAAGCTTCTTGCCAGCACCTAAGATGCCGACTGGCTGTTGACCAGACGTATGGTTTCCGTTTCCTGCCAGGAGCGAAGATGGCGGCGGCGGATGGCGAAGCGCCGTGTTGTCGGTGGGCGGTGAAGCCATTTCCGCCACGGAGGCCTCGCCAGCAGTAAAAATGGCGGACTCGGTGCTGGAAGTTGTGGGGAAGCTGCAGGCGAGACTCTCGGGCAGTTCGGAACCCAAGAAGGTAGCGGAGGGGCAGCGCGGGCGGGTGGCAGGCGCGGGGCAGCGGGGGCCTGGGGTCCCCCGGCGGACGTCGGGGCGGGCGGGCTCGGGGCCCCCGCGAGCTGAGGCGGACATGGGCGCCTGAGGGGCCCCGGGTGCCACTGCCAGGCAGAGGATCTGAGGTGGGGGGAGGGGCGCTC
The DNA here is from genome assembly GCF_049634645.1 of Pelodiscus sinensis. Classification (NCBI taxonomy): domain Eukaryota; kingdom Metazoa; phylum Chordata; order Testudines; family Trionychidae; genus Pelodiscus; species Pelodiscus sinensis. Next base: position 228,660 of record NC_134735.1, read on the forward strand.
GGCTATAGGGGGCTTCTAAGGGTCACGGGGTAAATGGGGGCAGGGATCCAGGGACAGTTTCTAATCTCTTCTTTAAGGGTAGGGGGCTGGAGCGGGCCCCCCTTTCAGGGCCCCAGGGGACCAGTGGAGGGCCCCCCTTCCTGGGCCCCATGTTAGGGAGAAGGGATGTAGGGCTCAGCTCCTGAGAAGGATGATAGGGGCTGTAGGGGGACGGGTCAGGAGTAGGGATGTAAAATGCTGTTTAAAACCTTAATGGATTAAACACTAAATCTGGCCAGTAAGCATCACCGGGTAATGTGGGTGCTTCCCTTTGGATCCTAGTCAGGCTCCCTAGGCTCTAGCAGAAGGGCATCTCTAGGAGGCCAGGCTATGGAAGAGGAAGTGACTGAGAAAAGTTGAGTCCAGGGGGATCTTGCAAGTGCAGTGGTCCCACTGGGCATGGCCCTTTGGTGGGCGATTTGTTTTGAACACACAGTGGGGAAGTTGCCATGGCGCTTCTGAATATGTTTGTAATAGTTTTAAGGAGTGCCTATATCTGGGCCCTAACCAGATAAATAGGATCTGGAGCACTGTCATGTTATAAAATAACTCTTAAACTAGGATTTCAGAATGGAGTCCAAGGAGGATCCCTGTCCCTCTGGGATGGGTTATTCTATATTTGCATGTGAGTATTATTTTTTGTCATAGATATGGAATACAGTTGTAAAAATAATAGCTCTGAGGGAACTTATTTCTGGAAAGTACAAGTGATCCTTCCCAAGTGATGCTGAGAGTTATGGTGGAAACCCCATAATTCCTTGTGTAGTATTCTGGGTGTGATCATAGTGAAAAGCAGCTGTTAACCAAACCTTTGACTGGTTGCTGCTCAGGGAAGTTTAAGGTAGCTTCATTTAGGCCATGTTGCACTTGGCTTTCTAGAGAGCCATGGGCTGAGCTTCCAATCTTAAGTTCTAATTCTGGTTCTGACTTGGACTCCTTCTCTGTTCTCAGGTAAGTTGTTTACCCTGTCTAGCTTTTGTGTCCACTACGAAAATCATAGACTAGGAAGGGACCTCAAAAGGTTATTGAGTCCAGTTCCCTGCCCTCATGGCAGGACCAAGCACTGTCTAGAAGACTCTAGATCATCCCTGACAGGTGTCTAACCTGCTCTGAAATATCTCCAGTGATAAAGATTCCATAGCCTCCCTAAGCAATTTATTCCACTGTTTAACCACCCTGACAGTTAGGAAGTTTTTCCTAATGTCCAACCTAAACCTCCCTTGCTGCAATTTAAGCCCGTTGCTTCTTGTCCTATCCTCAGAGGCCAAGATACCTGAAATTCACTATCATGTTCCTCTCCGTCTTCTCTTTTCCAAACTAAACAAGCCCAATTCCTTCAGCCTTCCCTCATAGCTCATGTTCTTTAGACCTTTAATCATTCTTGTTGCTCTTCTCTGGATCTTCTCCAATTTCTTCACATCTTTCTTGAAATGTGCTGCCCAGAACTGGACACAATACAAATACGTTAATATGTTGTTGTGGAACTGCATGCCTTTGGTTCATGTTTTCATGTTTACTGCTTCTGCAAAACCAGTGCTTGTCTACACACAGATTTTGCACTGATAGAATTAAATCTCTTTTTAAACCAATTAATGCATAAAACTGTGCAAAACAGCCTTAACTCTGAGAGAGATGAACTGTCCCTTCGTCTCCAGATGATAACTCAGATGCTCAAGGATAACTGATATTGGCAAATTAAGTTTTAACTATTTCACTGCTCATTGAAGCACGTAACAAAGGAGGGGGAGGTCTATAACCTAGAATCGTGGAATACTAGAACTGGAAAGACCTTGAGAGGTCATCAAGGCCAGTGCCATGCATTCATGGCAGGACCAAGCACTATCTAGATCATCCGTGGCAGATGTTTATCTAACCCATTCTTAAACATATCCAGTAATTCCAAAACCTTTCTTGGCAATTTATTCCAGTGCTTAACTACCCTGACAGGCAGGAAGTTTTTCCTAATATCCAACCTAAACCTCCCTTGCTGCTCTCTTCTCTGATGATAGGACAGAATAAGGAGAATAATTTTTCTCCCACCTCCTTGTAACGTTCTGTTAGGTATTTGAAGGGTCTATGAAAGTCTACACTTTCTGCTGTGAGTGACAACTCATTTTGGCACAAGACATTAGTACTTATGGCTTATCTAGGTTAGATCTCTGTGCATATACCTCAGTTAAAAAATTGCCATTTTTATGGTGCTTATTTCCTTACATTGTTTTCATCTGGAGTCAACATACACTTTTCATAGTGCTCAAAGATTCAGAATGTTGTTAACATAATCCTCAAAACATCTTTGAGACTATTATGTCTATTTTGCAAATGGGGAAACTGAGACAGTTGTCCAACTCAAGATTTCTTGGACCTTCCTCTCAAACATCTGGTTACTGGCTGGTGGCCCAGCCAATAATACGGGAATAACAATGTTTATCCACTTTTGTAAAGAGCTCTGAGTTCTACTGCTGACAAGTGCTAAGTATTAATATTATTTTTGGAGGGAATCTCAAGACTGTTGACATGGAGCACTCTGAGGGAGACCTTGGATGATATTGTCATAGGTTTTTAAACGGTCATATTTTCCAGTGCAGGTTGGTGCAAACTTTTAAAACAGAAACAATTATACTGGAGCAGTATTGTGTATTTTGTGTCACTTCAGAAGTGCTTGCTTTCTTGTATTAGTTAGTTTAAAAGGAGATTTAATTCTATCAGTGCAAAATCGGTGGGTAGACCAGCACTCACTGTTTCAGGTTTTGCAGATGCAGAAAACATAAAATGTGGTTGAAAAGAATGGGACCAGGCTATACTGAAATAATTTGGAATAAATATGCTTTATAAGCATTGCAATGGTCTAGCTGTTGAAAAAGGAGAATAAGTAGTGAAATTGAAATAAAACATTACGGTGCTTCACAGTACTACTTAATAAGTGAGTATCATTTGTATTAGGCTCAAGTTATTTTTTTTTTGTAAAGCTAAAAATACAAGACCTTTTTTTAAACATTCTCCAGCCATGTTTTCAACAGTAGCCTAGTGCAAGGGCATGAGACTTGGAAAGTGAAACTTTGTTTTGTACAGTAAACTTCCGATAATCTGGCACCTTTAGGACCCAGGGGGTGCCGGATTATCAGATTTGCCCGACTATCGGAAGGGGGGGCTATGAGCAGTCTGGGGTGGGGTTGGGGGGATGCCACCCCAGGCCCCTCATAGCCCCCCCCTTCCGATAGTCCGGCTCTGCCCCGGGCGTCCCTGATTCAGCCGCTGCTGGTCAGTTTCAGCAGCGCCTGAATCGGGACGCCTGCAGGGTTGGTCCGGTAGTGCCGACCCTTGGCGCGGTGAGACCAACCCGACAGCACCCCAGCTGCTCTTGGGGACGCCTGGGACAGAGCAGCTGGGGTGCTGCCGGGTTGGTCCCGCAGCGCCACTCCTCGGCACTACTGGACCAACCCAGCAGCAGCCCGGCTGCTCTGCCCCAGGAGTCCCCAAGTCAGCCGCTGCTGATACTGATCAGCAGCTGACTCCAGGAAGCCGGAGGCAGAGCTGCTCTGCCCCAGGCTTCCTGGAGTCAGCCGCTGGTCAGTTTCAACAGCGGCTGAATCCAGATGCCTGGGACAGAGCAGCTGGGGCGCTGCTGGGTTGGTCTAGTAGCGCCAACCCTTGGCGCTGCGAGACCAACCCCGCAGCACCCCAGCTGCTCTGTCCCAGGTTTACCCAAGTCAGTCACTGCTGAAACTGATGAGGGGCTGATTCCAGGAAGCCTGGGGCAGAGCAGCTCTATCTCCGGCTTCCCTGAGTCAGCCGCTGGTCAGTTTTAGCAGTGGCTGAATCGGAGAAGCTGGGGCCAGAGCAGCTCCAATGGTCTGGCTGCCCGGAGCACTTCCGGGTTCCTGATGGTGCCGGACCATCAGGAGTGCTGGACCATCATATGCTGGACCATCGGAGTTTTACTGTAGTACCTAAAGACCACAGTTGTGTAAAATCACGTCTGAATACACAGTTGTGTAAAATCACACCTCCCTGCTCCAGAGGTCTTGCAGTCAAGACACAAGACCGTTTTGTGATTCATTCTTCTTGTATGGTAGTAAATAATCAAATAGTGTATATGTAATGATGAGTGAGTATTGCAGAGAACCATTTCAGCAACTGAAGGCCTGGTCTTCACTGAAAAGCTATATTGGCATAGCTACTTTGGTAAGGGTTTGAAAAAAAGCACACTTTGACCTTCATAACTATGCTGACAATAACACCCATTTGTCATGAAAGGGGGTTTCTGTCAACAGGGTTAAGAAAGTGGTGTTAGTATACCGACAGATAAATCCCTTCTGTTGGTGTAGCTTTGTCTATGCAATTGGGCTATATCAGTACAGTTTTCATAGTGTTGAAGTACCCTAAGGTGGTGTTTGTGAGTGACAGAGGTAACCAAATTTTATGTCTGATAGTGTTCATTAAAAGTTTACAACTCAGCGGGAAATCCTGAATTACAGATAACAACAACTGCATGTAACATTGAAAGCTTGGTAAAATGAAAACGAGGCATTGCCTTGATGGGCAAGATGTGATTTCATTGTGATACACTGTTTTATTTGTGCATGTTTAGAATGGTTGAAAAGTCCTAAACTCCTAACATTTGAGTTTTTTCCAAGCATGTTAAATTAACTTGATTGAAAAAATGCATACATCTTGCTCATCAAGACGGGGCCCTGAAAGCTACAAATGATCAAGGAGTGAGAGGAATTTCTGAGGGTACTACAAGGAAGTATAATTAAACCCCAACTGAGATTAAATTAGTGAGAGAATTTAGAGTAAATACAAAAGGAGAACATTTTAATAGTGGGATCTTTTAGGCATCTGAAAAAAAGACACATTGGCAGTGGAAAAGGTTCAGAAAAGGGCAACAAAAATTATTAGGGGTTTGGAACAGGTTCCATATGAAGAGAGATTAAAAAGACAGGGACTTTTCATTTTAGAAAAGAAGAGATTAAGGGGGGAGAGGATATGATAGAGGTCTATACAATCATGACTGGTGTGGAAAAAGTGAAAAAGGAAAAGTTATTTCCCATTCCCAAAACATGAGAACTAGGGGTCACCAAATGAAACTAATAGGTTGCAGGTTTAAAATAAGCAAAAGGAAGTTTTTCTTCACGCAATGCACAGTCAACTGTGCAACTCTTTGCCAGAGGAGGTTGTGAAGACCAGGACTTTAACAGGGATCAAAAAAGAACAAGATAAATTCATGGAGGTTAGGTCCATCAATGGCTATTCACCAGGATGGATAGGAATGGTGTCCCTAGCCCAGGGGCGGGCAGTAATTTTTGACTGGGGGCCACAACACTTGCGTGCTTCCCTGCCCACAGATCCTGATTGGTCTGTGGGTGGGGTAGCATGTGAAGTATTTGCCGCTCCCCTCCGAACTGCCAGCTGTTTTCAATAGCTAGCGGTTCCCTCTAGGTACCCATGCCCATGGTGGTGGGAGGAGACTTTGTTCACTTCCCCTTCTCACCCACCCCAAGGTCAATCAGGGCCTGGGGGTGGGGAGAGCATGCAAAGTCTGCCCCCGCTCTGCAAAGAAGCGTCACACTTGGAGTCACCCGCCAGCTGAGCAGCAGCTGGCGGTTGACTCTGAATGCCAAGCCCCTTGGAGGATGGGAGGAGACTTCGCATGCTCCTTCTGCCCCATGTCCTATCAGAGCTTGGGAGCGAGGAGAAATGAGCAATCTCCTCCCTCCCTGCCCCCGTCACCCCTCGTTTCTTTAGGGAAGGTGCAGGGTGGGAGGACACTTTGCTAGCTTCCCCTGATTGGTTTGGGGATGAGGGGAGTGTGAAGACCCTTGCTCCCTGCCCTCTGGCGCTTGGAGTTTGGCGTGCTCCCCCATCCCTAGGCCCTGGTTGGCATGGGGGCGGGGGAGCGGCAGAACCTCTTGGTAGGCTGGGTCCAGCCCATGGAGGCCCGTTTGCCTACACCTGCCCTATCCTCTGTTTGTCAGAGGCTGGCAATGGATGACAGGAGAGGGATCGTTTGATTCCCTGATCTGTTCACTCCCTCTGGAGCATCGGGCATTGGCCACTGTCAGAAGACAGAGTACTGGGCTAGACGGACCTTTGGCCGTTCTTCTGGATAGTCTCCCCAAGGAAGTGGTGGCCGTTCCGTTGTCTGAGACATTTGAAATTAGATGGGACATACCTAGGAAATGAACAATGAGGAATAATCCTAAATATCTAAGCAATTGTCTGACTGGTTCCAATATCTCCCCATCTACAATTTTCTGTGATTCCTTAACTAAGATTAGTGTCTTCATTGATACTGCCATTTTGCTTCTCAGCAGAAGTCCTCTCTATAGATCTTAAAGGGGGGTTGGGAACCTTTTTTTGGGTCACTGACCCACAGAAAAGTCAGTTGGGGGAGCTAGATACAAGTAAGAAGCAAAACAAACAAACCCACCCTCATTAACCTGGCTCCCAAGTGAGGAGAGGCAAAAAAAAATCCTTGCACCTCACTACCCTCAAGCTCCACCAGACTAGATTTTGTGGGACCCCCTTAGATCTCCAGGGGGGCCAAAAATGAGGGTTCATTGTGGAGATGCGAAAGGTAAACCAGTAAACATCACCCTTAACATGTGATTCTTACCAGTTCCGGTTAACCGGTGGGGGTTGGAGCAACTCTGTGTGCTGGGAGCTGCTCCAGTCATGCAGGGCCTGCCATGGACAGGGATTGCTGCAGTGTCTGAAGCAACCTGTGTCTGTGGTGGGCCCCGCAGGCAGGTAAGAGCAGTCACTGCTTGTGTTGGGGGAACTGCTTCCCGCTTGCCCCTCCCTTAATTGGTTCACCAGTTAAACGGTATGTTTAACTCGGGGCGGACAATCATTTTGATGGGGAGCCACTTCAAGACTTTTGGAAAGTAGTTGAGGGCCACACTCTTCCATGATATTAATAGAAGAGGTGCGAGGCCTGGGATGGAAGTTGGGTGCAGAAGGGAGCTTGGAGTAAGGGAATGGGGTGCAGGAGGGAGAGGGGGGTCTGGGTGGGCATTTGGATGAAGAAGATGGCTGTGACCTGGGGCACTGGACTGGCCAACTACTCATTAGATGATTTACAGTAAGTTTAATTCGGAGAAGTGGCTGCGTGGACAAACAAAGGGCTGTGGGTGGATTCTGACCATTGAGAGCTCTTGCCTATATGGATGCAGGAAAGGACAGAGGATTTGGGTATGTGGAGTACAGGGGCAGGAGTGGAGAGCAGAGGGTTGGTCTTGGGTGCTAGAGTCAGGCTCTGGCCAGGAGACTTACCTGAGTGACTCCTGGCCAGCAGCCCAGCGTGTTTCTCAGGGAGGCAGAGAGCCTGCCCTGCCCTCACACAGGCTGCAAGGCCATCTGCATGTATGAATAACTGTAAGGGCGGGGGGGGGGGGGGGTGCTTCGTGTGCTGCCTGTTATTCAGACCGGCCAATGGGATCGTGCTGGGGGCAGGGGCAGCACCTGAAGCCTTCCCCAATCCCTTCTGGCTCACAGTTTTTTAAAGAGAAAAGGCCTGGAAGGTGCTTTTCTGAGTTGGGTGTGGGTGCAGCGAGGCGAGCAGGAAGCCTGCCTAGGGCTCCCTGCAACATCTGTGGATCAGATCCGGTGGTGTGGCAGGCTGGATTTTTGCCTAGGCGTGGTTTAACTAGTTAACCAATTAAATGAGATTTTTACATCCCTAGTTCAGTGCATGGGAGAGAGCTGGGGGTGAGAGTGCTGGGTCTGAGTGGGCGGGCAGGGCATGCCAGGGAGAGGCCTGAGGGTGTAGCTGTGGAGTCTGGTGGGGGAAGGAGGGTGTGGGTGTGAAGATGGGGGAGGTGGGAGGGTGCAGGAGCCAGGGTCGGGGGTGGAGGGTCTGGGCAAGAGGGAGGACTCAGGAGCAAGCTGAGTTTAACCAGTTAACTAATTAAATTGAATTTTACATCCCTACTTTCAACCATGATAGTGCCTCAATTTTAGATGCTGAACACTGAGACTTTTGAAAGGGGACTGATTCTCAGAGGATGGGTGTTCGACCATGATTTTTAGAGAGTACCCTTTAAAAGATCCTAAAGTAGGCACAAACAATTTGAAAACACAGGCCCAGAGTTTTATCTCAGGCCCTTTCACAAACCTGCTGTGTATCTTTTCCCCGTGTCTAAAATAGGGATGTGAAGAACTAGTTAACTATCCAATAAGCAAATGTTTATCGGATAGTTGACAAGCTTGTTGACTAGTTGCCCCCCCCCCCCCACTGCATCTATCAGAGGCAACAATGGGGAGGGGAGAATGGGGTACTTCAAAGCGGCATTGCCGCATAGATCCCAGGTCCAGACCCTGGGCACCTACGGCGGCGTTTCAAAGAGGCAGTGCTGCATGGAGCCCGGGACTCCCCATTGATCCCGGGCTCCACGCGGCGCTGCTGCTTTGAAACACTGGGAGGAGCCTTAAGGCAGGGCTCCTGCAGCATTTCAAAGTGACAGCACTGAACAGAGCCTGGAGTCAGTGGGGAGTCCCCAGCTGACCCCGGGCTCCACGTGGTGCTTTCGCCTTTAAAATGTAGTAACAGCCCTAGGGCTGTTGCTACATTTCAAAGGCAGAGATGCTCTATCAGCTAGTTGAATAGTCGATGCAAAATGCATCGATTGTTTGATTAGACAATTACCTGCAATTTAACATCCTTAGTCTAAAATGGAGATAATTTTTTCACAGAAGTGCTGAGGGCTAATCTTTACAATGCACTTTGAGATTCTGAAATTACACCAAATTGTTACTCTGATGCAGCCACAGTGCTGTTACCTTGCACACTTCCCCTCTCTTTCTGCAGCAGAATGTTATATTTCTTTGCAAATCAGTCCTCCACGTGCTCACCTTATTAGTAGCTTGATCTGGCGTCAGATAACTGTGGTGATGAGTTGAGAGGTTTGCTGCTCAGATATTTCCCCCTCATACCATGCAACATTTTCTTCCTTTCTAATCTCAGTACTGTATGTCATTAGCATAACAAGTCTAAACACTTTGCTTGTTTTCTATGCAGCTGCTGAAAAGCCTGAAGAGACTTTCTGAGTTGCCTATCACAGTTGACATCCTTGTGGTAAGAACTAAAACAATCTTGTATTTTATGGTATCTTTCCTCGAACAGAATAACAAAATGTCTCCCTACATTGAAATTGGACCAGGATATTGGGGCTAACACTCAGTTCTTATGGGAAATCCCATGAAGCTGTAATCACATTAAATTGGAAATGAGCTGTACGTTTTAAAAAGTGATCAAACATCGCAATAGATTACTAAGGGATGTAATAAACACTTCATCACTTAGATCATGATTGGATTTCTTTCTAAAACAGATAATATAGTTCAGCCACAAGTTACTAGCCTTGATACTGGAATCCTGGGGTGGTTTCTGTGGCCAGTTGTACAAGAAGGTTACACTAAAGCAGGGGTTAGCAACCTATGGCTCGTGAACCAAATGTGGCTCATTTAGCAGCTGCAGCCCAGACAGAGGTGCAGCTGTTTCCAGGGTATGCTGTGTGGAGGGCAGCTGCTGGAGCTGAAGCTGGGCTGTGTGGCTGCTGGGTCAGGGCTGTGATACACCCCAGCCCCTGTCACCCCACACCACAATCTGGGCTCCAGCTTTGGCAGCCGTCATGCAGCCCAGCTTTAGGTCCAGCAGCTGTCCACCATGCATCCCTCCCTGGGAGCAGCCACAACGCAGCCCGGGATCCAGCTATGGCAGCCACCACAGGGCTGGTTCCCGGGGCAGACTGTGTTGGGGGCAGCTGCTGGACCTGAAGCCGGGCCGTGTGATGACTGTCAGAGCTGGAGTCCAGGCTGTGGTTTGGCTGCTCTGGGAGCTGGGGCCAGGTACACCTCAGCCCCAGACCCCGGAGCAACTGCCACATGTCCCAGCTCCAGTTCTGGCAGCTGCCCATCATACAGCCCTGGCCCCAGCTTCAACTCTTCCCCAGAACATGTGTGTGGGGGGGAGGGGCATAAACCCTGCCCCCCAGGACATAGCAGGGGCTGCAGATCGCAGCATGGCAGCCCTCCCACCCCAGGACAACTTAGGGAGCTGTGAAGTATGGCCTGGCAGCCTCCCCACCTCCAAGAAATGCTGGGTTGGGTGCAGCAGCCCCTCCCAATTAGGGATTTTAACTAGCGAATAATTTACTAGTTGAGTAGTTGACAGAATTTCCATCGACTAGTCGATAGGCACTTCTACATTCTGCCTTTGAAATGTACAAGATCCCCAGCGGGGGCTCTTTTTCATTTCAAAGTTGGAATACTGTGTGGAGCCCAGGGCCAGCAGGAAGTCCCACTGACTCCGGGCTCCACACGGGCACTTCCGCTTTGAAATGTACAAGATCCCCAGGGGGCTCCTGCGCATTTCAAAGCAGAAGCACCTGCATGGAGTCAGCAGGGGACTCAGAGTCCCATGCTGGCCCCAGGCTCCATGCTGCACTTCTCTGTGCTTCCTGTGTGGCATTTCAGAGCAGCTTGACTAGTCCTTAACATCCCTACTCCCAATCCCAGAAAACCTGGGGGATGGGAGGATCAACCAGGAACCACAGCCCAGCACGCCCCCACTCCCAGGACACACTGGAGGAGGGTCAGAAACCACTGCTCCTCTGAGGAGAAGCGGGGAGTGGGGTGGGGAAATTGCCAACCAGCCCTCCCTCAGAGGAGCTGCCAGGAGGGTCCAGAAACTGCGCGCGCGCCCTGCCCCCTGAGTAGCCCCATCTTCACTGCCACAGACAGCCCTGGTAGGTCCTCCTAGCCCCCTGCCCTTAACCTTCCACCCCCTGCCCTGATTCTTACACCCACTCTTCACTAAGCCCCACCACATTCCCAGCCCCTACCCTGCACCCCACACCTCCCAGCCCCCTCCTCTCACTCCTACAACCCCACTCCCTGCCCCAACTCTGGCACACACACCCCCACACCCTCTGCCCTGAGCCCACCCACCACACCCAAACCCCTGCCCTGACTCATGTATTATATAGCTCTTAGTTGAGCACATGTTCTGAATGTTGATGTAGTTTGGCTCTTTGGTTTGAAAAGGGCACTGACCCCTGCACTAGACTGGTAATGGCCTCAAGACCTTAAAATCCATACATAAAAATCCATATCTAAAAGTGGTCATGGTCCTTTTTCCTGTGGCATATCTGACAGAGGGCCTCCTAGCGCTGTGCTGGAATATTCCTGACTCACCACCACCAGCTGTATGCAAATCTTTCTCCATACTAAAATACTGAATGCAGGTCTGGTACAGCTCCTACTCTAAGCACTCCATTGGATTGCCCATTTCTCTGTTGGGCCATGATCTCTCATCAGCATTCTTGGAATGGCTGAGAGTTGTGTGTTATGTTCTTGCACACTGAAACCTTCTGGAAAAAATTTAAGTGAAACCTTTCTGCTTATCTTGTATTCTGGAGGGAATTTGCTTGCAAACAGAATATTTGAGTTCACGTTTGTTTGTTGCTGTTCCCCTCCCAAAGCTATCGTCAGAGCTTGGTGGCATTCCAAATCTTTTTATTTAAACCCTTTTAGTAAAAAGAATGTCATAGCAACTCTAACATGGCCTGGTATAAACTCTTGCTATAGCCGTCCATTTTCTGATGGCAAATTGGAAGCTGGTGGTACAATAGGACATTTTGCCTATATATCTGGTACATTAGGTAGCATTGAAACAGTTAAATTTAGTCTAGTTTTCTTGAGGCTGTGTTAACTTGAAGAGGGCTCTGGGTAACCAAGCGGATCTGGTAGTCTGACTTGGACAAACCTGTTTAGACAATTAAAGCTGAGAATGTTGGCTGGTTTGCAGAGAGCAGCTGAGGTCTTGTATCTTCCTTGCAGGAGACTGGTGTTGGGAAGACTGTGAATGGCTTACGGAAACACGAGCTGGTGGGAGACTTTGCCAAGAACTTAGTAGCAAGATGGAAGAAGCTGGTGCCAGTCACTCAGGAAGTGGAGCGGTAAGCTAGCCTGTCCACTTGTCTCGCTGGATAAGCTGCATTCAATATCTCAGGGGAGGAGATGCTAGATTTCTATGGCCCTGGAAGTAAGGTTAGGCTCCAAAATACTCATAACTCTAGAGTGATAACTCAGCTATGAGGTGCCTGCCTCATTGTGGGGTAAGTTTCCTGCCTATGGTAGCCACAGAGTTGCTGACTACTGCAGTTTTAGGTCTGAGTAAAGTTTGTTCAGGAAATGGTAGCATGAAGAAGAGAGTGACACTAGATACGTAGAAAATGTCTTCATGAAAGCAGGAGACAAATCTGTCGTGTGGTTCCATTTTTAGATCCAAGGAAAACCAAGACACTTCAGAGAGACTTAACCACTTATTTATTTATTACAAGCTTTAAGCAGTAAACATATTTTTAAGTTTTACAAGCCTTAAAAACATTTACTACAGTTTAAAATATTTAAGGTTTAAAATGTAAAGCAATTAATACAGCACAAAGTAACGCAAAAGCAATTAATAGAAGATTATTATAATACAGTAATTAAGCCTAATTCACCTGCACTTCACCTGTATGCTACCTATAGTACCAGGCGGGAGGTCGTGGTCCCTTCGATTCCCATGTGTTGGGACACCAAGCCTTGCTGCAGCCGGTGTGAAGGGGCCCATTACTTCTAGTGACAATGAGCACACACCCCCAGAGCATAAATGATCTGGAGAAAGGGGTAAGCAGTGAGGTGGTAAAGTTTGCAGATGATACCAAACTGTTTAGGATAGTCAAGACAGAAGCAGACTGTGAGGGACTCCAAGAAGATCTCACCAAACTGAGTGATTGGGCAACAAAATGGCAAATGAAATTTAATGTGGATAAGTGTAAAGTAATGCACATCGGGAAAAATAACCCCAACTATACGTACAGTATGATGGGGGCTAATTTGGCTACGACAAATCAGGAAAGAGATCTTGGAGTTATCGTGGACAGTTCTCCGAAAACTTCCACACAGTGTGCAGCGGCAGTCAAAAAGGCAAATAGGATGCTAGGAATTATTACGAAAGGGATAGAAAATAAGACCCAGAACATCTTACTGCCCCTGTATAAAACTATGGTACGCCCACATCTTGAATACTGTATACAGATGTGGTCTCCTCACCTCAAAAAAGATATTTTGGCCTTGGAAAGGGTTCAGAAAAGGGCAACTAAAATGATTAGGGGTTTGGAACGGGTCCTATATGAAGAGAGGCTAAAGAGACTGGGACTTTTCAGTTTAGAAAAGAGGAGACTGAGGGGGGATTTGATAGAGGTCTATAAAATCATGAGTGGTGTGGAGAGGGCTGATAAAGAAAAGTTATTTATTAGTTCCCATAATAGAAGAACTAGAGGACACCAAATGAAATTAATGGGTAGCAGGTTTAAAACTAATAAAAGGAAGTTCTTCTTCACACAGCGTGTTGTCAACCTGTGGAACTCCTTGCCAGAGGAGGCGGTGAAGGCTAGGACTATAATAGAGTTTAAAGAGAAGCTGGATAAATTCATGGAGGTTAGGTCCATAAAAGGCTATTAGCCAGGGGATAAATTGGTGTCCCTGGCCTCTGTTTGTCAGAGGCTGGAGAGGGATGGCAGGAGACAAATCGCTTGATCATTGTCTTCGGTCCACCCTCTCTGGGGTACCTGGTGCTGGCCACTGTCGGTAGACAGGATACTGGGCTAGATGGACCTTTGGTCTGACCCAGTACGGCCGTTCTTATGAGCAGGACCTGTGGGGCAAACCTGCCTCCTCCCACTGATTATCTTTTCTACACCTGTATTTATACTTGAGTTGGGCATTCTAGTATTATCTACCAATTACTTATTGCAATAAATACCTATTATGCCCATATTTGGGATACATCCTGCTCTTCAGACTACTGCCAAAAACTATATAATTGATTGACAGTTCTATGGCTGTACCTGTGATTTTTTTTCCTTACAGGCAGTCCCCGTTATGTACGAGATAGGGACTGTAGGTTTGTTCTTAAGTTGAATTTGTATGTAAGTCGGAACTGGTACATATTGTACCCCAGGTGTCCCCGATACAGCCGCTGCTGAAACTGACCAGCGGCTGACTACAGGAAGCCCGAGGCAGAGCTGCTTTGCCCCAGGCTTCTTGGAATCAGCTGCTGATCGGTTTCAGCAGCAGCTGACTTGGGGGCACCTGGGGTAGAGCAGCTGGGGTGCTGCTAGGTTGGTCCCCGCAGTGCCGAGGTGCGGCGCTGCGGGGACCAACTTGCCAGCGCCCCAGCTGCTCTTGGGGACGCCTGGGGCAGAGCAGCTGGGGTGCTGCTAGGTTGGTCCCACAGTGCCGCTCCTCGGCGCTACTAGACCAACCCGGCAGCACCCCAGCTGCTCTGCCCCAGGCGTCCCCAAGTCAGCTGCTGCTGAAACTGACCAGCGGCTGATTCCAGGAAGCCCGGGACAGAGCAGCTCTGCCTCAGGCTTCCTGTAGTCAGCCGCTGGTCAGTTTCAGCAGCGGCTGACTTGGGGACGCCTGGGGCAGAGCAGCTGGGGTGCTGCCGGGTTGGTCCAGTCGTGCCGCACCTCGGCGCTGTGGGACCAACCCGGCAGCCCCCCAGCTGCTCTACCCCAGGCGTCCTGATTCAGCCGCTGCTGAAACTGACCAGCGGCGAGAAAAGCCTGGTCTGCTGGGGGGGAGGAGGGAAGGCCGCACTAGCTGCACCCCCCACCCCCAGCAGACCAGGCTTTTCTCGCTGCAGAGGACGGGGGTGGTGGGATCGCGGCGCGTCTCGGCGGTCCCGCCGCCTGTGTCCTCCGCGGCGCGAAAAGCCGCTCCTCGTCTCCTTGGTCTGCTAGTGCGCGCCCCCCCCCCCCCCCCCGCGTCTCCCTGCAGCTAGTGGGCCCCCCCCCCCCCCAGCAGACCAGGCTTTTCTCCCCGCGGAGGACGCGGGCGGTGGGACCGCCGAGACACGCTGCAGTCCTGCCGCCCGCGTCCTCCGCGGCTTTGCTCCGCGTCTCCCTGGTCGTCTGGGGGAGTCCCCCAGCAGACCAGGGAGACGTGGAGCGGCTTTTCTCGCCGCGGAGGATGTGGGCGGCGGGAACGTTTCAGCGGTCTGCTGGGGAGGGGGTGCAGCTAGTTTGGGGTTCGCTCACCCCGTTCTTAAGTAGGGATCCGACATAAGTCGGATCCACGTAACCCAGGGACTGCCTGTATTAGAAATACTATGTACCAGTATCAGGTTTCTCCCAATATTCTTGGCATGGTTTCACTATACCATATACTCCCTACGCAATATTGTTTAAAGCACTCCTCACTCTCAAAGCTCCTCCCCAACCCCCCTTTGGCTTGGCCTACGTGCTTACGTGTACCAGACTTGAGTCAGGCCTGGGTGGGTTTGCTTTGTTAGAAATCCACACTTTGGGCAAAACAGCTGTAGTTAGTCCGGTCAAGGCAGGGTCGGACAATGCAGACATTATTATACTGCATTGACGAGGTTGTCAATCAAGATGGGGTTGTCCAGACTCCCCAACAAAATCCTACATCTCACTTCCTTCATTTTGTTGTAAATCTAGAGAGGAAGCTAGAGGCATCACAGAGTGGAAATCCTCTTTCTGAGATCTTCAGAAAATAGTTGTTACAAAAGTTCAGCCCTTTGATTAACACTAGCAGCTGTGTTGTAGGAACAGTGCTATGACTGTAGGGAAAAGAACTGACTGATTGACTCTACCACTTCCATGGCCTGACTCATGACTCTGTGGTACTAGAGACTGGATTGTAATGGCTGTTGTAGTGTGCTACCGTGTGCAGTTAGGAGACTGTATCCTACTATGGCTCCATATATTCCTCCTCTGTCTTGAGGCAGCTGGCTTGCATTCTCTGATTGCTGGAAAATCTTCAATCCTAGTAAGTTAGAGGGTGGAGTTTTCTGTACTGGAGACACTACCACTAAAGCCCTGAACATTGTGCAGGAAAGAATCATTAATGTTTTTACTACGGTCAACCTCCAGACACTCTTATTCTTCTGTGTTCCTGGTTCCCATCCATACTTAGGAAGTAGCTTCTTTTATTCTTCTTGATGGGTTTTCTCTAATTATCGGGTCGTCTTTGTCTCTCTTAGAAATAACATTGATTCAGAAGAACGTGACTGTGAGAGGATCAGCTCTAGGAAACGGCAACGAGAGCCTTCCCCAAAAGAGGATGAGGAAGCTGAGCAGGACTACTCAGAAGCATTCCAACCTTCCTGCAGCCAGTCACATGAGTCAAACTACAGAGAAAAGAAGGCCAAAAGGTATTCAGAGCCTGAGAGAAGCCATCAGGCCATCGGCTATGGCAGTCAGGAGGACAAGGGCTGGGGCAGAGATTCCCCAGAACATTCCTCGGATCAGGAATACTCGGACTATGGACACGCTTTGTCACCTGAGCTGAGGGAGAGCCCTCAGGAACTGTACATGGATCACTCTGCCTCTGAGGAACAAGAGGCGGAGCAGATAGTGTTTCATCGAAAAGCTAATAAAGGCTACAGCTTCCAGGACAAGCTGGTGGGAGGCCAAGAAAGGAACCCAAGCGAACCCCAAGACAAAGGAAACCTGACTCGGAGCAAAGAGTTCAAGTCCTCACACAAGGAGAAGCAGCGATTGGACACCAAGGGGGAGGTGAGGACCTCGGCCTTTAGCCCAGAAAGACTACACAAGTCCTCTTTCAAGGAGCAGGTCCGAGAGGCTCCCTCAGCAGGTAGCAGCAAGGAGAAGCTCAGGACTTTAGATAGCACCAAGAAAGAGAAGAACAGAGAAAGTGGTGTCTCCAGAAAGGAAAAGTCACAATCTCACTTGGAGGAGGCTCTGGACAACCACATTAAAAAGCAAAAACACCGGGACTCTGAAAAAGCCAAACTGGAAAAACCCAACTTGGATCGGGAGAAACGGAAGTCAGAGGGTAACTCCTCAAACAGGAACAAAGAGAAAGGACTTTCTGGCAGCTTAAAGACTGAGAGCAAATCCAAAGCCTCTGACTTGGACAAAAAATCCATGGGTTTCTCACCGAGTTTTGGGGAGGTGGAAGCAGAGGATGAATATGAACAGCCTAAAATGTCCTTTGAATCATACCTCAGCTATGACCAGCCCCAGAAAAAGAAAAAGAAAGTGGTTAAAGCCCCTGTTCCAGCTCCTGAAAGAGACAGAGGGCATGGCAAGCAAAATGGGTCTAAAGCCAGTACCAAGAGTTCCGACTCAAGCCGAAAAAACACCAGTCACAAGCAGGCAAGTGAAAAAAGGGCAGAGAAGAAGCAATCTGGGACATCCAAACCAAAAAAGGTAAGATCTCAAGAGAGTCTGAATGTGAGCAAATGGTGGCATTGTAATTGGCCCCTTCCATGGCAGGCATCATCTGTGCTACTTAGCAAAACCCTGGCAGTAATTTATATTCTCTTTGCCATCGCAGATACTGAATTTAGCATAGGGCTGGTGTTCTGTGGGGCTGTGAAACCTGATACATGGGGACGTCCCATCAGGAACACCATGGGACTGCATTCTGGAATGCCTCCTTCTAAATGCCATTTCTGCTGCTGGGTGAAAGGATTCATCCCGCGCTTGGCTTCTTACTGGCGTCCTTGAGCATAGTACTTGATAGCTTATAGTGGTTATGAGGGATTCGTGTGTTGGTAAGTGCAGGGATACTTAGGAAGCTCATGCTTGTGTCCTGTGCTGAAATTGCCCTGGGCTAGTCCACCAATAACATGGGTAGGATTATTAAAATGAAAAAATTTGCAGAAGCTGATAGGATGTATTCTTCTTCTTTGTTCAGTTTTGTGTTTCCTCTTCCTCCAGGTACCCACTGATGTGATGCCAACCTTACCTGATATCCCTTTGCCTGCGATTCAGGCCAATTATCGCCCACTTCCCTCTCTTGAGTCTATCACCTTCTCCCAGACGAAGAGGAAAAGTATGTGCTGGTCAGAGGGTGGGGCAGAATCTTTAGGACTTGAAGAGTCCTTGCCTACTTTGGGGGGGTTAGGGGCGGAGGGAGATACTAGTATGATTATCCTCCATGTGTGGAATCCAATGTGATTAGAATTAAAGCTCCCCGTGATTAAATTTGTGTAACCTCTCCCTACCCAGCCTCAGAATCAGTGCAAAGCTCAGGGGACTGGCAGCCTTATATACTATGGAGCCACTGTTCTGCCTCTGGCAAGCACCAATACCTGGTCTTCCAGCAGAAGACTTCTTCCCCCCTACCTCGCCCGTTGTACATTATGGGAAGGATAGGGGAGAGCCCATCCTGACCCTAAAGCATGATCTTTGATTATCCATCCTTTGGTGCATGATGATTAGCTTGGTTCAGCCAACCTCTGCTGTGCCTCTGAGCCTTGTGTATTGTCCGTGATTGTCTCGATAATTGCTCAGAACTTGCTCTGTGGTTCATTAAGATTCTTAGTGCTCAGGTGAAACTGTGATTCTGGTCTTGTTTCTTTCCCATATGTCATCTGATCACAGCAGTGTCCTCACCAGTTGAGGAGGGTGAGGCTGGCTTTACAGGACGCAGGCTGAATTCCAAGATGCAAGTGTATTCAGGCTCTAAATCTGCTTACCTCCCAAAGATGATGTCTCTCTATGAGCAGTGCATCAGAGTTCTCAACAACAATATTGACTGTGAGTATCACTCCTGCTTTGCTGTCCCCTGTCAGTGTGAGGAGAGTTCTGTGTTTCTACTGACTTAGCATTCCACCAGTATGGAAACCTACTAATGAGTGTCGTGCAGCGAGTTGGGGAGGGAGCACCTGGCTTTGTGCCATTTATGGCCATATCACTTAGAACAGTGGTTCTTAACCTGTGGGTAATTACCTCTTGAGGGGTAATTTGATATATTTCAGGGGGTAATAAGTTTAAAATACAATGGGTGTTCAATTTTGTTCAACATAATGTGTGAAAACGAAGTACAATAAAAATGATTAATCATAATTTCCTTTTTGTGTCTTTCCATTTTAAAACGGAGGAGGGGTAATTTGGTTTATCAGTTAAGCTTAAGGGGTAACAGTGCCAAAGAGGTTAAGAACCACTGACTTAGAAGCTATGCAGGTATGGGTTATGCCAGTACTTGGATGAGAGACTTCATAAGAGCACAAGTGCTGCAGAAATTGGTAGCAGATGCTCTTGTTGTGTGACTGTACTGACCAATGCCCCAGCATATGTGTGGGGACCACTTCCCTGTGCGAAATAAGGCACAGAATTAGGATCTGATTTAGGAGGTGACAGGCCTTTGACCATATATGGTTTGATTATCCAAGGCTTTCTTTTGCAAGAATAGAGGTGTTGGGCCCAATGACTTGCTCAAATTCTGTTACCTGTAAATTTTTCTCTGTAGCTGGTGGATACAGTATATTTCCCTTCCCCTCCTGCTAGGTAATATTGCTGTGATCTTTTGCGTTTTGTGATGGCCACAGTGACCCCTGTGCATATCAGAGAGCTCTATTAAACACTTTCCCTCAGGATGAAATCTGTCAGATAAACACTGCTGGTGTCTGTCTGTCTCTTTCTGTCTTATAGCAATCTATGAAGTGGGTGGAGTTCCTTTTTCGGTGTTGGAGCCCGTTTTGGAGAGATGCACCCCTGATCAACTGTATCGCATTGAGGAATGTAATCACGTATGTGTCTCCAACTCAAAGGCAGGAGCTAGGCAGGAGGGGACTGTTGATGCTTCCATGCACGGGTAATGTTCTGTCCTCTGGGAGGAGGAGAATGTTCGTGAGAAGGGTTGGACCATGGCTGAAAGGCTTTGGGAGAGGTCCTTAAGGAGTCCCCCAACTCTACATTCTGGCCATGATTTATCCCCTCCCAGTGCATCTTGCTTACCCATCAGCAGCCAGTATTTCAGGTGTGACCATGGGGTCTGGAAGGGCCACTCTCCAATTGCTCAATTGGGGCAAACTGCAAAGAAAGGGGCAGACAATCCCCAAAACTGGTGGATTATTCTAATAATTGGATTGATCATACCAGCAACAAAACAGCTTCTGCAGTACCCTACTAGTTATCTGGAAGCCAAAAATACAGCTACTTTAAAGTAATCCAGCCTTGGGTTTCCATTCAGACAGCCAAGTCAAATATGATGACAATTAAAGTCTTGTTCACCATATAATATTCTGCCAGTCTCAAGGGATTGGACATATTGCCCACCAGGTCAATGAATGTGTCATACTTTACCCAATACACGCAGCCAATTTTCATGAACTAAAATAAGATTCTTTAAAGAGTGATTATGGTTAAAAGATCATTATGCATGTGAATATGAATAATGGTCTTAGGTCAGTTTCATAATAGAGATTTCATATTCTAGATTGCTGAGTTGCAGAAAGTTATTTTAGAATCAGTTCTATTGGTTCTAAGACAACAGATAGGATTTATACAGACTGTCCCTATGGGCTCCTTTGAGGAAACAGCAGGATAATCTAAATAGGTTTCCAGCTCCACATCTTTCAACTCAAAACCTCCTCTCATAAGGTTCATGCAGACTTTAGAAGATGGGCTCAGGCCCCAGTGTTCTTTAATAGATCTCTGGCAGGCTGTGATAACCTCTTGACATCAGATAGCATAGCAGGTATTCCATGGGTGAAGAATAGGTACTATGAGTTATGGCTTTGAAATAAAACCTCCCATTTCCCATGTATACACGAGTCCATAAGAACGTAAGTAATTAGTTGCATTCATCAGTATAAGGTAATTATCCATTCAAGTAATTCATACATGGTTTACTACAAACTCCAAGAGAAATATAGACAGTTATATTATTGCACCCAAGTCTCATCTAAATGTTAGTATTTCCTTTTGATCTCTAAAGTGCTACCAGACTATTTGTAACAGTAAAAACTTAAAAAACAACAGACTAACTCGGCTACCCTTTTTGAAGATTTTAATAGAACATAGTAACAGACAGAAAGAGACATTTATCATTGATCAATTAATAAGATCACATTGTGAAGTTTCTAACAGATATAGGTAAACAGATAAATACAATTCGTATTTACTTCTAATACTTTGAGATTACAAGCTTGCATGTCAAACACGCTGGTGTCTCTAACATGACTTTGATAACCATCTACAGCAAATGGCCTGGTTCATTTCTGTACTTGTCTAGTATGTTCTTAAAGGTTCATCTGGGTCACTTCATCCTGCTGACTGCTTAACTCTTTCTGGCTCATTCACACCAGGATACCCCACACCACAGATGAGTTATTTCTGCCAGGGATTACTGTAAAAATCAACCTTGTTTATCTTCTGTCTCTTGAAATCTGTATCTCCTTCATGCTCCCTTGACTTCCAGGATCTTTGGAATTTGGCCCTGAAACCAGTTTTCCTCCTTGGCCAGGCCACCAATTGAGATCTCTCAGCATGTGGCTGGCTTTTCGGCAGTGTGCAGTTGCATTAACAGCAAGAGGTGCAGAATGCTAGCTGGAGAGTCGAGCTGCTCTGTTATGAAGCTGGAAATGTTCTGGTTTTGAACTAACTGCAGCTGGTTCTGTCCCAGGCCTTTGGCACTGGATTATCTATGAAAAATCATATTTATTGCTGTGCACTGCAGAAAGCTGCTGTTGGGAGCACCAGGCACAGCTGCTGAGTGCGTAATTAGACTGACGAAACTCCCAGCCCTGAGCTCTGAGCTGGTGTCTCAGATGTCTTTCAGTAGAACTCCTAGCCCAATAATGGGCTTTCATGTATCCTGCTTTCTTGTAAGTCGTATTGAGGCCCTGCCTCCTGTTTACATAAGAATGACCATACTGGGTCAGACCAAAGGTCCATCTAGCCCAGTGTCCTGTCTGTCGACAGTGGCCAATACCAGATGCCCCAGAGGGAGGGATCACCACAGGTAATCCTCACGTGATCCATCCCCTGTCATCCACCTCCAGAGAAACAGAGGCTAGGGACACCATTCCTACCCATCCTGGCTAATAGCCATTGATGGACCTAACTTCCACGAATCTATATATCTCTTTTTTGAACCCTGTTAAAGTTCTAACCTTCACCACATCCTCTGGCAAAGAGTTCCACAGGTTGACTGTGTGTTGAGTGAAGAAAAACTTCCTTTTGTTTGTTTTAAACCTGCTTCCTATTAATTTAATTTGTTGACTCCTAGTTCTTATATTGTGGGAATAAGTAAATAACTTTTCCTTGTTCACTTTTTCCATATCCGTCACGATATTATAGATCCCTATCATATCCCTCCCCCAAATAGTCTCCTCTTTTCTAAGCTGAAAAGTCTGTCTTTTTAATCTTTCTTCATATGGGACCCATTCCAATCCCCTTGTCATTTTTTCTTGCCCTTTTCTGAACCTTTTCCAATGCCTGTACTGTATATCTTTTTCAGAGATGAGGTGACCACATCTGTATGCAGTATTCAAGATGTGGGCGTACTGTGGTTTTATATAGAGGCAATAAGATTTTCTGTCTTACCTCTCTCTCCCTTTTTTTAATGACTCCTAACATTCTGTTTGCTTTTTTCACTGCCACGGCACACTGAGTGGATGTTTTCAGAGAACTACCCACAATAACTCCAAGATCTCTCTTGAGTAGTTGTAGCCAAATTAGTCCCCATCATATTGTATATATAGTTGGGATTATTTTTTCTAATGTGTATTACTTTACATTTATCAACATTAAATATTAAATTAAACGCTGGGAGGGGGATTGGTGGTGAACATGCGAACCACTCCTACAGCAAGGTATGCTTGCCAAATCTGTTAGTACTTGGCAACTAACTGCAGTCTAGGCAGGAGATGGATTGACTTCTGCTCATGCTAGCATGTAATGGGTACCCTCTTTCACTCAGAGGCTTCAGCGTAAATCAAGGCAGAATTGAGAGCAAAAAGAAATGCCACCTTCCTTTTGTTTTCCTTGCCCTCCAAGATAACCAGAGAGCAAAAAACATTAGCTGTTTGCTTCCCTGCAGCACACTGTGATTTCCCACACACAAGAAGGATCATGCGTATGTCCTCTGTTAAAGGCTTATGGCCTGGAACTCGCCATAAGCTAATCCCGGTACTTCTGAATCCAGCTGGGAGGAATGGTTTGCATTCATGCAGACACTCTTTCATTGAAAAGTGCCTAGCTAGTAGTATAGACCCCTCCTTTGCTGCAGCCAAATTCCCAGCTTCACTTTCTGAAAGGCAACAGGGTTTTGACACCTCACCTTTGGGCTAATGCTCTGGCCCCTTGCTGTGATCATGTGAAATAGGTAACTTCCTCATAGGGAGAGAATAGGCTTATTTACTGAGCCTTCAGTGAAATTCTGCCTTTTTCCTAGGGTTAGGGTAAATATTGGCTGAGAGTAGGGGAAGGGCAGTGTGGCACAGCTATGTAAACTGGGATGAGCTGTGTGATATAACTACTCCTCTCAAGAGGTTCCCTATCTCATTGCTTGATTCATGTGTCTGGGACATGCTGGATTTGTGAACTACTTAATAGCACTACATTTTAATGATATGTGACGAGAAGCGGGCCCCGGGGTAGCATGTGGGTTAAAGGTTTGAACTTGTGTTCTCCAGAGAGATACCAGAAAACTCTGTCTGAGGTAACTCCTGGGTCCATTTCCCCAGGTTTTAATTGAGGACACGGATCAGCTGTGGCACAATCATTGTGTCCGGGACTTCAAGAAGGAAAAGCCAGAAGAGTTTGAGTCCTGGAGGGAGATGTACCTTCGACTCCATGATGCCCGAGAACAGCGGCTGCTCATGTTAACGCAGAATATCCGCTCAGCTCATGCCAACAAACCCAAAGGTAAAGTAGGGGCTAGGTATATGGAGGCAGCCAGAAGGGAGAGGGACCAATGAATGAGATGGGGTGTGATCCTTCATGCTGGTGTGAAAAGGGATGTCCATTGAGATGGCTGGTTCAAATCTGGCCCATGTAAGGAGTTGGCTCAAATCACTGCTGGCTGAGTGAGGAGGCCATTTCAGTAACTTTGTAGGCCTCAGCTCAGCTTCCAGGGGATTTGTTCCCATAGCAAGCCAGCCCACTATCCCTCCTTGCTGGGACATCAGATGCCACAGAGACCGAACTCTTCTTTTGTTCCTAGCGCCGTCCCCCGGGTTGGGACTGAAGCCTGTTGATAGGGTACGCCAGGGTTGTGGCTACATCTGTTCTGAAATTTCCTTGCCACAGATCTATTGGTCTGGCCTCTCACTGGCAGAGGGTCAGGGAGGAAACTCTGCCCCGTGTAATGGAGTAAAAGCAGCAATGGGCAACCAAGAATAGTGAGTGAGTTTCATGAGTGAGCCTGCATCTCTCTGTGAGCCTCGTGACCTGTGGTGAGCAGCCCACGGTCCACTGGGTTCCATCAGCACACCCTCTCGCACCCCCTTCCCCGCACACTCGGGCACTGTAGCTCTGCACTTCCTACTCCTCTCCCTCCCTCCCAGCACTGTTGGAGCACCACAAATGGCCTGATTTGCACTCTGCTCCCTCCCAGAGCTTGAACAGCTGTGAACAGCTCATTTGTGGTATTCCAGCTCTGGGAGGGAGGGGGAAGAGTAGGAAGTATTGGACTCCAGTGCGTGAGAACATGTGGGGCAGACAGCGGGTCTGTGGGCCACAAGTGGCGCTCCAGTGGGCTGCATGCAGTCCACAGGCCACACAGCCACCACTGAGCAAAAGGGTGAGGATGTAGTGACTGGTGTTTCCACCAGGGAGGGTGGAGGCTTAGTGTTTTGTGACAGTTCAAAGGACTCACTTTGTGACTGGATCCTAGGGAAGGTGGTAGTGGTTTCTCTCTCTGCAGGTAGAGTGGCCAAGATGGCATTCGTCCATTCAGCAGCAAAGCCCCCTCGGGATGTGAGGAGAAGACAGGAAAAATTTGGAACTGGAGGAGCTGCTGTACTCGAGAAGATCAAGTGAGTCTTAAACCTTCCCCACCTGTCTGTCTGTTCAGGACCTATCCTTGGCGGCTTGGCAGTGGGAGAAATGCAGCAGGTTATTCCCTGAGCATAAAGAATCCCTCCTGTCTTATGAAGGCTAGAGGAAAGGGGCCAAGAAGATTGAGGATTCCCTCTTGCTGTAACGAAAGGGGAGGGACAGTTTTGCCAGTCAGTAGCAGTAGATGGCATGTGTATGTCTACAAGCCTGTGTCTCGTCTGTCAAGCTCTTGAGTTCAAGCTTCCCCAAGTTCCTAGTTGTCTTCAGGAGTAACTTAGGCCATCAGTTTTGGCAAGAGAAACTGGAAACCTGCAGCACAGGCTTGGGGTGGCAAAGAACTTCTCAGGTTCCCTCTCTCTGTGGAATATTACTTGGCAGCCATTGAACATACTGAAATCCTGTACTTTTGCAACATTACAAAGATTGAGAGATGTGATTTTTGAATACTGTGTAGCTTTGTGGACTGGAAACTTCTTACAGTTGTGGTTTAAACTTCATCACAACGTAACGCCTGTAACCTCAGGTATGAATATGACTATACTAAGAAAATTGTTAATCCATCCTATGTTACATTCACATTTTATGTGTTGAAGTGCAGCATAATAATGCAGAAATTACTCACGTACTAAAAACTATTGCAGAGGCAGGACATTGCTCCTGGTGGGAAACACTATTAGAGTGGTCACCTTCTGCAACAGGGATGCTAAATATAATGGTTCACCCCATTGTAGTAATCTTTGGAATCCAGTTGGCTTTATTAGTGAGTATAATCGCTTTGGCTTGCTGGGCGAAGAGAATTGTTTGAAGGATACAGGAAGCTGGCATGCAAAGTCATAGATAAGGCCCTTGTTAATAATACCCAGGAAGTGAGTCCAATACTCAGTTACCTGCACCAATTTCTCTATTCCTTCCACACTTTAGTGACACACACCTTTACCCAATTCCTAAGGCTCAAGGTACAACTCTGTTAATTTAAACACCCATCCTTACCCAATTCTTAGGGCTCATGGTGTAACTTCCTGCGGGTTTGCAGGATCTTTTGCCACCGAAAGAGCCTTACACAGTAATATTCTTATCCTCTATTTATTGACAATTCTCAAGCAAGCAGAATACACATGCTAAGCACACAGTGTCGTGCTCACCAATCCTGATAAAGGCAGGCAGACTTCCCTTGTTGGCCAGGCAAGGTCAGTCTTTCTGGATCTTAGCTGCTGCACATCAGTCATGTAGAGGACGTCTGGCAGCTCTGGTCTTAGGCTGTATCCAGGGCCAGCTCAAGCCATTCCTGTGCCCCTGGTGCGCTGCACACCTTACAGCTGCAGTCGGGCGTGCGGTGCCTGATTGCAGCTCTAAGGGGTGCCACGTGGCCCCCGGCCCCGGATGCGTGGCATCCCTTATAACTGCCATCAGGCGTCCCCCATAGGTTGGCGCCCTGGGCAGCTGCCCGGCTAGCTCCCCTCCACCCCCCTTAATCCAGCCCTGACTGTATCTTGGAGGTGAATTCTTCTTCCAGGTCTTCCCTCCTCCTTCTTGGTGTTCCTTTCTTCCTTTCCCCTTTTCCTTCTTCTTGATGGTCTCCAGTGTACATAGTGAAACTTGAGGCCTGCTTAGCTATACCGTAACCAGTTATCTTAGTATAATTGTACTAACCCATCATAACATATTGTAACAGAATTACCTAACCAATCATACCCCACCACTTTAGTTGATTTACACCTAGCAAAATTAATTATACAGCAGACAAAAACAGTTACAAACCAGACAGAGATCACCCAGACAAATAATAGGAAAGTGAGGACAATAATCATAAAATGTGGATTCCACAACCACAACTATTGGTAAACCGTTTCTTGCCAGACAAAATGCTGTTAACTAAGTTTTCTCTACCATTCTTAATATCTATTACTTTATTAGGTGATAGTGGGTGCTATTAGGACAAGATCTCCTCCTCACAGCCTAATGTGACACACTCACATTCCATCTAAATGGCATTAAAAGAATGTGACTCTAAGCTATACAGATAATGACTGCTGTTCTTCAGTCTGGCTGCAGAAGAAGGCTTTAGTTTAGGCCTTCCAATATGGCTACAGAAAAACCATATTGTTACAGTACATGATGCTGAGAGCAGCTTGGGCTAATGTGCGCGCCCTGGTCTGGGAGCCATTTTTAATCTTGTCTTCTCTACTGCCTGACTCTAGCTTTGGACACGTCACTTAATCTCTGTGCCTGTTTCCCTAATCTGTGAAGTGGGGCTACTGATGCCCTGTTTGTTGGGCCCTGGAGATTAATTGTTTGCAGTATAGTAAGTGCAGTTCAGCCCTGCTGCTGGGGATTTCCACCTCAGGCGTGCAGTAAGTTGTGTGGTTGGGACAGAGAAAATCAATGCAGCCCCTACCCAGGAGTGTTTGGCATTGAATTGATTCCTTCATTGGAGCTGTTTGACTATCCTCCATATTTCTCTGAATTGCAGGATAAAACCCGTCCTTTTCACACCCAGTAGGAGTTACGCCCAGGTGGATGAGGAGCAGTCCTATGATGGGCCCAGCACTAGCAGTGCCCATTCTGGTCCATCCCCAGGCAGCACCACCTCTGGCTATGACCCCAGGAGACCACCAGTGAAGAGTGAGTTATGTGGATGTCACTGCTTGCACTAGCTATTTCTAGCTGTCATTACAATGGGCACATAAAGCTACTTGAACACAGACTGCTCATATGTGGAAGAGATCAATACAGGTTTTGCAGTGAAATATTCTAGAGAGGGGTGTTCCCTTTCCAGCCCTCCTTTTAAAGGGAAGGGTGGAAAACCTGGTTCAAATTGCTTGCAAAGGTTTAGAAATAGTCTTGTGGTACAGATATTAGAGTAGGAATGGAGACTTGGGTTTGTTATCCTCTTCTGCCATATATTTGTTGGCAGTCTTGGGGAAGTCACTTAATTTTTCAGCCTCTTGTCCCCATCTGTTAATTGACAATACTGACTTGTCTCAGAGGGATCTTGCCATGGATAAATTCCCATATCTATGTGGTCAGAAAAATTTAGCAGTGGCAGATGGCATCGCTAAACCAATTAATAAAAACAGGGAGGAATTTAGTCCCAGATTTAAATGATGATGGTCATGGACTGACCCCAGCCCTGAGTATGTTCAGCTCAAAATGCAAATCCCACTTCTTCTTTTGTTAATCTTCCTTTGTTAATCTTATGATGGAGAGGCAGGGCAAAAGTGGAGAGAGGAAACTAGTGGGGGGGGGGGGGAAGCCTGAGAGCACCATGGCCACTTCTAGAATTGCAGTATGAATGGTGCTTGGATACCACAGTGACCAATACATAAAGAGGGTGAATGCCTTTCAGAGGCTTGCAATGTTACCAATGGAAAGAGCTGATGGACCAGCTGAAGTTCTTGGCCAGTCAGAGCTAACCAGTGTGGTGGTTTTTGGAAAAATCTGAGTTTGGCACAGGGCAGACACTAAAGGCAGCACTAAAAGATCCTGATATTGCACAGTTAGTAGGGGGAGGATGGGTGAACCTTGGACTGTATGGCTCCTATTGAGTTCAATCCCTTTTCTACCACGTTGGGGCCCTGCTTTTCCCTGTGATGGTCAGATCATGGCATAGCCTCCCAGGAGACCGTGGAAACCTTGTTGCTTAAATTAGAGCCCTGTATGGGTACAAAATTTGTATCTGCCTCCAAACTGCAAATATGGTCCATAGTTATAAAGCAGATATCTACAGATTTGCAGGACTTCAACTTGAATAATTAAATCTAGACTGGATCTAATGTTAGGAGCCGTTCTGTACTAGTCTGGGACTGAAACAGACGATCCCAATAGGTCTTCTCTATGTAACTTCCAATTCTTTAGGCTGAGACAGTGTTGGCTTGTGCTACTTGAATGCCAGGGGGCTCATGAGAGCTGCAGTTCTTTTGTTGTTGTTGTGGCTGCTGCTGCTGCGGCGGGAGAAGGGGAGTTGTGCCACTGCTTTTAGTTCAGTTTTTTCCTTTGTTTCAGAAATCGCACCCATGATGGCAAAGACGATCAAAGCATTCAAAAACAGGTTCTCTCGAAGATAAGCTACTGGAGAGAGATGGGAATTCCCCTCGGAGGGGGAGTGGCATGGAAGGGCGGGGAAGGAAGGCACCCAAGTTGCTCACAGTCCTTGCCTTGATTGTGCTCCATGGATGCTGCAGCAGCTGAGAGAGGCTTAAAAATCTGCACAAGGATAACAGCACAGTGTTTTCCAAGCCAGCCCTCTGGTCCCTTTCTCTGCCTCCCGTCTTGCTCCCAATTTCTATCAAAAGTCCCATGTTCAGAATTATAACGCCATCATAAAATGTGAAGTCTTGGTATCTGCTGAGAATGGAAGGACTAGAGACTGATGTTGCTATTTAACCTCTTAATAAATTTAAAAAATGGTTTTAATGAATATTTCCCCCAGATATTATTTGCCACCCCCAAAGCCCAGTCCTGGTAGAAGGACCCTGCTTCTTTCCTCGTGACTTGAGTTGGAGCCATTTCCCTCAATGTGGATGCTGTTACAATGGGAGACTCTTCCTTGATTTCATGCCCACTACATGTTAAGTCCCATCTGGAACCTCTGGGACAAGGTAATACTGGAGGCCAATCTTCTTACCAGCCCTTCAGCAAGCTGGGTTGGGCCTGAGACAACATTCTCCAGTTGTGTATGTTAATGAATCCCAGCTCTCAACTTCTCTGATCTCCTCTTTATACAGTTTCTTAAACTGCTGTTTGGGAATGCTGAGAGCTGTTGAGGATCCTTCTCCCTGCTCTGTTCTCTTCCCCTTCGCTTTACTGGAAAAACACAAGTATTCTTTGGGTGAAAAATCACTGCTGAAACTGAAATTTTAATCACTCTCATGGGTTTTAGATTGGTCTCACTCTGTAAGCCAGAACAATTTTAACAAAACCAATGAAGGAATTGGTTTTATTTTTTTTAGCAGAAGGAAGCAGCTGTGTCTTGTTTCCCATGTGCCATACAGCATTGGAAAGGATTTTCTGAGTTTTAAAGCTGACACTTTATCCCACCCTTTCCCTGTAAATTATTGCTGGAAAAAACAAAAGCTTTAGTGTGTTGTTTTTAGTTTGTCAAACCACTTTATGAGGAAAATGAATCACATCTTATGTTGGTGCAAACACTGCAGTACGAATTCAAAACACACAATGTCTGAGGAAAAATCCCAGCTGCGGAAGGGAGGGATGAGGTTTTACCTTTGAGTGAGCAGCCTCTGTTGAGCTTGACAGAAAAGTAATGAGGACTTGGGAGCAAAATGCCATCATGAAGGTGGCCATGTGTAAGGATGTTGGCAATGTGACTTCAGTTAAATGAGCAGAGTTTCACTATGGCTGTAGCTGCTTCTGGCAGTTTTAAGGTGAAGGGCACTATTAGGGAGTCACTGTCAGTTATAAAATCCATATTATGGCTGGTAGTTCAGCACAAGCACTGAATCTGTCTTGGCAGATGTGAAAGCAAGTTTACCTGTAACACTATTAGCATAGATTTGACTGGGTTAGAGCCGGTACTGCTGTGAGGTAACCTGTTCTGCTCTTGATGGCTCAAGCCTATCTGATCTCTTCTATAAGAAGATCTGGAAATTACTCATTTGAATTGCTCCTAAATGAAATTGACTCCATAGGACATTCTGCCTTCTTTCCTCTAAGGAGAGCAGCTCTTGGTGGTAGCTGCTCAACAGCATTGCTGTTGTTTTCTTGTCTGGAAAATCCTGAACAAATGGAGTTGGCTGTGTATGCTGACCTGAAAACTTTGCTGTAAAGTGCTTACCACAGAGGGCTTGGGATGTCAACCCCTTCTCCCCCCTCCCCCCCCCCCCCGCCTACTTTTACACTTTGGGTGGTTCTTAGGCATTTTGAACCTCCAGGAAGTCCCAATTTTTATTTGCAATTTTGAAGATCTTGGAAGAGTTTTCTCAGAATTTTGTGTGTGGTAAATTTGTTAGTCCCAGACGCTTCAATGATGTTACCGTGCAGCATTTCAGTGTGTGTTGTGCTGTAAAATAATGCCTTTTGCTCTTGCATTTTGCTGTATTTAATTTGCTGTATTTTTAATTAGGTAACAATATATAATCTTCTGCCAACTGTTGTGCTACCATTTATTTCTGCTTTTGACTTGGGCTGTGGGAAAAGGGACGACTCATCTGCATCTGGGCCATGTTTAAAGAACCTTGGGTAAATCCTGAGAACCCTCTCAGGCACCATTAAATTGCTACCTAGCATTATTTGGTTAGATATCCACATCTGGACTGTGGATACTACTACTTTTAGCTGTGCAGTGGGTATATATCCCATTAAAACCTATTCTCTCGCTGCAGACCCTGTCATCTGTCAGTATTTTAGCCTAGTTTGGTGGATTTGTGGCAAAAGATACAAATATGGTTGCCTCTAATCCCATAACATTTCAGTCCACTTGCTCAATGAGCAAATCCTTTGTATGAGACCAACACTCATCCCTCTTCTACAAGGTGCTCTTTCTTTTTTCAGTCAGACACTAAATCTCCCAGGCTGAAAGAATCTGAATGCCTTTTACTGAGGGGGAGGAATAATTTTAGTAAGACCCAAACTAAGACAGCTGTTGAGTAAAATTGCTTGCTTAGTTTCCAATCTCTTCCAGCATTTGTTAAACTTGTGCAATTTTCTGTGCTATGTGCAAAGAAACCATCTAAAATCCATCCCCCCTTGAGTGCTTTCGCTGGGTTGGGATGAGTGACATGGGCAGGAGGGAGAGTTATGCTGATTAGCATTTGTACTTTAGTCCCCAACTATGTATATACAATTTTCTATGTTACTTTTTTGTGGTAACTATGGAGATTAATATTTTAATTAGATAAGTTATATGAAAAGAAGAAAATCATGTCTCAATAAAAGCCAAAACACTGGACAGTGTCTGTCTGTTCCTTTCTGGCTCTGGGTAATAAATGAGCATAGTGAAATAGCAAACTAGGAAGTATGATTGCATGGTACTGCTGATGAGCTGAATTTACCTTTTTAATCTGACAGCCCCATTTCCAGTTTAATTTTCAGAAGTCTCCTGTTATCTAGAGGCTATAATCCATGGATGGAAAGAAGGGTGAAATCCTAGGCTCACAACAGGATCTAAGCAGTTGTCTGTCATGTTTCCTTTCCTCCCTATCTGCCCCAGTCTGAACCAAGAACTATGAATTGATATTAAAAATACCTTTTAAAGCAGTATAAGAAAATGGCCTCTCCATGTTTATAGCTGAACGTGGCCACTCCATTTGAAAGCTAGGTAACTGAAGTTTGAGGATGGAAGGACCTGTCTGGCTACCGCACTCCAGAGAGCTGCCGGTTAATCCCTTGGCTGAGTTGTAACCCATTCTTATTAACTCACAAGGGTTAGGGTTAGGGTTTTTCTGGAAAATCAGCTGCTTTTCCCGGAAAAACTTGCCAGCTGTTTACACTGGCCGCTTGAATTTCCGGAAAAGCACTGACGATCTCATGTAAGATCATCAGTGCTTTTCCGAAAATACTATGCTGCTCCCGTTCGGGCAAAAGTCTTTTTCTGAAAGACTTTTGCGCAAAAGGGCCAGTGTAGACAGCTCAGATTTGTTTTCCGAAAAAAAAGCCCCGATTGCAAAAATGGCGATCGGGACTTTTTTGCAGAAAAGCGAGTCTAGATTGGCACGGACGCTTTTCCGCAAAAAGTGTTTTTGTGGAAAAGTGTCCATGCCAATCTAGACGCTCTGTTCCGAAAATGCTTTTAACGGAAAACTTTTCTGTTAAAAGCATTTCTGGAAAATCATGCCAATCTAGACACAGCCATTAAGTTTTCATTACAGCCTAACCCTTTCCCCTATGGCTTTATTGTCTGTGACATATCCATAGAATGTATGTTGAGCTCTTAGCAGTACTCCCCTTGTCTCCCAAACTACAGCTTTATTGGTTTCCAGTCACTCTTAACTAATCACTCTGCCCTTCTCTGCATTCACACTGAGCACTTAAAACACTGTGTATGTACAACATCACAGTTCCAACACGGGCTTTAGCTAGAGCAGTCTACCCAATAGGAGTATGTCTAGCATAGTTCAAGCTCAAAGGAGACACTCTTATGGTGACACATAGTAAGTGATTTCTTGCCCAGGGAAGGGAAGTCTCAGTAGGGCAAGAGTCAGAGAGGTGCAGGTTGTGAAGAGCAGGACAAGCTATGAGAAGTGCAGGTGTAGATCTCCTGAAGCAGGATAATTTTACAGCAAGGCTGTATCTCGATTGGCCAGTTTTCCAGAAAATCAGCCACTTTTCTGGAAAAACTTGCCAGCTGTCTACAGTGGCCACTTGAATTTCTGCAAAAGCACTGACGATCTCATGTAAGAGTGTCAGTGTTCTTACGGAAATGCTGTGCTGCTGCCGTTCGGACAAAAGTCCTTTTGCGCAAAACTTTAGCGCAAAAGGGCCCGTGGAGCCGGCGCGGTGTTGTCAGGCGGAGCCAGGTGGAGCTGGTGCGGTGTTGTCAGGCGGAGCCAGGCGGAGCCGGCGCGGTGTTGTCAGGCGGAGCCGGCGCGGTGTTGTCAGGCGGAGCCGGCGCGGTGTTGTCAGGCGGAGCCAGGTGGAGCCGGCGCGGTGTTGTCAGGCGGAGCCGGCGCGGTGTTGTCAGGCGGAGCCAGGTGGAGCTGATGCGGTGTTGTCAGGCGGAGCCGGCGCGCTGTTGTCAGGCGGAGCTGGCACGGTGTTGTCTTGCGCAAAAACGCCCCGATCCCGAAAATGGCGCTTTTAACGGAAAACTGTCCTGTTACAAGCACTTGTGGAAAATCCTGCCAGTGGAGACGTAGCCCCGGAGGATTGAGTCGCCCCGGCCCCGCCCCCTCTCTCCGCTCGGCCTCCGAGCAACTGCTTTGTCCGCTACCACCTGCCCCGGCTGGACCAACGACGGCAGGGGGTGGGTTTCGCGGCGCATCACGTGACGGAGGAATGCCCCTCCCCGACCCGCGCCAAGTACCGTGCGTCACGTGCGGGGGCGGGGCTATCGAGTCGCACGCGCCCCGAGCTGCGCGGCCGGGCCATGGCGCACGGGCACGGCGGGGGCGGGGGCTGCGGCTGCGAGGCCGAGCGCGAGGAGCCCCCCGAGCGCCGCGGCCTGGCCTGGGGCCTCTACCTGCGCATCGACCGCGAGCGGCTGCAGTGCCTCAACGAGCGGCGCGAGGGCAGCGGCGCGCGCGTCTTCCGCGCCTGGGAGGAGCGCGGGGACCGCAGCCAGGTACCGCGTACCGCCCTGGGGGGGGGCCAGCCAGGTACCGCGTACCGCCCGGGGGGGGGCAGCCAGGTACCGCCCCGGGGGGGGAGGGGGGCAGCCAGGTACCGCGTACCGCCCTGGGGGGGGGGCAGCCAGGTACCGCCCCGGGGGGGAGGGCGCCGCCAGGTACCGCGTACCGCCCTGGGGGGGGCAGGTACCGCGTACCGCCCTGGGGGGGGGGGGCAGCCAGGTACCGCGTACCGCCCTGGGGGGGGGGCAGCCAGGTACCGCGTACCGCCCTGGGGGGGGGGGCAGCCAGGTACCGCCCCGGGGGGGGAGGGGGGCAGCCAGGTACCGCGTACCGCCCGGGGGGGGGGCAGCCAGGTACCGCCCTGGGGGGGGGGGCAGCCAGGTACCGCGTACCGCCCTGGGGGGGGGGCAGCCAGGTACCGCGTACCGCCCTGGGGGGGGGGCAGCCAGGTACCGCCCCGGGGGGGAGGGCGCCGCCAGGTACCGCGTACCGCCCGGGGGGGGGGCAGGTACCGCGTACCGCCCCAGATACAAACGGAATGAACAGTGTCTCAGTACAAGTGTGTGTGTGTGTTGATTTTCCTATGACTGTTTACTGGCACAACCCCACTGTGGGTGAGTGTGATTTTACTGGTTTAGAAGTCTGAGGGGTAGCCATATTAGTTTGTTTCAGCAAAAATGTTGAGGACTTTACAACAACTTAAAGCAGGGCTACTCAACAGGCGGTCTGTGGGCCACAGTGCAGTTTGGGTTTACATGGGGCTCAACACACGGCTTGTGGGTGGGACCTTTTGAACATGGCCTCCACTGGGAACATGCTCCGCAACAGCTGGGCATCTCCCAGGTGGGGTGAGCATTTAAAGATGCAAGCAGACTGGTGGCTGAACAGATGGGTACAGGGTGTTGGCATTTCTAGCCCCCAGGGAGGAGATTTCAGGAGTGCTGGGGCATTGTGTGAAAGAAGCTATTTGCATATATTTACATATATATTTGCATGTCCATGCAACCACACTTAGGTTGTGGCCCTCAGCATGTGCTATGAGTATCATTGTGGCCCCCAAGGCTTCCAAAGCTGAGTACACGTTTATTTGGGTGTAAGCTTTCCTGGGTGTTTTGTTAGGATATGTCTACACTTGCACCCTATTTCAAAATAGGGATGCAAGTGAAGGCATTGGAAATTGCAAATGAAGCTGAGGTTTAACTATTCCACGCTTCATTTGCATATTTGCGTTATGGCGCTATTTTGAAATAAAATGTGCTGTGTAGAGGTGTTATTTCGAGAGCAAACTCTCTCGAAATAACGCGTTTACACAGCGCATTTTATTTCAAAATAGGGCCATAACGCAAATATGCAAATGAAGCGTGGGATATTTAAATCCCGGCTTCATTTGCGATTTCCAATGCTTTCATTTGCACCCCTATTTTGAAATAGGGTGCAAGTGCAGACATACCCTTAGTCTTTAAGTTGCCAAGGACTTGTTTTTACTGGTATAGTTTATTTTACTTGGGAAGGCTAGAATAAATTATACCAGTAAAAGGGGCAGCTCTGCCTTATAAGCTGCATCTGCACCAGGAGCACCTGGCTATATAGGTATGCTTTTGTTAGGGATGTGTAAGGTTAACTGGTAAGCATCGCCCTTAATGGATGATGCTTACTGGTTTCAGTTAACCAATGGGGGCTGGAGCAGCTCCCTGCCTGCTGGGGGCAGCTCCAGCCCCGTGGGGTCCACCATAGACAGGGGTTGCTCTAGGTGTTAACCAATTACACAGTATTTGACATTCCTAAATTCTACTGGTATAGTTTATTTTGCTCATAGAGGTGTTTTTATTATTGTGGTACAAAGTGCAGTCAAAACCAGTAGGTATTGTACATCAGCATGCTTATACCAACAAAGTGCTGCTAGTGTAGACATTCATAAGCCATAACAAAAAAGGCTTTTTGTCCCACACCTCAACAGACTTTCTAGTGCATGTTTCAGTGGGTTATTGGTTTAAATTTTTCTATTAAATATGTTAGAATGCTTACTAGTAGGCAGAGCAGCTGTATAACTGAATTATGATTTTCAGTATAAACAAAGTTCATTGGATAATGCATTGTTCAAATTCATTCATAACTCCCAACATAAAATGCAGTATATTAATATGGTTCCCAGCAAATGTTACCACAAAACTTTCAATGGAATGCAGGTATGAACTGATGCAGAAGGAAGTGCAAGGGAAGTATAATATATGGCATTACAGAATGTCTTCATTATCGGTTTCTAAAGGGTTATTTTTAATCCAGTTTTGTATCTTTTAGTTTGTCGAAAGTGATGATGATGAAGAACTTCTGTTTAATATCCCGTAAGTAACTGCTTGGTGCCATTTTATACCGTGTAATGCCCAATGGACTTAGTTTTATTTGTGACAAGTTCTTTACTCTCAGTAGTCTTCCTTGAATGTTCTTGGGAAATTAACTAGAAAACAAATTTGGGTGATGGCAGCTCTTCTTGACTGACATGTAATGAATTGTGTGATGTATAGTCAAGACTTACTGGAAGATAATGAAGGTGAAATCACTTACTCTGTGTTTCATGGCAGGTTTACAGGCAATGTGAAGCTAAAAGGGATAATTGTGATGGGAGAGGATGATGACACACACCCCTCAGAGATGAGACTGTAAGTGGAACTGGGCCTGGCCCCCAGAAAAGCTCATATTGGACAGATATTGTATAGAATATTTGCACAGCTGTTTCAGAACAGTATTGAAATCTCTAAGCAGTGTTTTTATGATGTTCTCAGGGATGGTCTTCCATTTGCTATGTGAAGATGAGACTGAATTCTAGAGCAACTTGTACTAAGGGTTTTTATTTTTTATGTCAGTTTTAAAAACAATACATTAGTTTTTCTTTTTCTACTGCAAAGTTCTCCTTGCCAATGACATCAGTATTTCTATCAGCATTTTACAAAAGCTAGAGCAGGCATTGGTGAATTTAA
The DNA here is from genome assembly GCF_049634645.1 of Pelodiscus sinensis. Taxonomy (NCBI): domain Eukaryota; kingdom Metazoa; phylum Chordata; order Testudines; family Trionychidae; genus Pelodiscus; species Pelodiscus sinensis. The sequence continues at coordinate 265,752 of NC_134735.1, forward strand.
ATCAGAAACCAGGAGTACCTTACTTCTAGTCCTGAGTTTAAGCCAGGCTGCCTGCTCCTATTACAGAGTAGAAGCTCCTATACTAGATTAATGCAGTTTGACCCTCTCTAGTCTGGCACTTTCAGCAGCTGATCGGTGCTGAACCACAGGACATCAATATTAGGGAAATGAAGGTTTAACTGGTGGGCAGGAGCAACTCCCTGCTTACCACAGGCAGTACGCTGCTTCAGGCCCAGAGTCAGGTCCTGGCCTTTATCAGTTACTGTAAACGATTACAGGCAGGGTCCTACCCCACTCTGGCGAGCTGGATGCCATTCCACGGTGTTGGCTCTGTATCAGAGCCAGCAGTGCAGGCAGCAGCTGGCTTCCCAGGAACAGGGCTGCAGGTGGGTGCCAGCATGTGCTGGGAGCTGGCTTAAAAGCTAGCTCCTGGTGTGCACTGGTTTCCGGGGAGCTGAGTAGTAGTGCAGGCAACAGAAGGGAGCTGTTGCCAGCTCGGAGCCAGCTTTTAAACAGGGTCCCAGAGAGTTGACTACTGCCCTGTACTGTTGCCTCTGATAGAGAGGTAGCAGTATGGCAAGGCATCCAGTGACAGCGGAAGCCATCTCCTGGCACGCACCAGCTCCCAGGATGCCATCCCCTGTGCTGCAGGTGGATTTAACCAGATAACTGCTGAAAATTCAGCAATTACAGTTACCCATTTACCTGCTTTTAACATCCCTAGCACAGTAGCCCCAGCCCCAGGTGGGGGAGCAACTCCCCTACCCCCTGCTCACCCCTATTTTACATTCCTAGTCAGTATTGTGTAGTAGCATTGCTAACACTTCCACTGCTTATTGGACTCTTAGAAGACAGTCAGGTAAATTAGAGCTGAATAACAGCACAGAACACTGAGCTGTAAAACCTTGAGACTGTGGGGAACCTTGGCCACACACGATACGTGGACATCTGGCTAACACATCACACCAGACCTGTGGATATTGCTGGACCAGAGGGTGCCAGACTAGAGCGGTTCAACCAATATAAATGTAAGTGTTTGGTGATAAACATGATTAAGGCCCTGTGAAAATTGTGGAAGGGGGTATTATTCATCGCAGCATCAGGTAGGTGTCTGAATTTCATGGGATGTGCACGACTGCTGGGTTCCAGCATGAGCTTCTGTGACTTGTAATGAAGTACTGATCCTATTTCAGGAGACGGGTGTGGGTGGGGAGAGAGGGCCATCTCATCACTAGGTTTCGTCCATCTGTTGTAGCCTTGTCTAGAGCTGGGATTGGGGCCTAGTTTTAGTCTTGCATGGATACAAAATTTGTATCTGCATCTGATCCACAAACATGATCTGCGGATAGCTGCAGATTTGCAAGGCTCTATAGATCACACTGTGCTCTGCAGAGATCTGGGCCACTGCTGCTTCCTTCTCTGAGTTGAGGGAAGGGAAGAAGGGGAGAGTGGCACGGAACTGATAAGGCACTGGGATTAGGAGCTTTGGTAAGCCCCTTTGAAGTCAATGCAGTAATAACTACTAAAGGAGCTGAGACCAGGATTTGCCACGTGGAGCATGAGCAGGGGGAGGAGAAGGGAAAGAGAGGGTCTAGCTCATCCTTCTGCTAGGACAGCCCCTTCACCTGTTTGTGCTTCAAGCAGAGGGTCCCAGACCTAGACTTTGCAAGCTGGTGCTGCAGTGTCTCCCATAGGTCTGGTGAGGGTCCTGTGAGGCAGGCCAGGGCCCGTACTGCTGCATGTTGTCAGTGCCACACCTCCTCCTAACTGGCTGGCAGGACAGGAAGAAGTAGCAAGTCTGGCCTGGAGATGAGCTCAGGATGAGCTGAGGCTTGCCTTGGACCTGGCAGTTGTTGCGGTGTGTGTGGTGTCACAGGAGCAGCCTGATGCCATGGCTTTTCAAAGAGCTCAGACCCAGGAATGCTGTTTGTAGAGTAAACCCCCTACCGTAATTTTACAATTTCTGTGAAGTTGTGACTTATTCAGGGCCCTCATCACCACCTGGCTTTCTGCTAAAGGCAGCTTTTCCCTTCACCTTTGCTCTGTTTTTAAAGCACTGGAATCTTGATTCCTCTTGTAAATAGAATTTATAGAAATGTAGGGCTGGAAGGGACCTCAGTCATCCAGTCTCAGCCCTCTGTTCCGGGACAGGATTCTATATACCTTGACCAGCCCTGATCAGTATTTCCTGTAAGATGAGCTCTTGTGCAGCCACCCAGGAGAGATTCAGGTGCTGTGCAGCTGAGTAGCACAGCGTGCACAGCTGGTAGCATGTGTTTCTACTGGTGATGCATATCTGCACATGCCTCAGTGCACATAATCTATTCCGTACATGGATGGAAAATAATTAGAGGAAGCATTGGCCCTGACGGGCATTTGTCCATCCACTACTTAATCTTGACTGTTCCAGATCTTGACTATCCTTATAGTTAGGAAGTTTCACCTTATATTAATCTCACTGGCTGCAGATTAAACCAATTGCTACTTGTCCTAGCCTCAGTGGACATTGAGAACAATTATTTATTATGACTTCTAACAAATTTGTAGACTATCAGTCAGTCTTCATTTCTGAAGACTGAAAAAGCAGCCATGTTGAAGCTTTCCTTATAGCTCAGGTTTTCTAAACTTTCTATCATTTATGTTGTGTTTCTCTGGATTCCCTTCAGTTGTCCTCATCTTTCCTAAAGTGTGGCACCCAGAATTGCACTCAGTACTCCAGCTGAGGTCTCATCAGTACTGAGTAGAACATGAAGTCGAAGTGCTGTTGATGAATGTCTTAACTCTACCTCTCTGTTCTGTGCTTGTTTACGTGTCATGGTGTGTTGACGGTTCCTGAGATGATGCTATTTTTTTTGGCTGATCCCGTTGTGTTTTTCACAGGATAAAGCCAATTTAATAACTCAATGGTGGGAAGAGAGGCAAGATAGATAAATCAGTTTGCTGAGATGCATTTTAACCACTGTTTTTCCCCTTTCCCAGGTTCAAGAATGTTCCTCATATGTCATTTGATGATACAGCCAAAGAACCAGATCAAGTTTTCAGTCTGAATCGGGATCTAACAGGAGAACTGGAATATGCCACAAAGTACGACACAGCCTCTTCCCTTCTCTGTTGTGTACATATTAGGGATGCACAGACATTCATTTCCTGTGGAGCCAATGAGTTTGTTCTTTTAATCAAGACTGACTCACGTGCTAGTCAACTCTTACAAGATGTTAGTGGGGGAGCGCAATTCCTTCACTCACATCATAACTTTGCATTAAATAATAGAATGCGCTTTTTAAATGTCTTTTCTGGCTCTTCTCTGCAATTGTGTTTGGAGTGAGACCTCTACCATTCCCTAAGTGGTGTAGGACAGTGTTTCTCAACCTTTTTTATGACGTACCCTTTTAAAAAAATATAAGTACGCCCCAGTACTTACAGTTTTCAGACACACAGGTTTTTTTCTACTGTTGCAGCACATTTGTTTAAACAACTTAATCATAGCTGGGCGGGTGATAACATTTTTGGGTGTAAAAAGTACAAAAATAATAACGCTGTAAAACTTAAAACAAAAATTGAGTTTTCTCCAAATTTCAGTTGTATTGATGTACCTCCAAGGATACTCGTACCACTGGTTGAGAAACACTGGTGTAGCAGACCTTTTCCCTGGGAAGGGGAGACCTTCTTGGGGTTTGCATCCCAGAGGCTCCCCAAACTGAATTCTCCATGCCTTATCTCCTCCACCACCATTTGTACCAAAAAGGACTAACGTAGACTTTTTATTGTTCTGCAATATGCCAGGGGAGTCATGAGTCCTCTTCACTCCCAGTTTTGTTGCTCCAAGGAGTGAATGGCTAAAACACCAGGTCTCCTACATGATTGCTTAGTCTTCACATCTCAACAGGCTTTCCTATACTTTCATCCTTTTTAGTGCAGGAACTGCTTTAGAAATTAGGAATTATTTCCCAATGGGTCCTGGATGACTGGTTACATACTGGACTCTGAACTCAGTCTGTTTTTTCTTCCAGAATTGCTCGTTTCTCAAATGTTTACCATCTCTCCATCCATATTTCCAAGAATTTTGGAGCTGAGACGACAAAGATCTTTTATATAGGCCTGAGGGGAGAATGGACAGAGGTGAGTAAAAGTGGAGGAGGCAGGGTGGGGATGTGAGGGGTGTCATGCACCTCCCAATGCTGTTTTTTGTGGGAGGGGCTAGCCAGCAGGGGAACTAGTCCAGAAATAGGGTCCTGGAACCTGCAAGGGAAGATCCAGCTGCCTTCACTCACTGGCAGTAGCAGGGGGAAATGCAGCAAAGTTTGTGCCTGTTTGTGCCACTCTGGAGGATAGTGCAGGACCCACACTTCCTGACAGTAGCAAAGTGATACAGTGACCAGTCTGCCTGGCTTCGCTTCCCCCAGCTGCTGCTGGTGAGTTGGACGGGAGGGAGGGAGGGAAACCCTGCTGCTGGTGCCATCCCACTAGCAGCCTCATTTGGAGGAAAGGGTTTGGGGAGGACAGCAGGACCTGGATGGAGGGAGGTTGTCCCAACCCCTTCCCTGGGGGTTGGGTCAGATGGCTCTTGGCCTCTGGGTTTGGCATCAATGGAGGGTTGACTTGTAAAGCATTTCCTGAGCTGGGACAGGTGCCTGTGCCTCAGTGCCTGGCACCAAATTCAGTTTGGGCACATCGTGGGACGGGTGGGAGAGATCACTTTGGACAGAAGTGATGTGGGAAGAACACATCAGGTTTCTTTGGGTTTTTTGGTGGAGCAAATTGAGCTTCAGTGGCATGGGACTAAATACATTTACCTTGATTCAGGCTTATCGACATGAAGTGACCATCTGTAACTACGAAGCATCAGCAAACCCAGCTGACCACAAAATTGATCAGATCATGCCGGAGACCCACTTCATTTCCTAACAGTAGCTCCAGGATGCTTCCAAAAGTTCTGTTATCAGTACACTGAATTAATGTACTGACACTCAAGAGAGCAGGTTTTTGGGGCTCTGGAGAGTGTTGGAAATCACTTCTTCTTGTCTTTGCCCTGGGAAAAAGAGTGCCAATGCATGAAATCTTTTATAAAGTGAATTAAGGGCAATCATCTGTTGGGTGCTTCAGCACATTGAAGAATCTGGCCTTGAAGTAGTGGAGTGTGCCTCTTTCACAGTGGCAACCTAGTGGCCTAATCACTTTTGTTGCCAAGTGTAAATAAAGCTTATCTTCTCACTATCTATGCCCTAAGCTTCAAGAGCAATGGAATAACCACCGGCAGATCTGTTGTCCTTTAGTATTGAACAATTGCTCCTGGTGTCAAGCTTGAACCTAATGATGACTTGAGGAATTCTAAACTGAAACTTGCATCTTGAGATTGTCCCCCTGAAATGTAAATTGAGGGTAATCGAAGAGTGGGAGATGCTGCATCTGTATTGTATGATAGGGAGTGGGAGGGCTTGGCTTTGCAGAAAGTATTTAAAGTACTGTGTGTGTGTAAAGTTTTATTGTCTTGCTAAAGGGCGGGAGCCTTGACTCCTTGTTAGAAGTCAGAACTGGAGATCCAGTTTTAGGCACCTTAGAACGACTGTAACTAATTTTTCCCAATAAATCCATAGCAGCTGTACGGGTGTGATTGCCTGTGTCCCTTCCTCCTGCAGCGTGGCCGCCTGGCAGACGGGGTCAGGCCCTTGCGCGCTGTGGGTGCTCACAGCCCCGCTCTGTTACGCGCAGGGAACCGCGCTCCAGCAGCCCCGCTCCCTTCCCTCGCCGGCAGGGGGGGCCGAGCCCGTGCGCGGGGCGGGGAAGGCGGCTCCACGCAGGGGCCCGGTGGCTGCGGGCGGGCCGGGGCCGGGGCCGGTGCGCGAGGTTCGGGCTCCAGGCCCCGCTTCCTTCGCTCGTGGCCGCCCCGCGGGGGGGGACTTCCCGCCCCACGCCGAAGGACCAAGATGGCGCCCCCTGCGCCCCGCTTCCGGGGTTCAGTGACATGCCTGCCGTCACTTCCGGGTTACTGACCCGGGCCGGCGGAAGTTCCGGTCGGGGGAGGCAGGAGAGTGTGGGAGCCGGGGAGCGCGAGAGAGGTGCGGAGCGGGACGGGTCGGGGGGAGGGGAACGGCTTACTGTGGGGGAGGGGCTATAGCGTGTAGCGGGAGGCTGCCCTATGGGGGGCGGAAAAGCCCCTGGTGCCGTTCAGCTGCGCGGCTGAGGGGGCGGGGCGGGGCCGTGGGTGGGATGAGCTGCTGGAGAGGCCCCCGCCCAGGGTGTGGCCAGACAACCCCAGCATCTGCCCCGGCGGGGGGGTGGCTCCCTCGCTGGGAAGGCGGGAGAAGGGCGCTGCGGTGGGTTCTTGGATGTTGGGCGTTTGTCTGGGGAGCACAGGGTTGGGGGGTTCAAGCTCTGTGGGGTGTTGTGCTCCTGGAGATCAATAGAGGGCAGTTCAATGGACTGTGTATGATCTAGGGAGGTATTGTGTTTGCCTGTGAGCGAGGGGAGCACATGGTGCCTCAAGATAAGGTAAGTGTAGCGATATGCTATGGAGATAATATCCATGGAGAGAAGATAGTGTAAGCATGTTACTACTTCAGCTACAGGAGGGAATCGGGTGGGTCAGTGCACAGACATTGCTGGAGACAATTCAGAGAAGCATCCAAACCATAGCAAGCACCATACATGATACCACGAGTGTTGGTCATCACCCAGTACTCAATGAGGAGGCAAGGCAGAAGAGAGAGCGAAATGTGTGTCTGGATGAGATTGGAGAGGAGGGATACAATTGCTCTAGATCAGTGTTTCTGAAAGTGTACCGCAGAAACGCTTTAACTGGCCTCCCCAGTCTGTTTATATACCAGTGCCACGGCCACGGAACCTCACGGCTCCTATTGGCTCCATTTCATCCTTTGCAGCCAAGAGGAGCTGTGGGAAGCGGCATGGGCCAGGCTACCACTTCCCATGGCTCCCCTTGGCTGCAAAGGACGAAACGGAGCCGTGAGGCTCTGTGGCTGTGGCGCCGGTACATAAACAAACCGGGGAGGCCAGTTAAAGTGTTTCTGAAAGTGTTTCTGTGGTACACTTTCAGAAACACTGATCTAGATGGCTAAGGAGGCTCTCTTGTACTTCAAGTGCTCAGTCTAGGGAAGGAGGCAAAAAGGAGTCTGGTATTGATTAGGAGATCAAGAGAGAGATGAGGGGGAAATAGCTAGGAGACTCTTAAGGAGGTGTAGGGAATCCGCTGAACGGGAGCTGTATTATAGATTATCCATGCGTGAAGCACTTTTTTGGGTTTTAGCTAGGGGATGTGACAGTAATAAACCAGTGCTGGCAGGATATCCATACTGGGGCCTGTGCAGTGCAATATGTTATTAGGCCACCTGTACAGAACATTTAGGCCAAAGTCTCTTTCACAGTCCATAGTCTGCAGCTGAGTACGTCACAAGAATCCCTGCACTTTTGCTGCAATTGGCTGACTGTTCAAGAGGATCAGAGAGAGGATTTGAGGGGGATGGTCCAGGTGAGGTTTGAGATGCATCAGCAGGGATGAAAAGTAAGAGAAGTGATTAATAAGTGGTGATGTTGGCTAGTATTGCAGGTCATGACAGAGGTGTACTGGCAGAGTGCTTTGAAGAGGCCCAAGACTGGAATGGGAGATGCCTAGGGTGCATTGGCAGAGCTGCCTGAGGGAAACTTGTAGCGTGACTAACCATTTATTAGAAGTTTCAGGGTGTAGCCAAGTTAGTACAGGATAAACTTAAAAACCAATAAAGAGTCTGGTAGCACTTTATAGACTAACAAAACATGTAGAAGGTATCATGAGCTTTCGTGGGCACAGCCCACTTCTTCAGATGATCTGGGTTTAATCCCTTGCTTTCTCAGGTTATGGAAAGGTGCTGCAGAGCAAGGTACATTGTGAGGAACATTTTGTCTGTGTTTCTGAGATGGCACTTCAGGCAGCATGTTCTGTAAGGTGGGATGCCTGTGCTATGCTAAAAAGAGCACATTCAGTGGATCTATAGATGGGCATGAGCATTAGTGATTATTTTTATTGTTCAGTAGAAAGGATTGGATTAGCTAAAGAGGACTGAATTGCTTTGGATAAAGTAAGACCTGGTGCAGGTTGTTGCCACAAGGTCTGAGTGAACCTTTCCTGGCCAAATTCTATTAAGGAGAAAGTAAGTTTAAAAGTTCTGGGGCCAAATTCTCCCCAGATGTAATTCTCCTAGGCTGCGTCTAGACTGGCATGATTTTGCAGAAATACTTGTAACGGAAAAGTTTTTCTGTTAAAAGTATTTCTGCAAAAGAGCGTCTAGATTGGCACGGATGCTTTTGCGCAAAAAGTGCTTTTGCGAAAAAGCATCCGTGCCCAGTATAGACTCGCTTTTGCGCAAGAAAGCTCCGGTGGCCATTTTAGCCATCAGGCTTTCTAGCGCAAAAAATTAAGGTGCCTGTCTACACTGGCCCTCTTGCGCAAGTGGGCTTATCCCTGAGCGGGAGCATCAAAGTATTTGCACAAGAAGCACTGAATTCTTACTTTAGAACATCAGTGCTCTTGCGCAAATTCAAGCGGCCAGTCTAGATGCACCCCTAGAGTTACATGAAGGATGAATTTGGTCCATAGTTTTTTAAAGGGTAGGCTCTGACAATCTTATCTTTTTGTTTTATGTGGCGACTAAGAATGCTGCTTTTGCTTAATTAGTTGAGTGAATCAAAACTCTACACTCAGAGGCATTTCTCTGACTGCATCTACTTCCGAAAAACATACCTGCTCAATTCCAACGTTTCAGGGAATGGTCTAGGTATCAATTTTGGTAAGGATCAGAGAGCTGGAAAAGCCTGATTTGCAGACTGCCCCTTTGGTGCTGAAGGCAGGGCAGACTCACTGGTGCCCTCTGTTGCTTCCTGCACACATGACAGACAGCAAGTTACATTTCACTGGTAGTATAAGATGAGCTGTGCACCCATTCAGCTGCCCAGAGACTGGCCCCTCATCCCTGAACTCTGTCCATTTCCTGCTCTCACCAGGCACTTCAGTCCCAGCTCTAGACAGTTTTCCTCCCTGGGCCCCTCTCCCTTTGTTCTGGCAACCCCCATCTCATGGTCCCCACCCCACTTAACTAACACACAGAGTTTGGCCTAGATGAGCAATGAAGTGTGCAGCTCTCTAAGGGTACGTCTAGACTACGTGCCTCTGTCGCCAGAGGCATGTAGATTAGGCTACCAGACATAGGAAAATGAAGCAGCGATTTAAATAATCGCCGCTTCATTTAAATTTACATGGCTGCCGCGCTGAGCCGACAAACAGCTAATCAGCTGTTTGTCGGCTCAGCGCGATAGTCTGGACGCACGGGTGTCGACATCAAAGGTATTTGTCGACCACCCAGGTATGCCTCCTGGGATGAGGTTTACCTGGGTGGTCGACAAATACCTTTGATGTCGACACCCACGCGTCCAGACTATCCACATCAGCGCGGCAGCCATGTAAATTTAAATGAAGCGGCGATTATTTAAATCGCTGCTTCATTTTCCTATGTCTGGTAGCCTAATCTACATGCCTGTGGCGACAGAGGCACATAGTCTAGACGTACCCTAAATGATAACAATTAACATATTTGTTATCTTTGTTACTAATAAAACGTGATGCTTTTAGAAAGGAAAATAAAAACTATTTACAACCTTTTCAGCGTTTATACTATTTCCCCCCTGCCATTTACCCCCAAGTTGAACTTTGAAAATAGACTGGTCAGCTTCTCCTTTCATTTCTAGTCCCGCTGTCTCTCGGGTCTCATGTCAGAGCATAATATCACAATGGCTGAGTGATGGCTATTCCAAGGGTCTGTTCAAATTTAAACAAAGAGCCGTATTCATTGAAATTTCTCTAATCTTGACAAGGTCCCATTTTACATTTTCGTTAATTTACTTGTTCTTGTTTTGCATAAAACACATTTGGGGGTGCCTTAACTTCTTGTTTGTATGGCTGCCTCCGCACTAACTCATCGGTCAGAATGTTGGGGGCAATGGGCTATTTTTCTGACATTTGTGACCCAACTGAAGCCATAGAGTTTTGAAAATTTTAGAAGAGTGCTTCCTCAAGGTTCCCAGCTCAGAGGTGGCTGAATATAATGGGTGTGTCTCTAAACTACCATGCCCATCTGTTAGCTCCTCACTGCCTGTGAGAGCAGAGTAGGGAGGAATGGGGTGGAGTTCTTAGCCAATCTAGGGAGTATATTTTAACTGATCCATGTGTAACCCAGAGGTACTGAGACCACAGGCAAGGGAGAATGAAGTCAGCTCTACAGCCTTACCTGAGAGCCTATTAGCTCATGCTGTAGAAGCACATGGCTTTAGCGCCTAAGGGTTTCAGGTTCAATCCCTCCTGCCAGCCACTGTGGTCTGTCAGCTTTACAAGTGGGGGCTCAACTGGGAAGGCTCAGGATGTGCTTTGTTAGGTTGGGGAAGTAGGTAACCTGCATACCTTCTGGGTGTGGTACACTGTCCCATGTAGTGACTCTGAGACCACTTCCAGAGAGAATCAGTCTGCTCTGCAGCCAGCTGGCTGTTAGCTCGTGCAGTAGGGGCTTATGTTCTACACTCCAGAAGTCCTAGGTTTGATTACCACTGTTGACGTTACATAAGCATCCATCCTAGGTTCCTATAAGGCCCCCATTTCCATAGTACCTAAGTGCCTCACATCCTCTAATGTACTCAACTAGTGACTGCTCTCTGGACGGGGACCATTAGGCTATACTGGGGAGACAGACTTGGCTCTGCTGTGTTGTCATCCACCTTTCTGGACAGTTCCTCCCCACTTGTTTCTCTGAGCATGGGAAATGCAGTAACGCATGGGTTCAGTCTCTGTCACTGCTTATGTGGCATTTGGGCTTAAGGTGCCACATCTGATGAGCTCGTTCTTTCATTATTCGATTAGAGTCTGGAAGCCTAACTGTTCACTGGTCTGCAAAACGAAACGAGTTTGGTTGATCTTGGCTTAGTTCTCCTGGAACGGGTTTCAGCTTGGGATATGAAATCCTGTTGAATTGGTTAACTGGTTAAACACAAGGTTTAACCAGTTAAGCAGTTAAAAAGAGAGAGGTGTGGGAGCTGCCCCCATTGTGGCCAGACTGGAATGGTCCCCCCGCTGCAGACAGGAACTGCTCTGGCCAGCCTGGAGCGCCCCTCCGCCTGCAGCAGGCCCCATGAAACTGGAGCAACACTCTATCCGCAGGGCCGGCCCACAACATTTTATCACCTGAGATGGAGTCCTCAAAAGACACCCCCATATGCACCAGCAGCAGACACAATTTTCTATACTCTGGGTGCTAGTTTCACCCCCCACCGTCTGGCGGCTGCCTCAGTTTGCCTCATGGTAAGGCCAGTCCTGTCTACCCGCAGCAGGCAGGGAGCTGCACCAGCCCCCACCAGTTAACCAGACACTTGTTAAGGGGGTTGCTTACAGGTTAACCTTTCACGTCCCTAATTTCTGCATTCTCAAAATCACTGGCACAGTTGGCTCTGAATGGCACCCATCTGGACAGTGTCAGCAGAAAGGGCCATGACTCTCTCCAGGCTGTAGCTAAGAGATGCTGGTGGAACAATATGAGGAAGTGTCCTGTGTCCATGCTGCACACAATATGGATGGCTGGGATTTTCAATAGCTGGCACCTTCTGCAAGCAGTGAGCCTGCTTAGTAAGGTTAAAAGTGCAAATGGTGTTAGCCTGATGGTGGCTATTAACAGATGCAAAGATTTTGAAGGTGATGTAGCTGTAATGCCAGCAGAGAGATGTTACTTGTTTTCTATCCAGCTGGGTCTGTGGGCGTAACTCTGTAACAAAGGGCTGCCTGGTTTATTAGCATAGCAAAATGTGTGTCACTGGTCTGCTGGAAAAGCTGAGAGCAGCAGGCAGAGCCTGCTTTGGAGCCCTTGCCTGTTGTGCCTTGTAGTCCTCATGGCTTCCGTGACAGCCACAGAGGCACGTGGAGCCCGAACTGGCCCTCGACTCCTGCATTGTTCCCTGTGAGATCAATGACCATGACCTTAAGGTGCAATGGAAAGGGTCAATTTTAGTGGCCTAATCAGCTGCCAAGGTAGAGAATGCTCACTGATTTCTGACACCCGCGCAGCCAGAGTTGAGCTGATGATCGGATTTTCTGTTGCAATGAAATATGATCAGATGCTTCTCCCAGAGGCCTCCTCCCTGGAGAGCCTCTCAAGGCCCTTTAGAGGATGCTGCACAGAGCCTTGCTCCAGGCAGAAATGGGGAGACGAACCCGTGCCACAAGGTGCCAGGCAGTGATCGTCAGAGGGGATTATTAAGGTTGCACTTATCAGTGAGAGGTCCTCAAGAGGGACTAGAGATGATGAAGTCTGGGACCTGTTTCCTGCCCTCACTTCTAACACTCCCCCAACTCCAAAAACCTTAATTCAGAAGTGCTGTTTGCTGCTTCCCAGCTTTGCACTTTATCTTATGTTTTTATGTGCATTCCCCTCTGTACGAGGAGGCAGGCACTTTGAAACTAGGTATTATGAGCTAGGGATGCAAAATACCACTTTACCGGTTAAATGGGGTCCTAGGCAGGGGACTAGTTGTAGCTGCCTCTGGCCCATGGAGGACTGCAGGCAGGGGTCTGTTCCCGGGCCCTGGTTAACTATTACCCAATAAGCATCACCTGGTAAAAATGATGCTTACCAGGTCACCAGTTACCTGTTCGGATCTCTATTGAGCTCTCTTGCCTTTCCTGAGCCTGGAGTTTGACTCCATATCACCCTTTCTTAGCAACCACGGTGTGATGCATTATGAGTTGTCCAGTCAGGTCAGTCTAAACCTGGAATTGGTTTGATTATGCCACTAGAGGTGAGCTTGGAGACCCATAAGTAATCTGACTACTGAGGCTGGAGCATGTTAGTCACTATGCGACCAGCGTGCATGACATTTCTCTCTGCGAGGGCACGTACGCAGGGTTTATCGGAAAGGTGATTGCAAAGTTCACTTCCTTTTTTCTGCATGTTCATTTCTTGTGAAAGCTGCGCAGTGGAGAGCTCTGGAGACCAGATCCCAGTTAGTCCAGGCAGGTGCGGTACAAGCTTCTCTTGTGTCCCACAATGTCCCTCACAGCCCTGTCCTGAAGGGAGCAGCCGTAGGGAAAGAGAATAGTGTTGGTACCATGGCTACTCCGAAGTGAATTGAGCTCTTCCACTCCTGTTCCACCCAGGCCTCAGCAGCCAGCCATCAGATGGCAGCAGCTTCTCGGCACCACTGTGCTTAGCTGGCTTTGAGCTGGGATGCTCATCTGTCAGTATCAGCCTCGTCTGAAACAAACTGCCAGCTGCTCAGACTGGAGCTGGGATTTACAGCTTGATTTTTCTCTCTTCCCCACAGGTGCCAGCTGTTGGAGTCCCTTTCAGTGTATGTGTGGTAACAATATGTCTGTCCCCCTCCTTGCTGATGCGGTGACTGTTTCAGGGGCAGAACGGGAGACTGCAGCGGTAAGGATGGGCTCTGCTGTAGCCTGGGTTGATCAGGAAATTAACTGGCTTTTTTTCTTTCTCGCTGTTGATATTAAATGCAAAGGAGGGACAGTAGCCCTCTAGCTTAGGCTCATCTTGAAATAGTGAGCTCAGAGGGGCAGCCTCTGTAAGGTTCAAGGTGTCTCCATCTCTTGAAATGAAAAACTTATGCTGCTGTTTGCATAGGACCTGCCCCAAACCAGTGTGCTCTCTTGTGCTCGCTGGGAACACGTAGCTAGCTGGCTTTAAACAGGCTCCCCACAAGCATCGGATCCACCCGCCCCCTCTGCTGCTGCCTCTGATAGAGAGGCAGTAGTGTGAAGGGGGCAGGCTGGAGCTAGTCCTAGGGGGGGTTGGCTTAAAAGCCAGTTCCCCCCCAGCACTAGCTCGGTAGTGTGTGGAGAGGGGAGGCTGCCACGAAGCAGCCTCAGTCCATGGGGCAGTGTTTCCCAATTTTATTTGGCCGAGGAACCCTTTTCAGCTTTTCAGAATTTCAAGGAACCCCTAGGTTTGTCAAGCAAAGAAAAAAAAAGAGAGAGGGACCCACCTATTCATGAAAATCACATTCCTTCCCCGAGACCCCCCCACCCACCTCCCTTCCGTGAGGCCTCATCTGCTCTGTTCCCCTCCTCTCCATCACTTGCTATCCCTAGCCCTTATACCTGTCTCAACCTAGTGAGAGTGAGGAGTGAGATGGGAATGAGGGATTTGGGGGTGGGAAGGGGTGAGAAGTACAAGCTCTGGGAGGGAATTTGGATGCAGGAGAAGGGGCTGTTGACTCAGGGAGGGGGCTCTAGGCTGGAGAGTGTTGGGTTCAGGTGAAAAGTTGGGGTGCTGAGCAAGCCAGGGCTTGTGGATGTGAGGGTGCAGGAGTTTGGACTGGATATGTGAGGGACTCAGGGCAAGGAGTTTGCGAATATGATGGGCTCAGGACACAGATTTGTGATGTGTGGATGGGGCAGGAGAGTTGTGGCAGAAGATTGAGGATGTGGGGGTGCAGGAGTGTGGGGATGTAAGAGGCTCAGGACAGGGGTTCCAGTGTATGATAGGCTCAGATTTGGGGTCAGGTGGTGCAGGAGTGTTATGATGCTACAGTGAAATGGGGGTCTGGTCCCAATTGGGGTCTTGTTGGCCTGGCTTCATTTTTAAATAAAATATTATGTCAAACTCAAAAGGTTTAGCATTGTCTTTATATGCGAGAGGGGTGAGGAACCTGTTTTGAGTCAAAGGTCACTGACCCACAGAAAAGTCAGTTGGGGCCACACAAGTGAGATGCAAAAAACAAAACAAAAACCCCCAAGCCTCACTAATGTGGTCCCAGATGTGCTGGTGGGGTAGGGGACAGAGTGCTAGTGGGTGCTGGGGCTGGGCAGAGGGTGCTGCTGGGTGGAAGGATGCTGGCTCAGGTGGCAGGGTGCTAGGGCAAGGTGCTGGGGCAGGCAGGTGGCAGGGTGCTGGGTTCAGGGACATGGTCCTACTGGGCACTAGGGTGACTGGCAGGGTGCTGGGAAAAGGAACAGGGTGCTGCTGGGTGCTAGCATGGATGGCAGGGTGCTGGGGCCAGGGCCAGGGTGGTGCTGAGTCTTGGGGTGTGAGGCACGGTGCTGGGGCCAGGGCGGTGCGAGGGTGGATGGCAGGGTTGCCAAGGAGTGGGATAGGGATGGGGTGCAGGATCTGGGAAGGAGGTGGGGGGCGGAAGGGGACAAGGTCTGGGTGGTAGGTAGGGTGCAGAAGCAGGCTGGCTGTAGGGTGTTTGGCCCGGGGGAGAGAGCAGGAGCAAATTGGGGGTAGGGTGTCTGGCTACGAGGGAGGGTGCAAGGAGGGGACTTGGGTAGGAGTTGGACCTCCCTGATCTGGCACCCTCTGGACCTGACTGGTCCCAGATGAGGAATTTTTGGTCCAGGGGAGGTAATTTCAGGACTCCTGGTCCCCCCCCCCCTTCCCCCATCCCCACTAGGCTTCTTTGCACCTCTATCTCCTGCAACCAAACTGAGCTGCCCACCCCTGCTGGTTCCCTGCATCTCCCCCAAAACCATCCCTCACAATCCAAGGGAGTGCAGCACCAGTTCCCTGCAGCCCAGCTGAGCTACCCGTCTGTTCTGTATGCCCTCCCCCATCCACCTCAGCCCAGCTGAGCCCTGCACTGGTTCCCTGCAAGCATCTCCCACAGCCCAGCTGAGCTGCCTGTCTGTTCTGTATGCCCTCCCCCATCCACCTCAGCCCAGCTGAGCCCTGCACTGGTTCCCTGCAAGCCTCCCCCACAGCCCAGCTGAGCCCTGCACTGGTTCCCTGCAAGCCTCCCCCACAGCCCAGCTGAGCCCTGCACTGGTTCCCTGCATGCCTCCCCCACAGCACAGCTGAGCTGCCCGTCTGTTCTGTATGCCCTCCCCCATCCACCTCAGCCCAGCTGAGCCCTGCACTGGTTCCCTGCAAGCCTCCCCCACAGCCCAGCTGAGCCCTGCACTGGTTCCCTGCAAGCCTCCCCCACAGCCCAGCTGAGCCCTGCACTGGTTCCCTGCATGCCTCCCCCACAGCACAGCTGAGCCCTGCACTGGTTCCCTGCATGCCTCCCCCACAGCACAGCTGAGCCCCGTTTCCCTGCACTTCCTCCAAGCCCCGCAAAACTGCTGAGCCAAGAGCCGATTCCCTGCCCCTCCCTCCCCTTGAGTCTAGCCCCAGTTCCCGGCACCTCCCTCCTCCTGCAGCCAAACTGAGCTCTGAGCTCCACACACACACTCCCCAGCCCAGCCCAGCCCAGCTCCCCAGACCTCCCCACTCTGCAACTCAGCTGAGCTCAGTTTCCCTGCACCTTCCCCCAAACCATGTAGACATGCTGAGCCAGTGCTGATTCCCTGCCCCTGCCTTCCTCCCTCCCCTTGGCTGTGTCTACACTGGCACGATCTTGCGCCAAAGCGGCCGCTCTTGTGCAAAAATTTGCTGCCTGTCTACACTGGCCGTGTGTTCTTGCGCAAATACACTGTTGGTCTCATGTATGAAATCAGGGCTTCTTGCGCAAGAACTACGATGCTCCCGCTCAGGAAGAAGCCCTTTTGTGCAACTATTCTTGTAGAAGAGGCCAGTGTGGAAAGGCAACATGAATTTCTTGCGCAAGAAAGCCCTATGGCTAAAATGGCCATCGGCACTTTCTTGGGCAAGAAAGCTTCCACACTGCCATAGATGCTCTTGTGCAAAAGCACAGCTTGCACATGGCAGTGTGGATGTGTTTTTGCACAAGAACTCTTGCACAAGATGTTCTTGCGCAAGAAACAACCAGTGTAGACAAAGCCTAAGAGTTTCCTCACATGAGCAAAATGAATTTGTGTTGTGCACCAGTATTGAGTTCATGTGGCTTGTTTGGATGTGCCACCCAAGTTATTAATAAATATTTTTAAACCTCTACCTTTTCCCTCTGCTGCCATGTCTCCTCCCCTTGCTCCATCAGCTCCCCTGGTGCCTCCTGCCCCCCCACTCCTCACCCTCCTTTGCTGTCCTGACTCCTGCTCTTCTTACTGTCCTCAGCCCTCCTGCAACCTACCCCCCCTCCACCAGCCCTTCTCTCCTCCCTGTGTCCACTCCTCCAGTAGCCCCACACTGATCATGTGAGCTACCCCTCCTCATCCCCTCTCCTAACACTTCCCTCTCCACACCCGCCCTGCCTCTCTCCTCTGGTGCTGGTCCCTCCCCTGCAGGTGTCTGCCCTTCTGCTTCACCCCAGAATCCCCTGGCACCTGCACCCTCCTGGTGCCTCCCCCTTCCCTCACTGCCCCGCCCCCTTTTTCCCTGATGCCCACCCCCTCACCACCCTCTGCCACCATTCCCCTCATGCCCCTGTGCCCTCACATGACTTGCTCTATCCCGGCCTTCCTCATGCCCACCCCTTCTTTCAAGCCTTCTCCCAGCACCTCCCCTCACCCATCTAGCTCCCAATGCCCTTACTCTGTCCTCTCCCAGCATCACCCTGTCCCCCTCCCACTGACACCCCCCCCTCCTGCCTTTTTCCTCATTGTCTGCACTTGGCCCCCTGGCATATGTCTCTTCTCCACCTCTGTCCCTTTGGTGCCTTCCCCTTCCCCTCCGCCTCTGCACAAGCACCTTCCTCTCCCAGCCCTTCCCCTTTCCCTCTGCACAAGCCCCTTCCCTCCCTCTCCTGTACCTTCTGCCTTCCACTGTGCGGGGCCGGAGTCTGTGCTCTGTCCCCAGACTCCGAACTCACAACTCAGCCATGTGGCGCAACACAGCGCCCAGCAGGTTTAAAATCCCGGGCCGTGATGTTACGTCACGTCCGGGTGTCTCCCCACCCACTGGTTTGAGCACGCTGTGCAGGGCAGCAGCAGCCCGCAAGGGGGAGCTCAGTGAAGGTTGCGCATGGCAGGGATGGGACCGGGACAGGGGAGAGACGCTCTGGGGCCAGAGTGGGAGGACACGCGGAGGGGGAGGGTCAGGACCTGCTCCAGCTCCAAATATTGTTGGAGCATGAGCACCACGAGCCCACACAACTCACCGCCCACGCCTCTGCTGGCTAGCCAGCTCTCTCTCTCTTTTTCAGAGGGGGCGGGGGAGCGCCGGCTCCTCGCGGAACCCCTAGGTTTGCTCCGTGGAACCCCAGGGTTCCCCGGAGCACCAATTGGGAAACACTGCCATGGGGGGTTCGATCTCCACAGACACAGGCTGCTCTGCATCCCATGGAGCAGCCTCTGTGTTTAGGAAGCTCGGACCCCCCCACAGACGGGCTGCTGCCACCCTGCCCTAGTGCCTCTGTATCAAGGCAGCAACATGGGGCAGCAGGCAGCCAGTCCATGCAGGGAGCATGGACCAGCTCTGCCTGCCACCCCACGCTTCTGCTTCTGATCCAGAGGGGGAGCAGTGCAGGGTAACGGGGCTCCCCGGAAGTGGGGCTGGGAGCGCATTGGCTGCTGGCCCCACCTCCAGGGACTATTGAATAGTCAAGTAACCGCTAAGATGTCATGAGGTTACGTGATTATTCAATTACACGATATCTAACATTCCTATTGGAGCTGGGTTCTTAACTCCCATTTGTGCCTTCTCAACCTCCCATGCCAAGTTCCAAGGCAAACCCTTCGCCCTTGCTGGCTGCCATTAAAGAGAGCTCTCTTGCTGTCCCAAAGTCAGCAGTTTCAGTTTGGTCTTGCTATGGAATTGGAGGAATAGACCTGTCTCTGGGGGGCCAAGCCACACGCATTGCTGCAGGGCTGTCTGGCTTTAAAAATCCCAAGTGCTGAGATTTCTGCCCTCCTGAAGGAGATGGTAAATTGTTGGGGAGCATCAGCCCAGCCGTCATGGCTTGCTAGAGCCGGTGTCCATGAATCAGGTGCCTGTCCCGACTGAGTGCATCATTCTGTCGGCAGAGCCATGTGATTAGCTTGAGTCATTTCTGGTTGGAGTGTTGCATGTCCTTTTGTTTGTGACAATGGCCCCACTCAGTGCCCGGCATGGCTGCTTTTTCTATCCCAGACCTGCCTCCCCACCTCTGGCTAACACCTTTGTTTTCTCCTTAACAGGTCATTTTTTTACATGGGCTCGGAGACACAGGGTGAGTATTTCTGGAGCACGGGCTCTTGTCTGGCTATAAAGTGATACTCCTGCAGTCCATGGGATTTGAAAAGTGCAGTGTTTGGGGGCAGCACAGAGCAGAGATAAGGCTGATAAGCCTGTTGGATTTATGTTATTTAAGTGTATGGAGATTGCTTCCTTGCTTGTTTGGCTGGGGCGTGGAATTGCTTGTCCCCAGATGGGGAAGGGATGATAAGAGCTTAGCTAGTTCACTGGTGCCTTGATTTTTCTGCGATGTGATCCCGTGACCTGACTGTGGGGATCTCTGGCCAACAGCTGCCTGGCTTTAGCTTTCCTATGGATGGTTTCCAGCGTTCTCACAGCAGTCAGCTCTCCTGTCAGGAGCTTTTTTTTGAAGCCTAGTAAAGTATAATCTCATTTTACATTACCCTGTGGGGGCAGGAGTAAATTCTGTGCCTAGATAGGCAAGTGCTTTATTGTTTATCATGTGAAGAGGACTTAAGGTTACTGAAGACTGCTGCATATGCAGAGCTTCTACCCCTCCCATACCACTAGTGTTACACTGCATGGCAGGTGTGCTCTAGGGCTCTCTGCTGCTTGGCTTTGTGCTGACAGAGTTGAGGGTCATGATGCTCAGGCAGAGGGATTGATGGCATGGCCAGACTCTTCAAAACCTATTGCCAGTGCGCAGAGCAGAATGGATGGGGATCCGTGCCCCGCCCCGAGGGCAGCCAGGGTACTGAGCAGTTTTTTATGTCAATGTGCAGAATGGCTTTTGTTATATGCACCATATGGAGATGGCGTATGACACGGAGTGGGATGTGCCACACATCCCCTCCACATTGGTGTGCATAACAAAATTCAATCTCCACATGGATAGTCTGTGGTGGGGGTGGGCCTGAGGAGTTTCAAGTGTGGGAGGGGATCAGTGTTCCCTGTAAGCTGAGCTCTTGGGCAGCCACCCAGGAGAGATGCAAATGCTGCCCAGCTGATTAGCAGAGCGCCCACAGCCGCCAGCGAGTATTTCTAATTGATGGTGCACATCTGCACATGCCTTGGTGCACAGTTCACATTTATTCCACTCATGGATGGAAAAAGGGAACATTGGAGGGGATTCAAGGTTGGGGGATGAGGGCTCTGGCTGGAGGTGTGGGCTCTGGGATGGGGCTGGGCTTAAAGTGTTTGGGGTGCAGGAGGGGACTCCAGGCTGAGGTCAAGGGGTTTGGAGTGTGGGAGCAGGCTCAGTCAAGCTTGCATGGTGGCAGGGACTCAGAGCTAGGGCAGGGGTTTGGGCTGCGGGGCACTTACCTAGGGCAGCTCCTGTTCAGTGTGTGGAGGGAGGGAATAGGTGGCTCTGTACTAACCCGCACTTGCCTATGGGGACAGCTTCCCAGTGCTCACAATGATGTAACTCCAGCCGGGGGAAAGGAACTGCAGTGCACTGGAGATCTCCCCCAGCAGGAAGGGCTGGCTCAGAACTCAAGGGCTTTATGGACTGCAGTCCTGGGCTGAGGGGCAGCCCCCCATTAGCCCTGAGCCTTGGGGTGCAGCCCCTAACGCCCCTTTTTTAATCTGGCCCTGCTGCTGAGGCAGGAGGAGCTCATGTCTCCCCCAGCTGCATGGGGCTTATTAGGTAGCAGCCTGGCCGCACAGCTTAGAGGAAGCCTTGGTACCCAAGTCTGGCTCTGTGGCAGTGACGTGGCTGTGATGGGTGGGGTACTAGTATACGGGAGGTACCTGGCCTCACAGTCTGTCTCCTTTCTCGCATTAGGCACAGCTGGGCTGATGCACTCTCCTCCATCCGACTCCCATACGTGAAATACATCTGCCCTCATGCGTAAGTAGAGTCGCTGCCCCTGTTGGGAGTGCAGGCGAGGGAGATTCTGAAAGGCTGCAGCGGGGGCTTTCTTACCAGGTAGTTGCTGCCCTGAATGGGATTTAGAGTTGGAGCCTGCCCCACTCTGCTGCTCCTGGCAGGGCTAAGTCTTCCTGCTCTGAGCTGGCTGGGACGGGTGGTGCCTTCGCGCAGACCTTGTTCTGCTGAGAAGGGCAGTGCTGGTGGCTGTAAAGTTGTTCCTCTTCTTTGCCCCATCATCTCCTCCCACTTCCCATCATTGCTATGGACTTTCCCCAAGAGCTCGTCTTTCCCACAGTAGTGGTGAAGCTTTCAGGGGTGCTACTGCAGGGTGGGCTGCTGAGTTGGGCGCACACCCACCATACCTTGTGGGATGGATCCAGGCAGCTGCATGCAGACAAGCTCAGGAATAGAATCTGGGACCTTGGGCTGAAAATCACAGGCCTCCCACCTGAGCTGAGGGAGATTTGGTATCGGCTCCCATCCTCTGTAGGCTGCAGTCGCTTGAGGGCAACATGCTCTCTGTACTGGAGTAAGCCTGATGGTGAATGCGGCCGAGGGCGAAGTACACACAGGCCAGTGCCGAAGGAAGGACTGGAGCAGAGCCAGTGCTTGTGAGGTGACATGCCAGAAAGGCATGTGTCCAGTGGTCCCTGTAAACTGAGAGCTTGGGCGGCCGGCCAGGAGAGACTTGTTGCCCAGCTGATGAGCAGAGCGCCCGCAGCCTTCCACGCTCAGTAGCAGGTGTTTCTATTGGCAGCAGCATCGGCACATCCCTCAGTGCACATAACAACATTTATTCCGCATATGAATGGAAACAATTAGAGGGAACACTGCCTGTGTCTCCAGCTCTCTGGTGGGGGGCAGCCAGTTAAGCCAACCTCTGCTCTGCTGGGCACTTGGGAAGGAGGAACAAGGGATTCTAAAACAGTCAAGGAAAATCTCCCTCGCTCTGCAGGCAGCTGGCTCCCATCCCCTCCAAACTCCAAGGACTGTCCCCCAGTCTCTGCTTGGAGGCAGAAAGTTGGCTTCCGGGCAGAACTGTGTAATGAGTGAGATGCTGCTGCCCAGGTCTGACTTCCCTGTCCTGTGGCAGCATTGAGCAGGCAGAAGCACAGGGAGGCCCCTTCTCTGAGCAGGCCATGGTCAGTATAAAGCAAGTAGCGCCTGCCAGGCCCTGCGCGGCCCTAGCGCAGACGCCCCAGCAGCTCCTGTTTTGCTGCCAACACAGATGTGCACTCACCAGTCCCAGTGAGCAGAGACTCTCCGGTCCTGGGCATCCTGCCCCAACGGGATGGGACTGAGCAATTGCTGCCTTGTCACCATCTCCCCAACTCGGCAGCAGCAAAACAAAGCCAAGGGTAGAGCCACTCCCCGAATGGGCTGCTAGGCAACCGCGCACAACATTGCCTGCTGCAGGAGGGATGCTGTGTCATGGGTAACCGTGCCAGTGCTAATGGGGCTGAGAGCCTGAGGCACATGGGGAGAATCGACAGGAGAGGAGCCCAGCCCGGGCAGGGGGTACTGCATGTGGATGGGAGGGAGAACCAATTGTGCAACCCCAGCAGGGTGATTTCCCAGGGCCACCTGCATTGGGTGGTGGAGGGGGTGAGACCCTGGCAAATGTTGCCCCTCCCTGGTGAAGGCGAATGCCTCCCCCTAGGCAGTGATCCTCTAAGGCAGCGATGGGGAACCTAGACCGGCGGGACCCCGAGCCTCATGGGCTGGATCAAGGCAAGACCCTTCTGCATCCAGCCCAGGGGCTCTGCCTGGTGTGGGGAGGAAGCTGCTCTGGACCAGAGCAGCAGCGCAGAGCAGCTTTGTCTTCTATGCTGGCTTGTAGGCTCCTCCCCTTTGTTCCCATTGGCCAGAATTGATGGGGGTGGAGTCTGCAAGTCAGTGCAGTGCCACCTGTACCCCCTCCCCACTGGAGCTGCATCAGGTAGGCGACCCAGCCTCTCCCCCTCACACCCAGACCCCTCCTGCACCCTAGTCCGCTAGCCCCTCATCTTTGGCCCCACCCCAGAGCCGAGGGGAGCCTCACACCGTTTACTAGCCCTGGCCCCCAAAAGAGCTAATGTGGCCCTGGGGGGAAGCCCTGAGCTTGCCCCCTTCCCATGGGGCTGTCGTGCGAGGGGAGCCTTGGTGCTCAGAGCTGCATGAGTGAGGTGCCTCCCTTTTCTCTGATTATCACTTGGAGGGCCTTGCCCAGGAGGGGTTTTTCCTCTTGTGTGGCCCCTGACTGATTTTTCTGGAGTCAGTGACCCCGATCAAAAAAAGGTCACCCCCCGCCCCCTCCCCCACCGCTCTAAGGGAATCCAGCTAAACCCTATTCTGCCCCATGAAGGCAGGATGCTCCACAAGGGGGGGCATGACTGGCTTCCTTCACTTCCTGCTGCCTGGAAGCTTGCTGGCTAATGTGCCCTTCCCAGGCAGCCTCTCTTGGCTGGGTCCCTGGGGGGATAGGTCCAGGCTTGCCTTTCCTGGTGAGGATCGGACATAGAGCCTCACTCCACCCCCCAGGTTGCTTCTCTTGTATTTGAATCTCTCTCTCTCTCTGCAGGCCCAGGATCCCTGTAACCCTCAACATGAAGATGGTCATGCCCTCCTGGTCAGTCGATGGGACTGCTGGCGGGGGATCTGTGGGTGGGATCCTGAGCTAGTTGCAGGTGGGATCAGGGTGTCTCTCCAGCCACTCGTGGAGGAGAGGGGTAAGGTAGGAAGGGGGATAGCTGGGGTGACCCCAATGGGAGAGAGTATCTGGCCCCATCGACACTGGCTGAGCGAGGGGCTGAGCTCTCTCGTGTTCCCTCGCAGGTTTGATCTGATGGGGTTGAGTCCAGACGCGCCTGAGGACGAAGCTGGAATCAAGAAAGCAGCTGAAAACAGTAAGCGATGGGCGTGGCCGGTTGGGCTGTGGGCCTTTCCTCAGCCTCAGGCTCACCCTGTCTACAGCCCTGTTCCACCCCAGCTCCTCATGGCCTCTGGCTCCCAGCCCGGTCTGTCCCCACTTCTGCCTTTGCCTCTGCTCCGCCTGTCTTTCCCCTTGACCATATCTCAGGCTTCCTGTGCCGGTGGCATCCACCCTTTGTGGAGAACACACCTAGGGCCGTGGCCTGTGCAGATCCTGAGCTGACCCATCTCTCTCTGGCTTCTTCCAGTTAAAGCAATTATCGAGCATGAGATCAAGAACGGCATCCCAGCCAAGCGCATCGTCCTCGGGGGCTTCTCGCAGGTAAGCGCCATTGGTACGGGCAGGGGCCAGGGACTCGGGTCCAGCCCTGCTCTCCCATGGGAGCGGCAGCATTGCCTGGCTCCGGCTCCCTGGCTGTGTGTGTGCAGTGTGGCAGCTGGGTGGTCTCCGTGGCTTCCTCTGCAGGGGGGGCCTTCCCCTGGTCCTGCCTCTCGGGAGGTTGGTGCATATGATTATAGGCTGGGGGTAGGCCCCTGACTTGCACTGGGAGGGGGGCTCTTCTCTCTGTGCCAGGCAGCTCCAGCAGCGTCTCCACTGCATGGTGCTGTGCTTGCTGTGTTCCAGGGCGGTGCCCTATCGCTATATACGGCGCTCACCTCCCAGCACCAGCTGGCTGGCATCGTGGCTCTCAGCTGCTGGCTCCCGCTGCACAAGGCCTTCCCTCAGGTACCTGCACGCTACATGTCTCTTGCCAGGGCGCCAGGGGGTTGTGAGGAGATTTGGGAGCGGGTGGTGGATTGCGGAGCAGCAAGCACCCCAATGGGCGGTGGTACTGGGGGTGATGATGTGGATAGACCCTAGCCAGGACACTACTGATTGCTGTCTGCTCCCCAGCCAGGCGCCCTGCCCTGCCTTACCCTAAGCCCTCTCCTTTGTGCTGCAGGCAGCAAGCAATGGTGTGAACAAGGATATCGCCATCCTGCAGTGTCATGGGGAGATGGACCCCATGATCCCTGTCCGCTTTGGAGCCCTCACTGCCGAGAAGCTGAAATCTGTCGTCGCCCCTAGCAAGGTTCAGTTCAGAACCTACCCTGGAGTGATGCACAGCTCCTGCCCGCAGGTCAGTCAGCAGCAGGCGCAGAGGGCTGGGGCTGGGGGCAGAGGCACTGTGCCTGATCGTGCGGGCTACCCCAGAGTCTCCGACCATGGAGCAGCTTGGGTCCACCCTGGACTGCCGTTCCCAGCATGCAGTGCCCCCTTGGGCTGCACTCAGAGGGCTTCTTGGCTCATGGTGCGTCGCAGGCTGGGGTCTGTGCTGTGGGCAGGCTCGTCGCAGGCTGGGCTGCAGTGGCCTCAGCTCACTAGCCTGGGATGAGCATGGTGCCCTTTGCGATGAGCTCTGGGCCCTGATCTTCCCTGGCCTCAGAAGGCAGGAGGGCATCTCAGCTGAGGGCCTGGGGAGGCCTAGAGTTGAATGAACCTGGGGAGCACCAGCCCCTGCTTCTGGTTTGGCTGGCGGCCCTCATTTGGGTTGGGGACTTGTGCTTGGAGCACCCGACTTCAGCACTGTCTGCAATGGGCTGTTGGAAAGCCAGACCCAGGTGCTGCCTGCACTCTACTGGCCTACCCCTGAGGGGCACTGCTCTGCGGTGCCTGTGACCGACTTGCATGGTCTGTGTGCAGGAGATGATGGCGGTGAAGGAATTCATTGAGAAGCTGCTGCCCCGGATTTAAATGGAGCCACTCGGGACTGTCACAGGGAAAGGACACAGGGTCACCACCTCTGATCTTTCCCCCTTCTCCTGTCAGCTGCAAACGGAAGCCATGGCAACCAACCTCAACTCCAGCTGTTTTCCCTTCCTTCAGTCCCACCCTCGCCTGTCTCTTCTGCACCAGGGACCCTCAGTCCAGTGGGGTGCTGCTCCCTGGGGCTCCCTGAGTTGAGTGTGGAGCTGTTTAAGGTACTGCAGAGACTGTCCAGTGTGGCCTTATTTCTTGCTCTTTCCCCTGGAGAGTTTTAAGCCCCTTGATTTTCCTGTATTACATTGGGCTGTGGGGGTGGGCTGCCAAGGCCTCTTGCCTGTTACAGTATTAGCAGAGAGTCCCACTGGGCTCCAGGGGGCTGCTGGCCCACACTCCGCTGGGCGTGAGCGCCTCAGAAAGCTGCCTAGAAGAGCCCGCAGTGGGGAGCAGCGCACATGGCCTGGCAGCAGCTGTGCAGCCCTTTGGTCTCCATGGTGGGACAGTTCATGGCAGCCGTTTGTCGAGTGTTACATTGGGATGGTACCTTAAACTCTGCCCCCCCCCCCGG
The DNA here is from genome assembly GCF_049634645.1 of Pelodiscus sinensis. Classification (NCBI taxonomy): domain Eukaryota; kingdom Metazoa; phylum Chordata; order Testudines; family Trionychidae; genus Pelodiscus; species Pelodiscus sinensis. The sequence goes on from NC_134735.1 coordinate 291,836, forward strand.
CAGCATCCGCCTGTGTTCTCCATACCCCCCAACACGCACACCCCAGGCAGGAAGGCAGCCACTCCGCTGTTTCTGATAATCAATGGATTCCTTCTGCTGTATCACAATCGGCGCCTGTGTGGGGCCATCTCAGCCCATGGCTGCACCTCATCTCCGCACTGTAGGACCCAGACAAATCACTGCCGTTTACCCCCGCTCCCCCAGTGTTTCCCATGAGCCCTGCCTGGGGCACGGGCCCAGTCACCAGTGTCTCTGGCTGCGCTGGCGCCTTCCTCTCACAGCAGGGTGGGTCGGGTGGGAGGGCAGAAGGCGGCTCCAGCTGATGCCCTTGTTCTGGACAAGCTAGTTGCAGGAAGGAGGCTTGGTCCTGGCCTCAGCCTCACACCAGCATTTGCTAGTGCCCAGGCCCACTCAGCTGCTCTCATCAGACCCTTTGTTCAGGCACCTGCTGTAGCACCTTGTCCTGCTCCCCAGGGGGCTGCCAGTCTGTGAGCCCCCGGGGGGGGGGGGGGGGGGGAGGGGGCAGTTGCTGCTACACGCAAGTAACCCCCAGGGCTCTGCACACTTGGCCACATGCTCGAGGCTGCTGGGCAGGGCCGCGTGTCCTTGTGAGCCAGGGGTGGCATTGCCCATGTGAGGCGTCCCCCTCAGGAGGCTGGCTCCTGCCTGCTGGCACAGGACCAGTGGACCGTGGCATCCTATGGCTGGAGTTCCTTGGCAGGCCGCCTGCAGGGCCTTAGAAGAGCCACGGTCTGCTCTGCCCCACCCCGCCCCTTCCAGCACCATGGGCCTCTTTCCTCCTCCCTCCCCCAACTCAGCTGCAGCAGCCCCTAAGGGGCCTGGCAATCAAGCTGTAAATGTTGTTTGAAGAACCCTTTTCTGCTAAGGGCTGAGTTCCTTAGGCCACCTGCAGTTGCTGGTTCCATCAGCTGAGCCCCTCCCCCTCCACTCCATAGCTGGCAAGGCCTTTCTATGGCCAGGGTAAAATCACATTGGGGCTGCCATTGTGCTGGGGGAGGGGGGGTAGCAGGATGAGAGGCTCTTTCTGAGTGGGACAGAACCATCCCCCTCCCTGCTCTGGAGTCCTAGGGCTGGCCATGTGTGCTCTGTGGTGGGGGGAGGGGGAGGGGGAGGAGACAGGGCCGGCTGGTCACTGGGAGCATTGCTACCTTCCCCTGCAACTGACTCATCCCAGGCTAACGGGACACCCCAGGGACAAGCATGAGGCCTGGTGCCCTTGGCTGGGGTGCAGCTGCAGGCAGGCGCCAAGGGGGCCAGCACTACCCAAAGCAATAATCCTCACTTGACTCAGTTGTGGCTGCTTGCATGGGGCAGGGGTATTACGGGGCCACTAGTGCTGCTCACTGGGGGGACAGTCTGCCTGTTTCTCCGCCTTGGGTCTTTTTAAAGCTGCCATCTCCCCAGGCCAAGGCCTGGGCTAGCAGGGAGGGAAAAATGCAGCCTGGCAGCTGCACCACCTCTGTTGGACCCTGCAGTGGAATATTCCGCCTCCTGGCTGGCAGGGCCTGCCCTCCTGTTCGTTCTTTGTATAGTTTGGTTGAAAGTCCAGGGCTGTTCTCACAGCATTCCGCAGAACTGCTCTCTCCCTGTGAGCAGCAACTTCCTTGGGCTGGGGCCCCTGCTGAGGACGGGGGAAGGGGGTGGGCAGAAAGCAGCATTGATCATTCCTCAAAATGGCTTTTAGTTCGGTCTTCCTTGGCGTCTGTGTTGGGGGAGGGTTTGTGTTCCACAGCGGTGGCTGTGAGTAAAGTAAACAAACCTCGCAAGCCCTTGTGTTGGTCTCTTTAATGCACTGGTGCTGCAGCGTGGCGCTAGCTCCTCTCAACGGTAGGAGCAGTTCTGAATCATGCTAACCCCTGAGGCAATCAAATTCTCAACGCATCATTCAGTAGCATCAGTTCGGAGCAGGCGGCGTGAGAACAGCCGGGACCCTGTGGCCCACAGTAATGGGTAGAGCTGCTGTAATAAATAAAACCTTCAGTAGCTAGAAAAACAAACCCCTGCCTCAGGCAGGCTGTGGGGAATCTGACTGTAGCTACCACAGCCACTTGCTGAGGGAGCTGGCAACCTCGAGGCCCGTGGCTAGAGGCCCATCTACAGCCCCAGAGGGCTAGGTAAAGGAGTGCGACTTTCCTGTCACCGGCCCATGCTGTCCTACAAGAGTTACTGACTACACCCAGCCCAACTGCTGTAGAGCTAGCGGGGCCAGACACACCCACACAGTAACAATCTCATTTGGTCCCTAATGGCAAGGATGAGGAACTGAAGCAGGGAGCAAACTGCTCCAGTGGGACAGGCAAGGTGTAAACCTGGCCCATGGAAGACTGAACCGCCCAGGAGTGCAGCTGTTCCCAGCCCTGGGGGGCAGGATGGGCCCAGGGTTACAAAAGTGAAGCCATGGCCCAGCCCTGGAGTAGCTGCAGCAGTTGTGTCCTGCACTCATGAGGTAGTGAGTGGGCCCTTGCCCGTGACCATCTCTGAAAGGAGCAGCAGCCAAGATCCTGGGCACTGAAGGAGCAAGCTTCTTCCCATGGGAGCCCGGCGTGGCTTGGTGGGCTCTGTTCCTTCACAGCAGGATTCCACTGAATAGGCCTGGGAGGTTTAACTGCTCTATGCAGCCCACCGGCTGAGTGTGCATAAGGGCTGCTCAGCTTCCGTCCCCCAGAGTCCAGCTTTCTCCACTGCCCCCTGGCATGAGTGATGTCAGCTCCTGGGTAAAAGGTGGGAAAGTTCAGCTGCCCTGTATGATGCAGGCCAGCCAGCCCCCAGAGAGAAAGCAACTGTCGCTCCCTGGGGGACCCAGACTCGTAGGCCAGCACCAGCCTGGCTGCTCCCCGGGACCAATGCTCTAGTTGTTGCTGAAGCCAGTGGGATTCTGCACCTGCCACCGCCACAAATCTTCACCTGCAAGACAGAGGGAGAAACTCAGGTTGGGGCAGCGGCTGAGGCTAAGCCAGCCGGGGGAGGAGGGCTGGCTGTAACTCCAGGCCCAATGCAACAGGCTGGAACTAAACCGGTTAGTTCCTGAACACTCATTGGTGACTCTGCATCAATCCCTGGGTGCATCTTATCCAGCGTCCCCCAGGGGACAAGGAAGCAGCTTGGGCAAAAGCCAAAGCGGGGGAGTGTGGGGTACACACACACTGAGTGGTATACTGTCCACCCCTACCTCCCTGGGGCGAGTCACAGCAGGGGGCCAGCTGCAGCCCACAGAGAGAGCAGGCCGGGGGTAAGTCAGAATCAGCTTGGAAGGGTTGCACTCACACATCTTATCCAGCCCAAAGGCAGCTTTCCAGCCCAGCTCCTGCTCAGCCAGGCTGGGATCGGCGTAGCAGGCAGCGATGTCCCCCTCCCGCCGTGCAGTGATCTTGTACTTTACCTGAAGGGAAAGCAACACAGCGGGGTGACCCCCAGCCCAGGGACTGGGAGAGGGGACAACTTCAAGGGAAGATCGCAACTGGAAGCACAAAACACAGTCCCTTGGAGCGAACCATCCATCACCGCAGACCTCGAAGAGCAGCTCCCCCAGGCTAGAAGCAGTTGCCCTGGCTGCTGTTTTGCTAGCACCAAGGGGAGAATGATCCCTTGGGCAGAGCTAAAGAGCACAGCCTTTCAAACAGGTGCTCATGCAGGGCCAGGGGCTTGGGATTAGCACCGCACCTCTCTTCCCGACACCTTCTCCATGGCTTTGACCATTTGCAGGACAGAGTAGCCAGTGCCTGTACCCAGGTTGTAGATCTACAAGTAGAACAAAAAACCTGTCTGGTTCTCGCTCCAGGGTCTGTGCCCGAGTAGCCCCTCCCCTGGCTCCCAGCCTTCAGCTCAGCTAAAACAGTGTTTCTCAGCCAGTGATACAAGTACCCTCAGGGGTACTCGAGAAAAGTCCGGGGGGACTTCAGCACAGTGAAAGGTGGAGAAAACTGCATGTGTTTTACAGCACTATTATTTTTGTACTTTTTACGCCCAAAAATTTCATCGCCCGCCCAGCTACGATTAAGTTGTTTAAACAAGTGTGTTGCAATGGTATTAAAAAAAAATGTGTGTGTCTGAAAACTGTAGGTACAGGGGGTACTTTTTTTTTTTTTTTTTTGAAAGAGGGATACTTTATAAAAAAAAAAGGTTGAGAAACACTGAGCTAAAGCTTCAGCCACCCCTCGAACTTCCAGGTGCTCATCTTGAGACCATGGGGCCTGATTTCTGATGAGCTGAGTAGTTGCAGTGTCTGAAAGTTGGGGCCCAGCTGGCTCAAGGTGGGCTCCCAAACACCTGGGCCACATGTGAAAGCTGAGCCCTGTCAACCCCCCCCCAGATTCCTAACACTTGATTCACCAACTATCTGTCAACCAGCTTATATTTGACAGAAGATAGTTACTTCTTATTGCCCAATAGAGGGAGCAGGGCAAACTGCCTTTGCCTATATAATTACAGGGCCTGAGAGTTGGGGCCGCCCTTACAAATTGCAGGGCCTAGGGAGGGCGGGGGACACCCTACGCAACCAAGGGCCCCTTCACTGTGCAGCTTTTGCTGAGGGCCTGGGGCTCTCTACCCCTCATGTAACTTCTAGTGCGGCTTAGGGGCTTCCTTGTACCGGAAGCAGAGCTGCAGAGGCTGAGAACTCCTATCCACAGCTCAGTCCCTGCTGAGCCATCATTAAAGTCAGCTGCAGCTGGCAGAGAGGAACAGGCGGAGGAAGGGAGAGAGAGCAGCCCTGGGGAGGGGCCAGGGAGGAACCAGCAGAGGAATACAAGGATACATGGCTGCGCAGGGGCACCCTAAAATTTGGTGCCCTTCAGCAGCTGCATATTTTGCCTAAGGGCAGCCCTGTTGGGGGTGTATATACTTCCCCTTTAGCAACAGCCTCTACTTTGGGATGGGGGTTCAGGTCAAAGGAGCTAGTTCAGCTGTGCCCATGATAATGTTGGAGAAGCTCAGCTCTGCTAATTCCCAACACCCCGATTAAAGCCAGTTGCTACCTTGCAGCCACAATTTTCCTTCAGTTTCTTCAAAGCAGCAATGTGACCTTTGGCTAGATCCACAACATGGATATAATCCCGGACACCTGCAGGAAACAGGAAACGATGCAAACCGTGTCAGTGATGGTGCAGCCCATCACTCATTTAACAGGCTGCATCTACCGTAACTACTCTGCTTAAGATAAGCCGGAAACACTGAGCAGCACACCTGTTCCATCGGCCGTCTTATAATCATCCCCAAACACGCTCAGGTGCTCCCGGCGCCCCACTGCTACCTGCACAAAGGAACAGGCTCGTGAGATACACAACGGCAACACGGACGGAGGCTCACACACACAGCACTGTTTACAGGCAGCCTGCCAGGAGGGGTCCTACTTGAGCAACGTAGGGCATCAGGTTGTTGGGGATTCCTTGGGGATCTTCTCCGATTCTTCCTGACTCATGGGCTCCAATGGGATTGAAATAGCGGAGGAGAACAGCATTCCAACCCTGGGAGAGAGACCGCGCCAGTCAGACACGCTGCCTAGGAAGTGCAGATAGGGCCCCGGGAATCGTAACTCCCCTCTTCCCCCACCCAACGGGCACCAGATGTGTGAGCACTGCCCGGCCCACCTAAATCTCAAAACCTGCGAGAGTTCTAGTAGGAAACAGAAGGCCCAGATTTCCTAGTCCCCAGGGAGAGCCTGGAGGTGGGAAATGGGTCACCCCATGAAGAATTCACCCTCCCGTGCAGTTTGCTCCCCACAGAAGAAGGAAGGGCCCTGGACTCTAAACTTCACAGATCCCAATTCTTGTGGGTTCCACATTAGGGGGCCAGCGAGTGTGTGCCCCTGATCTCCCCTAACTGCTTCGCCCAAGTGGAGCTGGGGTTTTGGAGGGCTTTCTGCAGCGCTGCAGGAGTGACTGATCCCCTTCCCCATGGGCTAGAGGAGATCTGTGAATGGAAGGATCCATGAGGCCTTGAATTCTGGGGAAACACTTGGGACTTAGGTGTTCCCAGTCCCCCTGGTTCAAGGGCATGCACAGGGCCGAGTGGATGCTTCTTACCTTCTCGGCCTTGCACAGATCTCGTATCATCTCCTCAATGAAGTACTTGGATTTGCCGTAGGGGTTGGTGCAGCCCCCAACCGGGTGGTTCTCATCCAGCGGGAGGTAAGCAGGGTCTCCGTACACTGTGGCTGAGCTGCTGAATACGATGTTCCTCACCCCATGTGCTTTCATTGTCTGAGAGGGGAAGGCAAGGACCAGTTCAGTGGAGCCCCAGGGAAACACCAGGAAGCAATATGCACAAGCCAGCTAGTATTAATTAGCCCGCATCTGTAATGTGTAGCCAACCTCTATGAGGCCCATGCCACCTACCACTGAAACGCAGCCACCTCTGGGGTCTAACAGGGCCCACCAATACTGCAGACATGAGGAATGTCATTGCCAGATCAAACAACTGAGGAAATGTAGGGAGGCTGAACAGAACTTCAAAGGACACTAAAGCTAACACCCCGACTCTGACCAAATGTGCTAGGGGTGCTCCCCAGAACCTCAAGGCACAGTGCCCCCTAGGGCCCCGCTGGGGTCAGGTCTCACTCAGAAGAGCCCTCTACTGGCTCACTTGCCCCTTGGTAGTGCTTAGGCTTTCCTGAGAAACCACCTTCCCAGCACCGCTGACCGCAGCAAGCCAAGGCCACAGCCTGGAGAAGAATATTAGTTTGACTGTCAACAGGGGGATGAGATCCCGAGGTTTCTCTCCAGGCAGCCAAAGAGTCTTTCCCAGCTCTCTGTTGCTCAGCCTGCAGAGTAATTTGCCTTTTTCTTCTGCTCTTCTGTATGCAGCCAATACCCCCTTGTTGTAATTCTGTAGGGGAATTAGTCTGCACGAGCCTCTACTGGGCTGACAGTCTGAGTAATGGAGGACCCAGGACTACCTCCACAGCTCGCTTTACTCCCTGGATCTTCCCTCCCCAGGATGATTTAGTACAGCACACAGAGCCCCTGGGGAGATCCCAGGGAGCTCTACCTGCATCCTCAATCCCCTTCAATGTTTAACTGGAGTTTGCCTTTTAGGAGGGAGACAAACCAAACCTATTTGTCCTCAGCCTCACGGGTCTTCTAGCCCTTTGCACTGGGGAAGTTCTGGGTTCTCCTGTGCCCTTTTGCAAGAGGTCTGCTTACCTCCAGCAGCCGAATGGTCCCCATAAGGTTCACCTTGTAATACATCAAAGGCTTCTCAACAGACTCCCCAACAGCCTTCAGCCCTGCAAAATGCACCACAGCCGAAAAATGGTGCTGCAAAGAAAGAAAAGAGGTCAAGTGCCAATGCTGGGCTGGGAAAGAACTTGGGTTAATGATACCAGCAAAAAGCCACCGGAACTGCTTGAAACCCCCCCCCCCCCCCAACAGAAACTTGGGTTTTCAACTAAACAAAATGTTTCTACAAAAAGTGTCTGCTAGCCACAGAAAAATTCAACTTTAGGTCAAACCCCCAACACCTGAAAACCTCCATAATTTGATTCAGAAATACCACCATGCTGGCTCCTACGAGTTGTGGTTTCAAGTGCCTCATGCTGCCAGACATTGTCCTCTATGGGTTATGTTTCCCCAACAGTCTACATCTCCCAAGGTGCACTGTGGCAAGTCAGCAAGAAGGGAGACTGTGGTGCATCCTGGGAGGTTCATGCACCCAGGACATCCAGCCCAGAGAACAGGGCCATGAAACATCCAAACTGCCAGGAGGCCCTGCTGTGACCGTTCCAAAGCTACATTTTTGGTTGGCATCCTACTTCTGGCTGGAACTTTGCAGTTTTTTATTTTGTTGCCAAAAATGTTGAAGTTTTCCATGAAATGGGGGAAAAAAGACCATTTCCTGACTAGCTCTATAGCCTTCCTGTGCCCTGTGGAATCGCTTGTCTTGCTGCTCCCAGTCCAGTTACACCACCCTGCATCCTTAGCACTTGCTCCAAAGAGCGCCTTGCACAGCAGGAAATGTGTATCCGCCCCTCCCCTTCCCTTCCCCAGCAGCATGGCTGCTAGCTCCTGTGCTCACCTTCTGAAAGAGGGTCTGCAGGGCCACCTCATCGAGGATATCCAACTCCTGGAAAAGAATCTTCTTGCCCACAATCTCCTGCACGCGCTGCAAGCTTTCGGGAAGAGCATCTCCCCCTGGGGAGACAGGTCATT